>NW_011494768.1:678403-685075 GCF_000754665.1 Bison bison bison | reverse complement strand
TTGGTAAAATACTGAACAAGACTTGGGTTAGTTTTGGAAAAACAGATCCAGATGAGGCTTCCAGGGGCTCTAAACTCCCAGATCCTAGTTAAAGGTTTGAATTGGCTGCTAAGCCTGTCTCAGAGGCTTGAGCTTCCCTGATGGACATTTCAGATCCTGTGCGTGCCTTCTGCCCTGTGAGCCCAACTTGGATACTCTGGTGCTAATAAGTTTAACACAAGAGGCTAGACATGATCCATAGCAATGGAATTTTTACTGAGAAGTGGGCAGCGAAAATAATTTTTATCCATTTTATGAGAGTCAATATAGTTAACAGAAATGAAGTCCAGGTGGAAAAGTATATCCTTTGAGTAATTGAGAAAATATTCTCTGTGGAGGAAAAAAACCCAAGAAACAAAACAAGACTTGAATCTTCCTTTCCATGTACAAGATGGTGTTTTTAGAAAGGAAGGAATTTCAGTCATTGAGTTATTGGCTGGAAATCTGGTGAAAAAATTTAAGCGCAGCATAATTTAGTGAAAGCAGCTCCCGTATTTATTCATACGATTTCTGTTACCAACAGGGAAGGCCTGTTTCTATCAAATCACCTGGTCTCCCTCTGCGTTCCATGACATGCCACCAGAACACAACTTTCTAATTGAATCGCTCATTTGCATTCGAGTTTGCTCTTCTGCTTTTAAGTAGTAAAAAAGGAGATCGACACGATGTTTCGCTAACCTTATATCTACTTGGCAAATATTTTTATCACTACATCTGTCTACATTCACAGACATGACTTGGAAAGAAACCAGGGCATTCTCCAAAGGCAATGCTAAAGGGCATGCCCTCTGTCAGCTCTAAATGCTGACAGATTTCAGAGGGTGTGACAACCATGGCTGGGCAATTCGGGGCTTGTGGGAAGACTTATCTTATGTAATACATTTGGAAACCAGAGCAAAATTGACAAAAATGTGTGCCCTCCCTTTCATCCCCCTGACAGCTCCCCTCCTTCCTCCAGCTTTCTTCTTTTCCCTTTGATATTTCCATTTGCTTTGAAAACTTTCTTTCAGGTGGGCTAATGGTGACTCTTACTCTCTCTCATAAATTCCCTTCTATGACATCCTGTGTTTTTTGTCCTGGACACATAATTGACACTCTAGAAAGTGTTACTATTCTTGGTAATCCTTGAGTTAATTGCTGGCCCTCAAAGCAAAGTAACATTAGAGTCGGGGTAACTTGCTTCCCTTTGGGCCGCACTCATCTTAATTCTGTCACATTTGAATAATATTTCATGAACTGATCCTTAGGAAGCACTGGAGGAAGAGTTTAACAGACAACTCAATTATACCTATTAAATTGTTTGTAATCCTCTGAGGCCTTATCATCTGAATAGACGGTTCTAGAAAATTCACTCAAACATATACACATTTATACATTCATCCCACAAAATGTGGTACAAACTCCCCTTTTACTCTCTCAAACTGTGGAGTCTTTAATAATAAAAAAGACATAAATGGAGAAACCAAAGCTTCTACTTTTGCTCTGGAAAATAGTTTCAATCATCCAGCAACAAAATATGCCAGCTCACTTTACCTAAAAATGCCAGTGAGACCCACGGGCAGGATTCCCTCAGGGGATATACCGAAAGAAATGAAAATCCTGGAAACCTAGCTTTGTGGCACTGTGGAAACCAGTGTCATTCTCCCTGGTGTTCTGTTCAAATTGAACAATTTTAGGACTTAATTAAAAGATTAAGTGTTTCAAAAAGTAATAAAAATTACAACTGTATTATTGTTCCTGAGGTCTGACTATCTATTTCCTTGCAACTATGTCAAGGTAAAATTTTGTTTCAAGACTAGAAAGTAGAAATGAATTCCAAGCCACCTCATCCTTAGAAGCTGCCATTTATTATTATGTTACATGTTAAAAATGGCTTTTCTTATAGATGTAATAAAACAGTAAGCCTTTTAAGGAAATAGGGAAACCACTTCAGTAAATTACAAAGTCTATCCACTTAGTAGGAACCCTGGGGATACCTTTCAGCCATGTTAAAAATGGGAGCACTAATAAGATGCTCTCCCTGAAGAATTTCCTAAGAATGGGTCACATTTTCCATTTGATCAGTAGAATAATTTCCATGTGCTTGCTCATTTTTCTCATCCAGTCTTGAATGACACTCCTTTTTATTTGCTTCTTATACATACTTGTATCTAAAGAGTGACTTTAAATAAACAGCTCAGATCTCTTTAGAAAGGAATTCAAAAATAATGACAGCTCTTAGAGAAGTCAAGTATATTTAGCTCTTTAGGACAATGATTTTCATGTCAAATCCTTTTTAGTCAATGATTCTATTTTTAAAAAATCATCCTGAGATGCATCTGAATGAGACCATATTAGTTAGGTAAAGCTAAGCTTCTGTAACAATGAGAATCCAAAATAGAGTGTCTTAGTGTATATAGATGCTGATTTATTTCTATGATAATAATTCCTAAGAGAGCATTCTGGTTAGGGAGGATTTGTTCCACGCTATCATTCAAGGTGCCATTAATCTGTTATGGTATTAAATAGCTGTTCTGCCTTTCATTAGGCATTGTTCTCGGAAAGTCATCTTTCTTGGCTCTAGGAAAATAAACAAGCAGGATGGGCGCGCACCCTATTCTACAATCCCTGGATTCACAGTAGTGCTTTTCACTTCCGTCTTTCTTTCATTGGGGAGAAATTGGTCTCATGACCAACCTAACTGCAAAAGAGATTGGAAATTAGTATAGCTTGAATTCCATGTGTCTGAATACAATTCTTTCATGTAATGAGAAGAAAGCATTAAATCACAATGGCCTTCTGGATATCATCACTCAAGGGAGGAAAGAAGACCAAATTAAATCAGACAGGTCACTCATAGGTAAATTAGTTCTGGAGTGGTTTGATTCTACTCAGAATCAGTAAATATTTGAATGTTTATAGGCTCTATTTGGTAAGAATAGTTAATGGTTTTGATAGTATTTACTTTATTAAAATGCCTTTATAATCCCAAATCCTGAAAAATTTGAAAGTATGAAATTCCTAAGGCATCAGTACAGTGACTTATTATTAGTTGTTTAGACCTTTAGATCTCACATCAATTGTGGTTTTTGTACTGTACTTCTTCCAAAATTTGCAGACATATCAGTGGAAACTAAAATCAATATATTGAGAATGAATAAATGATTGCATCATTCTTTACATTCCTAATTCTTGCCCATTTCCATAGAAACCCTTGGAGGAGTCAATTATAGTTTGTTTCTGTAACACCTTAAGCTCCTGGGACTATATCCATCCATAAACATATCAGAGATCCTGAGCAAATATAGATCAGCATCTTGTGTACCAAAAAACCCTAGAGAAATGTGACTTTAGAAAAGAGTCTGATCATAGTAGGGTAAAAATATAACCAACAGACAGATGTTGAGAGGGGAAGAAGGACAGACAGAAAGAGACAGAGAGAGAATGATAATATGAATATGAATCTAAACCTCCTTAGCAGTCAAAGTAAGTTTCCTTAAACTCTTAAGAACTGAAAAAAAAGTAGATTTTTTTATGCCTCATCTCTCTTTTCAGCTATGGTCAATAGGGAAAGTTTCCTGCAAGTGATTGAAAATTAAATTGAAATTAATAAAATCAACATGAAATTACCTTACATGTTATCTGTCACCCAGAATTTATTTCAAAATGTTTTAAATGAATGTAGAATCACCTACACATTCCCAGATCTTTCTAAGCAACTAAATTGTTGATAAAACTAATTTTCTATTTATTCAAGACTTTTATTCTGTTGAGACAGCTTATGCAACTGGGCTCTAAGTTCTGTGCTTCCAGAGCTGGATGTAGAGTGGTTCTTAATAAATATTTTCTTAATTAACAACTACAAAGTAATTAGATCCTCAAAAATATTAGCAAATCAAATTAAAAAAAGGAATTAGATTCCATGGTAAGTGGGACTTATCTCAGATATGCAAGCCTGGTTAATGAAGTTAATCTATTGCATCACCAGACTATGAAAGAAACAGTGTGTAATTATCAAGGAATTCAGAAATAGCTTTTGACAAGATCCAAAAAATTTTTAAAAAAACCTTCAGTAAACTACTAGGGCTAGTAGCCAACTTCCACAACTTGACAAAGACTATCTACAAAAACCTATAGCTAATGCCATACTTAACGGTGAGAAACTCAAAGCTCTCTCACTAAGATCAAGTGCAAGTTAAGGATATTCCCTCTCACCACTTCTTTTCAGCATCATAGAGTAAGTCCTTGCTATGAAGAGGAAGTAAAAGGCATACAGATTGGGAAGGAAGACATAAAACTGTCTTTATCTGGAAACAACATGATCATCTTTGTAGAAAATAAGAAAGAACTGACAAAAAAAAAAAAATCATCCTGGAACTAATAAGCAATTGTAGCAAGATTGTAGGATAATGGTTTTTTTTTTTTTTTAATTTTAAATGGTTAATATAAACAATTTATACAAATAAATATATACAGAAATATCCCACGCTCATGGATAGAAGATTCAATATTCCAAAGACATCAGTTCTTCCCAACTTGATGTATAGGTTCAATCTGATTCCAACTTAAATCCCAGAAAGTTATTTTATAAATATTGGCAAGTTGATTCTAAAGTTTATATGGAGAGGCAAAAGACCTAGATTACCAACACAGTATTGAAGGAAAAGAGCAAAGTTGAAGGACTAACAGTACCTAACTTCAAGAATTATTTAAAGCTATAATAATCAAGACAGTGTGGAATTCATGAAAAAATAGACAGATCTATAGAATAGAGCTCCTAGAGACAGACCTATGTAAATGTAGTCAACTGATCACTGTTAAAGGGGGTAGGAGTAATACAATGACATAAAGATAGCCTCTTCAATAAATGTTGCTTGAACAACTGGATTTCCCCTTCCAAAAAAAATAATAATTTAGACACAGATCTTAACCCCTTCTCCCAAATTAACCCAAAATAGATCATAGACCTAAATGTAAATTGCAAAACTACAAAAGTCCTAGAAGACAATATAGATGAAAACCTAGATAACCTTGAGTGTGGTGATGCCTTTATAGATACTACACCAAAGATATGATCCAGAAGGAAAAATTTCATAACTTGCACTTCATTAAAATTGAAAACATGTGCTCTATGAATGGCAAAGTCAGGAGAACTAAAAGACAAGCCACAGACTGGGAGAAAATATTTCTAAAAGATGCATTTCATAATGGGTTGTTATTCAAAATATACAAAGAATTTTTAAAACTCAACAATAAAAAAGAACAACCCAATGAAAAAGTAGGACAAAACCTTAATAGACTTTTCATAAAAGAAGATACACAGATGGCAAATAAGCATATGGAAATATATTCTGAATCATATGTCATCAGGGAATTGCAAATTAGAATAACCCTGAAATACTACCACACTCCTATTAGAATGGCCCAAATCTGGAACACTGACAACAAGAAATGCTAATGAGGGTGTGGGGCAGTAGAAACTCTCATTACTGATGGGCATGCAAAATGGTACAGCCAGGCTGGAGGATAATTCTGTAGTTTCTTATAAGGTTTCTTACTGTAGTTTCTGTTTTAAATATAGTCTGACCATGTGATCCAGCAGTTGTGCTCCTTGGTATTTATGCAAAGGTGATGAAAATTTCTATCCACACTAAAACATGCACACCTGTTTACAGCAGCTTTGTTCATAATTGCCAAAATTTAGAAGCAGTCAAGATGCCGTTTAGTCAGTGAATAGGTAAATAAACTGTAGCAGATTAAGACAGTGAATTATTCTTCACTAAAAAGTGTAATATTATTTGCTAAAAAGAAATGAGCAATCAAACAGTGGAAGAACACAGGAAAATTTCAAATTCGTATGACTAAGTGAAGAAGCTGGTCTTCTGGCCTCATCTTGGAATCATACTATATGATCCCAACTATACGACTGTCTAGAAAAGTAGATAACTACAGATACAATAAAAAAAAAAGATTAATCTTTGCCAGTGTTTGAGTTGCAAGAGAGATAAATAGGCAGAGCACAGAGGATTTTTAGGGCAGTGAAAATACTTGTTGATACTACAATGATTCATGTATGTCATTACACTCTAGTCCAAACCTGCAGAATGTGAAAATGTGAAGAGGGGACCCTAAGGTAAACTATGGGCTTTTAGTAATTATGATATGGCGCTGTAAGTTCATCTTTTGTAACACATGTATCACTCTAGTGTCTGATGTTGACAGTGGGGAAGGCCCCGCATGTCTGGGGATCAGATCAGATCAGATCAGTCACTCAGTTGTGTCCGACTCTTTGTGACGCCATGAATCGCAGCATGCCAGGCCTCCCTGTTCATCACCAACTCCCGGAGTTCACTCAAACTCATGTCCATCGAGTCAGTGATGCCATCCAGCCATCTCATTCTCTGTCGTCCCCTTCTCCTCCTGCCCCCAATCCCTCCCAGCATCAGAGTCTTTTCCAATGAGTCAACTCTTCGCATGAGGTGGCCAAAGTACTGGAGTTTCAGCTTTAGCATCATTCCTTCCAAAGAAATCCCAGGGCTGATCTCCTTCAAAATGAACTGGTTGGATCTCCTTGCAGTCCAAGGGACTCTCAAGAGTCTTCTCCAACACCACAGTTCAAAAGCATCAATTCTTCGGCACTCAGCCTTCTTCACA
>NW_011494768.1:674944-677978 GCF_000754665.1 Bison bison bison | reverse complement strand
TTGAACGAACTCCTTTTCCTATTTGGAACCAGTCTGTTGTTCCATGTCCAGTTCTAACTGTTGCTTCCTGACCTGCATACAGATTTCTCAAGAGGCAGATCAGGTGGTCTGGTATTCCCATCTCTTTCAGAATTTTCCACAGTTGATTGTGATCCACACAGTCAAAGGCTTTGGCATAGTCAATAAAGCAGAAATAGATGTTTTTCTGGAACTCTCTTGGTTTTTCCATGATCCAGCAGATGTTGGCAATTTGATCTCTGGTTTCTCTGCCTTTACTAAAACCAGCTTGAACATCAGAAAGTTCACGGTTCACATATTGCTGAAGCCTGGCTTGGAGAATTTTGAGCATTACTTTACTAGCGTGTGAGATGAGTGCAATTGTGCAGTAGTTTGAGCATTCTTTGGCATTGCCCTTCTTTGGGATTGGAATGAAAACTGACCTTTTCTAGTCCTGTGGCCACTGCTGAGTTTTCCAAATTTGCTGGCATAGTGAGTGCAGTACTTTCAAGCATCATCTTTCAGGATTTGGAATAGCTCAACTGGAATTCCATCACCTCCACTAGCTTTGTTCATAGTGATGCTTTCTAAGGCCCACTTAACTTCACATTCCAGGATGTCTGGCTCTAGGTCAGTGATCACACCATCGTGATTATCTGGGTCATGAAGATCTTTTTTGTACAGTTCTTCTGTGTATTCTTGCCATCTCTTCTTAATATCTTCTGCTTCTGTTAGGTCCATACCATTTCTGTCCTTTATCGAGCTCATCTCTGCATGAAATGTCTGGGGATAGGTAGGAGTATATGAGAAATCTCTGTACTTTGGTCTCAGTTTTGTTGTAAATCTAATGAGGTGGATGAACCTAGAGGCTATTGTACAGAGTGAAGTAAGTTAGATAGAGAAAGAGAAATATTGTATTCTAATGAATATATATGGAATCTAGAAAAATGGTACTGAAGAATTTATTTGCAGGACAGCAATGGAGAAAGAGACATAGAGAATAGACTTATGGACATGAGGAGAGAGGAAGAGAGGGTGAGATGTATGAAAAGAGTAATGTGGAAACTTACATTACCATATGTAAAACAGATAGCCAATGGGAATTTGCTATATGGCTCAGGAAACTCAAACAGGGCTCTGTGTCAACCTAAAGGCATGGGATGGGGAGGGAGATGGGAGTGAGTTTCAAAAGGGAGGGGATATATGTGTACCTATGGCTGATTCAGGAGAAGGCAATGGCACCCCACTTCAGTACTCTTGCCTGGAAAATCCCATGGACTGAGGGGCCTGATGGGCTGCAGTCCATGGGGTCGCTAGGAGTCTGACACGACTGAGCGACTTCACTTTATTTTTTCACTTTCATGCATTGGAGAAGGAAATGGCAACCCACTCCAGTATTCTTGCCTGGAGAATCCCAGGGACGGGGGAGCCTGGTGGGCTGCCATCTCTGGGGTCGCACAGAGTCAGACACGACTGAAGCGACTTAGCAGCAGCAGCAGCATGGCTGATTCGTGTTGAGGTTTGACAGAAAACAACAAAATTCTGTAAAGCAATTATCCTTCAATTAAAAAATAAATAAATTTAGAGAAAAGAATGGCATTATACATGAATGAATAAATGAATGTAGGGAAATCCAATGTTAGGAAACCAGACTCTGGATTCAATAGTCATTGAGATCTATCACACCCTCATTTCTATTTTCTTACTTATTGAAAGGAGTGATTTCACTTAGACTTCTGAGAGGCTAACAGAAGAGTCAGTTAATAATAACAGAGCCCAACCTTTTATTTGCAATTCATTTTAGGCATTTCTATTAAAATATAGTTTACAGAATATAAAACCCTTCCTTTCAAGATGATTTTAGTAGATTCACAAAGCTATGTAACCATCATCATCCAATTTCAATAAATGTTCACCATCCCCTGAAGAGACTCCATATAAGATGTTACTCCATAGCCCCTCTTCCCCAACTTTAGGCAAATAATAATCTACTCTTGGTATCTATAGATTTGCCTGTTCTGGACATATTTCATATAAATGGAATCATAAAATATGTGATTTTTTGTGACTACCTTCTAGCATAATACTTTCAAACTCCATCCATGTTGTAGCATGCATCAGTAATTTATTCCCTTTTATTAATATTCTGTTATATGAATGTACCCCATTTTGTTTATCCATTTGTCAGTTCACGGGTATATGTATTTGGTGTTACTTTTTGACTATTATGAGTAATGCTTATAGGCAATTACTGTAGTATATCTCAATGTATAAATTATAACTTATATAGTGGTGTTATCTAGTTTTTTTTTTTAATTTCCAATTGAAAAAGAGATTCTTTAAATTCTATACTGCTTTACAATTTTCAAAAGTTTCACGCACATGGTATCATATCCTAATAACCCCTATTCTCCAGCCCCCACCCCCACTTTCCTCTCCCCTCTGATAACCACTAGTTTTCTCTAAATATGTGAGTCTGCTTCTTTTCTGTCCTGTTCACTATTTTTTATTTATCTAGATTCCACATATAAGTGATATCATACAGTATCTGCCTCTCTCTGCCTGACTAATTTCACTTAGCAAATGCCCTCCTGGTCAATTTAGGTTGCTGCAAATGCCAAAACTCCCATTGTGTGTGTGTGTGTGTGTATCACATCTTCTTTATCTATTCATCTGTTGATGGAGACTTAGATTGCTTCCATACCTTGCAGTTGTAAATAATGCTATGAGCACTGGGGTGCCTGTATCTTTTCAAATTAATGTTTTTGGGTTTTTTCAGACATATACCCAGGAGTGGAATTGCTATGTCACATGGTAGTTCTGCTTTTAGTTTTTGACAGCCATTCTGACAGGTGTGACGGAGAAGGCAGTGGCATCCCACTCCAGTCCTCTTGCCTGGAAAATCCCATGGACGGAGGAGCCTGGTAGGCTGCAGTCCATGGGGTCGCTAGGAGTCGGACATGACTGAGCGACTTCACTTTCACTTTTCACTTTCGTGCATTGGAGAAGGAAATGGCAACCCACTCCAGTGTTCTTG
>NW_011494768.1:632914-674844 GCF_000754665.1 Bison bison bison | reverse complement strand
GAGAAGGAAATGGCAACCCACTCCAGTGTTCTTGCCTGGAGAATCCCAGGGACGGGGGAGCCTGGTGGGGTGCCGTCTATGGGATCGCAGAGTTGGACACGACTGAAGCGACATAGCAGCAGCAGCTGACAGGTGTGAAGTGTTATATCACTGTGGTTTTGATTCACATTTCTCTGATCACTACTTGTGTTGTGCATCTCTTCATGTGCCTACTGGCTATCTTGGAGAAGGCAGTGGCACCCCACTCCAGTACTCTTGCCTGGATAATCCCAGGGACGGAAGAGCCTGGTAGGCTGCAGTCCATGGGGTCGCTAGGAGTCGGACATGACTGAGCGACTTCACTTTCACTTTTCCCTTTCATGCATTGATGAAGGAAATGGTAACCCACTCCAGTGTTCTTGCCTGGAGAATCCCAGGGACGGGGGAGCCTGGTGGGTTGCCGTCTCTGGGGTCGCACAGAGTCGGACACGACTGAAGCGATTTAGCAGCAGCAGCAGCAAATGGCTATCTGCATTACCTCTTTGGGAAAATGTCTGTTTATGTACATTGGATATTAACCCCATATCAGGAATGTCATTTGCAAATATTTTCTCCAATTCAGAAGGTTGTCTTTTTGTTTTGTCAATGATTTCCTTTTCTGTGAAGAAGCTTTTTACATTTATTTAAGTCCCATTTGTTTATTTTTGCTTGTTTCCTTTGCTTTAGGGGACAGATCCAAAATAATATTTCTGTGACATACGTCAAAGAGTTTTCTGCCTATATTTTCCTGTAGTTTTATAATATCTGACATTATACATGTAGGTCTTTTATATATTTTGAGTTTATTTTTAACATCTAGATTACTTTTAATCATCCTGAAACATTTTCATTCTTTGGCTGCCCACTTTTTCTCAAGCCCCTTCAATGGCTACTTTTTGTCATGATTCTGGTGTCCTGCTGCCTGGAGGATGATAAACATTTCTTGGAGTATGGTCTGCATCACTGTGTGTGATCATTCTTTGAGTCATCACTGCCTCGGAGCTCCCTTAGAGTACCAACGGATCTGGAGTAGGAGGGCATATATCAAAGTGGCTGTGGATCCAGGTTTCAGGATCACACAGGCCTAGGTTAAAATGTCATAACCATGTGTCCAGGCAAATTACTCTCTCTGGGTTTCAGTAACTTCAGTTGTCAAATGGGAATAACAATGCCAATAACATGGGGTTGTTCTAAGATTAAATTGTTGTTGTGTTCAGTCGCTCAGTCATGCTCTGCTTTTTGCAACCCCATAGACTGTAGCCTGCCAACTCCTCTGTCCATGGAATTCTTCAGCCAAGAATACTGGGTCAGGTTGCCATTTCCTACTCCAGAGGATCCTCTCAACCCAGGGATTGACCCCATGTCTCCTGCATTGGCAGGTGGATTCTTTACCACTGTGACTCCCGGGTAGCATTAAATTAGATGTATCGATGTGAGACTTTGACCATAAAGAAAGCTGAGTACTGATGAATTGATGCTTTTGAACTGTGGTGTTGGAGAAGACTCTGAGAGTCCCTTGAACTGCAAGGAGATCAAACCAGTCCATACTAAAGGAGATCAGTCTTGAATATTCATTGAAAGGACTGATGCTGAAGTTGAAACTCCGATACTTTGGCTACCTGATACGAAGAACTGACTCTTGAAGAAGACCCTGATGCTGGGAAAGATTGAAGTCAGGAAGAGAAGGGGATGACAGAGGATGAGATGGTTGAATGGCATCATCGACTAGATGGACATGAGTTTGAGCAAGCTCTGGATGTTGATGATGGACAGGAAAGCAGCCTGGTGTGCTGCAGTCTATGGGGTCGTAAAGAGTCGGACACAACTGAGCTACTGAACTGACTGAGATAATACATTAAAATGGTACCAGATACATAAACATAATGGGTTTCCCAGATGGTTCATTGGTAAAGAATCCACCTGTCAATGCAAGAAATGGATCAGGAAGATTCCCTGGAGGAGGTAATACAATCCACTCCAGTATTCTTACTGGCATAATTCCATGGACAGAAGAGTCTGGCAAGCCACAGTCCATGGGTCCGCAAAGATTGAATTGACTGAGCATGCACATAAAGAGAAACATTTTTTCAATTAGTATTATTTTTATTGTTTAATAGTAATTTTATTATTGTTATAAGTATTATTTTCCCACTAGAGTCTGAGTTCCTCAAGGATAGGAGCTTTGAGTGTTATTCCCTCCTATCACCTAGACTCTAGAAGAGTATCTATACTATTGAAAAAGTAATTTACTTTTTTTTTTACTAATTAAATTTATTTTTAAGTAATTCATTGTGTTAAGGCTTTACTTAGACTGAATGACACCAGGAAGAAGTCTTATTGTCTAAACTACCTCACTGCCTATTGAGTTCTTTATGCTGCTTCTCTGAAGGCCAGTGGTTGTCTCTTTGTCCCCTCTGAGGTGGTCCTATGGTTAATCCTCGTGAGTGCAGCCACATGGAAATGAAACTTGCTGGTAATATCATGGCAGACTTTCTATATCACACCTAGCCATAACCACTGTAGCCTAATGATTAAAAACTAAGTCAACTTGCTTCATCAGTTTCAAGTTCACAACAGTTTATCTAAACCCTAAGGATGACAACATTTTGTTTTTTCTGATATATATATATATATATACAGGCAAATAAGAGAGGCAAAATAATGACAGTTATTTGTGGCCTCAAAAGTGCAATTTCACATTGTAAGACAGCATATTCTGATGGTCAAAACCAAATCAAGTTCTGTAAAGCAACATTCAAATGCTTTCCTCCTGGGAAACCTTGAGGAGTAGACAACCATTATCCTGCCAGTTGGCTTAAAGAGTGAAAAGGCCCAATTGATGCTTGCTTTGTCTTGCCAGAAGTTCCTAAAAATTTGGCACATTTTTTAAAAAATTTCTAAGACCACAGGCTCTTGGAGTTAAAAGCCGTTTTGTATATCATACTTGTCTAGCTCCTTATTTTTCTCAGTGGGAAAAGTGAGAGCCAGGGTTATTAAGTGATTTACCTTGCCATACGGAAACAGTCCATATGAGACTAAGATCAGATTCCCATTCCACCAACAAGGCAAAGAAGCAAAGGTAAGGATGAGGAATCAGGAGGATATGAGAGGACAATCCAGGATGATTCATTAAGTTAATCTCTTCTTTGATGTTCAGTAAAAGAAAGGAAGAAAAAAAAAAAGAAAAGAAAAGTTTTATTTCAATTTCACTTTTCTTTCAAGTCTTCCTCATATACTGTTATTGTTGTTGAGTCGCAAAGTCATGTCAGACTCTTTGCAACTCCAAGAACTGCAGAATACTAGGCTCCCCTATCCTTCACTATCTCCCAGAGTTGGGTCAGATTAATGTCCATTGAGTTGGTGATGCTATCTAACCATCTCATCTTCTGCCACCCCCTTCTCCTTTGGCCTTCAATCTTTCCCAGCATCAGGATCTTTTCCAATGAGTTGGCTCTTCACATCAGATGGTCAAAGTATTGGAGCTTCAGCTTCAGCATCAGTTCTTCCAAAAAAAAGTGTGAAATTTACTCAGTCGTGTCCAACTCTTTGTGACACCATGGACTGTAACATTTCAGGCTCCTCTATTCATGGAATTTTCCAGACAAAAATACCGGAGTGTGTCGCCATTCCCTTCTCCAGGGGATCTTCCGAACCTAGGGAACTAACCCGGGTCTCCCATATTACAGGCAGATTCTTTACCATCTGACCCACCAAGATGAATATTCAGGGTTAATTTCCTTTAGGATTGACTGGTTTGATCTCCTTTCTATCCAAGGGACTCTTCAGAGTCTTATCCAACACCACTCTTTGAAAGCATAAATTCTTTGGTGCTTAGCCTTCTTTACAGTCCAACTCTCACATCCGCACATGACCACTGGAAAAACCATGGTTTTGACTATACAGACCCTTGTCAGCAAAGTGATGTCTCTGCTTTTAATACTCTGTCTATGTTTGTCATAGCTTTCCTTCCAAGGAGCAAGTGTCTTTTAATTTCATGGCTGTAGTCACCATCTGCAGTGATTTTGGAGCCCAAGAAAATAAAATCTGTCACTGCTTCCACTTTTCCCCCTTCTATTTGACATGAAGTGTTGGGACCAGATGCCATAATCTTAGTTTTCTTGAATGTTGAGTTTTAAGCCAGGTTTTTCACTCTCCTCTTTCACCCTCATCAAGAGGCTCTTTAGTTCCACTTTACTCTTTGGCATTAGAGTGGTATCATCTGCATGTCTGAGGTTCTTGACATTTATCCTGGCAGTCTTGATTCTAGCTTGTGATTCATCCAGCTCTGCATTTTGCATGATGTACTCTGCATAGATGTTAAATAAATAGAGTGACAATATACAGCCTTGTTGTACTCCTTTCCCAATTTTGAACCAGTCCATTGTTCCATATAGGTTCTAACTGTTGATTTTTGACCCATATACGGGTTTCTCAAAAGACAGGTAAGGTGGTCTGGTATTCCCATCTCTTTAAGAAATTCCCACAGTTTGTTGTGATTCACATAGTCAGAGGCTTTAGCATAATCAATGAAACAGAAGTAGGTGTTTTTCTGAACTTCCTTTGCTTTCTCTATGATCCAATGAATGTTGGCAATTTGATCTCTGTTTCCTCTGCATTTTCTAAACCCAGCTGGAAGTTCTAGGTTCATGTACTGCTAGAGCCTAGCTTGAAGGATTTGGGGCATAACCTTGCTAGCATGTGAAATGGTCCAAATTATGCGGTAGTTTAAGCATTCTTTGGCATTACCCTTCTTTGGGATTGGAATGAAAACTGAACTTTTCTAGTCCTGTGGCCACTGCTGAGTTTTCCAGATTTGCTGGCATATTGAGTGCAGCACTTTCACAGCATCATCCTTCAGGATTTGAAATAGCTCCACTGGAATTCCATCACCTCTACTAGCTTTGTTCACAGCCTCATTAGGCGGGGATTAAATAGATGCATACCTTCTGCTATTAGAAGAAAAGTAAAATGTTAAATTGTGGCTCTTTTAGAACTAAGCCCCAAGCACACCCCAATAAGTGTCATGACTCCTATACTTCCTCTGTGACCTTGTTCCAACCCCTTCCTTTTCTTCTACCTAAGCTTTTTCCCGGCCAAATCCTTTTAATAAGAATCATGCTACCCCAGGCCATTGGATTTACTATCAGTAACTTGTAAAGACTGAGATAATATAGAAAGTAACTGCACATTCAACTCTCTTTGTATCATACTACTTCTTCCATTATATTATCAAAGCTCCTTTAAAGATAAAGTTTGATGCATCTGTATCCTTGAGGTCCCAGGGCTTCACCTATGCAAGTGAGGATTTTTTTTTTTCAGTTGAAATCTCACATTGTACTCTATCTAAAGCATAAATATAATCTATTTCCATAAATAAAAACTCTAAATTAGTTACCTGTTAAGTAATTGTATAAACCTCTTCCAATAAATCTTCGTGTAAAATTAACCCTCAGGAAGGTGCCCATTCTGCGGTTTATTGTTCCTGTGGCACACCGCCAATGCTCCAGTTTAAAAGCCAGGCATTCGACCAAACTTACAAATGTCAGCTCTTGCATATAATTACAGGAACCTATGAAGGTGATCACCAGCAGCTCATGAGCGTCCACAAATTCTGAATCCTGTAGCAAGCTGAAAACATCTGCTGGCACTGCCATGGGGAATGGTACCCATTCTAAATTATTGCTTCTCAATATTTTTTTTCAGTTTTGCAAATGGTTTAATCCATTCATCTATAGATCCGTAGTGAACAAGAAAGACAAGTGCCCAGAGTGTTGTTTTCCCATGTTGTATATGGAAGGAAATGAGGACTCATCAGCTTTTTTCATCCTTCATAAAACAATGAAAATAGACCTCACTGCTAGGGAAAAATAGGCGTATGCATCAAGGATCTGAGAAATGTAAAAATACTTGACTTCAAAGGCTTTTTTAAGGTATCTGCACATGTTAAAGGCATATTGTAACCTAAGAATAGTGTGTTGTGTGTCTGTGTGTGTGTGCATGAAGACATCCGGGTGTTTAGGAGGTATTCTAGTCTAGCCTTTCTCCCAACAGATGTCACTCTACACTACCTGTTCAGCCGTGGGATAAGGTAAGAAGTAGAAAACACGGTGAACATGAGGAATTGGTGAAGGGGAAGTGTAACAAGAGGATACAGAAATGCCAAGGAGCTAGAGCAAGTGGACTGATAATTTCATGGCAGGACAGTCATTCTCAGGCAGAATAAGAATGGCTACAGGATTGGCTAGGATGTGCAGACCATTTTGTGTTCCAGAACATCCTTTGCTTTCCTGTTCTTTACATCTGGTGTTTGTTCCCATCCCTTTCACCACCAACTACTTCTGCTTCTCACTTGAGACAACGCATTGCTTATCTTAAATGGGGCAATAGTGTCAGAATTGTTTCTAGTGGGAAGTAAAGTGGAAATATGGGATTTTCCTAATAATTTTCCTATCAAGTTCCCTCCAACCCCCTGACAGACCAAGGGCAACCTTGATCACTTTCCCAGCCTCCATAGCATTTCCTACCATCACAATCTTTATTCAGCTTGCCTTCCAAGGCAGAAGTGCAGTGCCCAGTGAAACTTCCATGTGGAAGAAACTGATCTTGATCTTTTATATCTCAGTGTATTTTTTTGTCTGCAAATGGTACTGATTCTCAGGAAACCCAGGAAACTGTGTACTTACCTCAAGCATTCAGTTTTTCTGATATTTTCTGATACCTCAAGCATTCAGTTTTCTGATAAGGATTCTACAGTGAAGTGAGGTAGGAGGGAAATGATGGATGGTAAGAGATGGTGGCTCTGTCCTTCATGACCTTTAAAGAAAACAAAGGAGTTGAGTGGAGGTTGACCTAGGACCATGTTAAACCCAAGGATATTTTCAGGATACTATAGACCAAAGGGACATAAAAGATATATAGAGAACTTTCCATCCAACAGCAACATAACACACATTTGTGTCAACTGCACAGAGAACACATTCTAGAATAGGATATATGTAATACCATGGTACAAATCTCAAAAAATTCAAGAAGATGGGAAGTATATCTAGTGTTTTTTTCTGACCACAATAGAATGAAACTAGAAATTGATAACAGGAGGAAAGCTGGATATTTTACAAATACATGGAAATTAAACTACACTTTCATGAACAACCAAGAAGAAATCAAAAGGAAGAAAAAAAGCTTGCGACAAATGAAAATGGAAAGACATATCAAAGCTTGAAGGATACAGCAAAAGGAAGTTTTTTTTTTTTTTTAAGCAATAAGGGCAGCATAAAGGATAAAGAAACATCTTAGATAAACACCTAACTTTGCATCTCTCAGTAGTGTCTGACTCTTTGTGATGCCATGGACTGCAGCCTGCCAGACTCCTCTGTCCATGAGATTTTCCAGGCAAGAATATTGGGGTGGGTTACCATTTCCTTCTGCAGGGGATATCTCCAACCCAAGGATCAAATTGGTGCCCAGGTGGAACAGTGGTAAAGAATCTGCTTGCCAATGCAGGAGATGCAGGAGATGCGGGTTCTATCCCTGGGTTGGGAAAATCCCCTGGAGAAGGAAATGGTACCACACTCCAGTATTTTTGCCTGGGAAATCCCAAGGACCAAGGAGCCTGATGGGTTATAGTCCATAGGGTCGCAAAAGAATTGGCCACAACTTAGTGACTAAACAACAATAACAATGGATGTAGAGCTCTTAGCAATGTCTCTGACAAAAAGTAACTGTGAAAATTACTCTGTATATGTATCACACCCATCATCCACCTAGAAACTTTACACTTCAAGGACCTAAAAAGGAAACACACACACACACACACACACACACACAAGCACAAAGTTAGTAGAAGAAAGGAAATAATAAAGATTAGACCAACAGCAGAGAAGATTAGCAAAACAAGACTCAGTTCTTTGAAGAGGTAAAACAAGATTGGCAGTCTTTGAGCAGGACTAACCAGGGAGAAAAAAAGGACCCCGAATAAATAAAATTACAAATGAAAGAGGAGACATTACAACTGATACCACAGGAATACAAAAGATCACGAGACTAGTATGAAAAACTGTACATCAACAATTGCAAACATAGAATAAATGGATAAACTCTTAGAAACATACATTCTACCAAAACTAAATTATGAAGAAATTAAAAAAAAAAAAACCTGTAGAGTTTGAATCAGCAATCAAAACCTCTCAACAAAAAAGCACTCTCAGCCAGATGGTTTCACTACTGAATTCTACCAAATATTTAAAGAATGAACTCCAATATTTCTCAACCTCTTCCAGAAAATTGAAAAGGAGAAACACTCCCAAATTCATTTTCCAAGACCTGTGTTACCCTGGTACCAAAGTCAGTTAAGGATGGTATAAGAAAAGAAATATACAGGCAAACTTCCCTAACAAATATAAGTGCAAAAATTCTCAACAGAATGCTAGCAGACTAAATTTGAAACTCATTAAAAAGAGCATGTAACACAATCAAGTGAGTTTCATCCTTGGGATGCAGGGATGGTTTGACATTTGCAAATCAATAAATGTGATACATCACATTAACAGAAGGAAAGATAAAATATCACATAGTCATGTCAACTGGTGCAGAAAAAGCATTTGACAAAATTCAGCATTCATTCATGATAAAAACTCAACAAATGGCGTAAAGAAGGAGCATGCTTCGACATAATAAAAGCTGTATGTGATAAGCCCTGCATATGTGAAAGCCTATGCTATATGTGAGCATATGCTATGTGTGGAAGCCTACAGGAGCCTGGTGGGCTGCCGTCTATGGGGTCACACACAGTCTGACACTACTGAAGTGACTTAGCAGCAGCAACATCATATTCAGCTGTGAAAGTTTGAAAGATTTTCCTCTAAGATCAGAAACAAAACAAGGTGTCCACTCTCACTACTCATATTCAGCATCATACGGGAAGTCCTAGCCAGAACAATCAGACAAGAAAAAGGATTAACAGATATACAAATTGAGAAGAGAGAAGTAAAATTGTCCGTTCACAGATGACATAGAAAAACCTAAACACTACACCAAACAAAAAAAAACAAACAAACACCAAAAACAAAATTGTTACCGCTCGTAAATGGATCTAGTAAAGTTGCAGAATACCACACAGTTTCACTATAGCTCAGTTCAGTTCAGTCATTCAGTCATCTCTGACTCTTTGTGACCCCATGGACTGCAGCATGCCAGGCTTCCCTATCCATCACTAACTCCCAGAGTTTAGTCAAACTCATGTCCATCCAGTGGATGATGCAGTCCAACCATCTCATCCTCTGTCATCCCCTTCTCCTCCTGCCTTCAATCTTTCCCAGCATCAGGGTCTTTTTCCAAGGAGTCAGTTCTTTGCATCAGGTGGCCAAAGTATCAGAGTTTCAGCTTCAGCATCAGTCCTCCCACTGAATGTTCAGGACTGATTTCCTTTAGGATGGATTGGTTGGATCTCTTTGCAGTCCAAGGGAATCTCAAGAGTCTCCTTCAACACCACAGTTCAAAAGCATCAATTCTTTGGTGCTCATCTTTCTTTATAGTTCAACTCTCACATCCATACATGATTACTGCAAAAGCCATAGCTTTGACTAGACAGACCTTTGTTGGCAAAGTGATGTCTCTGCTTTTTAATATGCTGTCTAGGTTGGTCGTAACTTTTCTTCTAAGGAACAAGCATCTTTTAATCTCATGGCTGCAGTCACCATCTGCAGTGATTTTGGAGCCCCCAAAAATAAAGTCAGTCACTTTTTCCATTGTTTCCTCATATATTTGCTATGAAGTGATGGAACCAGATGCCATGATCTTAGTTTCCTGAATGTGGAGTTTTAAGCCAACTTTTTCACTCTCCTCTTTCACCCTCATCAAGAGGCTCTTTAGTGCTTCTTCATTTTCTGCCATAAGGAGGGTGTCATCTGCATATCTGAGGTTATTGATATTTCTCCTGGCAATCTTGATTCTAGAGTGTGCTTCATCCAGCCCAGCATTTCTCATGATATATTCTGCATATAAGTTAAATAAGCAGGGTGCCAATTTACAGCCACGACGAAATCCTTTCCTGATTTGGAACTGGTCTGTTTTTCCATGTCCAGTTCTAACTCTTGCTTCTTGACCTGCATACAGATTTCTCAGGAGGCAGGTAAGATTGTGTGGTATTCCCGTGTCTTTAAGAATTTTCCAGTTTGTTGTGATCCACACAGTCAAAGGCTTTGGTGTAGTCAGTAAAGCAGAATTAGATGTTTTTCTGAAACTCTTTTGCTTTTTCAATGATCCAATCCAATGGATGTTGGTTTGTAATGGGTGAATTTAACTCAGATGACCATTTTATCTACTACTGTGGGCAAGAATCCCTTAGAAGAAATGGAGTAGACAACATCATAGTCAACAAAAGAGTCTGAAATGCAGTATTTGGATGCAATCTCAAAAATGACAGAATGATCTCAGCAAACCATTCAATATCACAGTAATCCAAGTCTATGCCCCAACCAGTAATGCTGAAGAAGGTGAAGTTGAATGGTTCTATTAAGACCTACAAGACCTTCTACAAGTAACACCCCAAAAAGATGTCCTTTTCATTATAGGGGACTGGAATGCAAAAGTAGGAAGTCTAGAAACACCTGGAGTAACATGCAAATTTGGCCTTGGAGTAAAAACAAAGCAGGTCAAAGGCTAACATAGTTTGGCCAAGAAAATGCACTGGTCATAGCAAACACCCTCTTCTAATAACACAAGAGAAGACTCTACACATGGACATCACCAGATGGTCAATATCGAAATCAGACTGATTATATTATTTGCAGCCAAAGATGCAGAAGGTCAATACAGTCAGCAAAAACAAGATTGGGAGCTGACTGTGGCTCAGATCATGTACTGCTTATTGCCAAATTCACTAAACCTAGTAAATGGATTTAGTAAAGTTGTAGGATACAGTATCACTATACAAAAACATGTTGTGTTTCTGTATAATAACAATAAATTATCTGAAAAGTAAATAAATAAAACAATCCTATTTACAGTAACACCACAAAGATAAACTTTATACTTATTTAATAGGAATAAATCCCACCAAGGAGGTGAAATGACTGAACACTGAACACTATAAGATTTTTCAAAGAATTGAAGAAGACACAAATAAATTGAAAGGCATCTCATATTCACTGATTGGAAGAATTAATATTACTAAAATGTTCATACTGCCCCAAATAATCTGTAAATTCAGTGTAATCCCTATCAGGATGCCAAAAGCATTTTACAGAAATAGAAAAAATAATAACAATTGCGTGTAACTGCAAAAAAATTCTGAATAGCTGAAGAAATCTTGAAAAAGAAAGACTCACATTTCCTGATTTCAGACTATATTTCAAAGCTATAATAATCAAAACAGTATGGCAATGGCATAAAAATACATACATACAAATGGCCAACAGTTATATTAAGAGGTGCTCAATATCATTAATCATCAGCAAAACACAAATCAAAGCCACAGTGAAGTTAACCTCATGGTTTTTATAATGGCTATTATCAAAAAGACAAAAAGATAATAGGTGTTGATAAGAAAGCAGAGAAAAGAGAATCATTGTGCATTGTTGCTGGGAATTTATATTGGTGCACCCACTAAGGAAAGCAGTACAGAGACTCCTCAAAACATTAACAACTACAGTATGATCCAGGAATTCCACTTCTGGGTATGTACTTGAAGGAAATAAAATTACTATCTCAAAGAAATATAAGCATCTCTGTGTTTATTAATGCATTTTTTACAATAGCCAAACATGGAAATAATATGTGTCCATCAATGCATGCTCAGATAAAGAAAGTTTAAATTTATAATGGTATGTTATTCAGTCATAAAAAGAAGAAAATCCTGTCATTTCTTTCAGCATGAGCAGACCTTGAGACTACTATGCTAAGTAAAATAAGTCAGGCAGAGGAAGACTATCTGATCTCACTTATTGGTGGAATCTAATAAAACAAACTCATTGAAACAAAGAACAGATTAGTTTTTGCCAGGAGAAGAGGTTGGTGGGTTAGGGAAATGGGTGTAAGTGGTCAAAGATTACAACCGTCCAGTTATAAAGTGAATAAATTCTGGGGCTATATTAACAATAACAGTCTGGCAATTGTTAACAGTACCTTTCTGCTGCTAAGTCACTTTAGTCATGTCCAACTCTGTGCGACCCCATAGACGGCAGCCCACCAGACTCCCCCGTCCCTGGGATTCTCCAGGCAAGAACACTGGAGTGGGTTGCCATTTCCTTCTCCAATGCATGAAAGTGAAAAGTGAAAGTGAAGTCACTGAGTCTTGTCCGACTCTTCGAGACCCCATGGACTGCAGCCCACCAGGCTCCTCCGTCCATGGGATTCTCCAGGCAAGAGTACTGGAGTGGGGTGCCATAGTCCTCACCACACACATGCACAGTTGTCACTCTGAGGTGATGAATAAGTTAATTAGCCTGATTATGGTAATAATTTTGCATTACATACATATATAAAGTAACTTGGTTGTACACCTTAAACTTACAAAGTGTTACATGCCTGTTATATCTCAGTAAAGCTGAAAATGAAAAAAAGCCCAAGGGTTTTCCTTTATAAGAAGCCATGACCTCATCCATCCTCCAGTTCCCAGCCCTAGAACTCTTAGGCTTCTCTTCTGCCACCTCAAACTCCTTTTCCCTGGATACCCTGCTACAGGATTGTAACTCACTGCTGATAACGAAGAGGTACAGAATTACCGTTCTGACTGCTTGGGAGGTGGAAGACAGGAGAGATCCCTGGAGTAGAGAAGTATTTCTGGGAACCCAGTCCAGAATTCTAAGCAAATTCTCTTGGGATGAAGGTGAAAATATCAGCATGGTCTTGGATTCTTCTCCTGGCCTCATCGGGTGCCTGGCTTTGCCTGGATCTCTGTTCCCCACTCCAGTGTCTGCCTTTCAGTCCTTTCCCCCAGGCCTCTGCTCTGCTGTGTGTGCCCAGCCTCTGGAGAACCCCGACCTCCCTGCCTTCAGCTGGCTAACCGGCACAAGCAGGCGTGCTTTCCCTGACCTCCTCAATCAGACCAAACCTTCCTATCCCAGCACTCATGGCACTGTGCAACTCTCTTTCACAGTCCTCATTACAGCCGCAGCTTATGTTTGTTGGGGTTCTATTTTATCAGTGTTAGTGTCTGGTTTTGCTCATCCCTAAGTCCCTAGCTCCCAGCACAGTGTCTGACAAATGTTTGAGAGTAAATTCTTGTTAAATGAATGCATGCATTTTCCTGTTTTGAAAAAATATATATAAAGCTCTATGCTCTATATTTGCTATAAATCAAATCTCCTTGAGGTTTCTCCACACAACAGAATTAAAATGTATAATATTTTCTCATTGAGAATATGAATTATAAGTACCAAAAAAATCAAACAGGAAATAACAGATCTTGAACATGGACAGCATAATAAGTTAGAGTCCTTATGTCTCATTCCAGCAATTTTTTTCTTCTTTTCTTATAATACATGTAACCAAATGAGTGTTTTTCTATTAATATTATTATAAAGAGCCAGGATTTGTTATTTCTGTTGATCCTTCTTGTGGTTATCCTAGGGTAACGTTTATGCAAAGGGTCATCATTGCCCTTATAGGATCATCCCTAAGATTGTAGGAATACTCAGAGCAGATAAGTCAACTGTCTAATGACAGGTTGTTGACCCTCAGAATTTGTCTAAAAAGTCAGTCATTAGATGCACTAATTCATATTTCCATCCCTACTTCCAAACATAGCAATTCACTAGTGTCTAGATTCTCAGTTACCAGTGAGCATACCTGTTCCCTCAGTGTCTGGTATCAGTTCAGTTCAGTCGCTCAGTCATGTCCGACTCTTTGTGACCCCATGGACTGTAGCATGCCAGCCCTCCCTGTCCATCACCAACTCCCAAAGTTTACTCAAACTCATGTCCATTGAGTCAGTGATGCCATCCAACAATCTCATCCTCTGTTGGCCCCTTCTTCTCCCACCTTCAATCTTTTCCAGCATCAGGGTCTGTTCCTGTGAGTCAGTTCTTCACATCAGGTGGCCAAAGTATTGGAGTTAACAGTTTCAGCAACAGTCCTTCCAATGAATATTCAGGACTGATATTTCTTTTAGGATGGACTGGTTGGATCTCCTTGCAGTCCAAGGGACTCTCAAGAGTCGTCTCCAACACCACAGGTCAAAAGCATCAATTCTTCAGCACTCAGCTTTCTTTATAGTCCAACTCTAATATTTGTACATGACTACTGGGAAAACCATAGCCTTGACTAGACAGACCTTTGTTGGCAAATGATGTCTCTGCTTTTTAACATGCTGTCTAGGTTGGTCATAGCTTTTCTTCCAAGGAGCAAGCATCTTTTAATTTCATGGCTGCAGTCACCATCTGCAGTGATTTTGAAGCCCCCCAAAATAAAGTCAGTCACTGTTTCCACTGTTTCCCCATCTATTTGCCATGAAGTGATGGGACCAGATGCCATGATCTTCGTTTTCTGAATGTTGGCTTTTAAGCCCTTTTTCACTCTCTTCTTTCACCCTCATCAAGAGGCTCTTTAGTTCTTCTTTACTTTCTGCCATAAGAGTGGTGTCATCTGCATATCTGAGGTAATTGATATTTCTCCTGGCAATCTTAATTCAAGCTTGTGCTTCATCCAGCCCAGCATTTCTCATGATGTACTCTGAATATAAGTTAAATAAGCAAGGTTCCAATATACAGCCTTGACATATTCCTTTCCCTATTTGGAACCAGTCTGTTCCATGTCCAGTTCTGATTGTTGCTTCCTGACCTGCATATAGATTTCTCAAGAGGCAGGTCAGGTGGTCTGGTATTCCCATCTCTTTAAGAATTTTCCAGAGTTTGTTGTGATCCACATAGTCAAATGCTTTGGCATAGTTAATAAAGCATAAGTAAAATTTTCAGGAACTCTCTTGCTTTTTCAATGATTGAACAGATGTTGGCAATTTGATCTCTGGTTCCTCTGCCTTTTCTAAATCCATCCTGAACATCTGGAAGTTCACGTTGAAGCCTGGTTTGGAGAATTTTGAGCATTACTTTGCTAGCGTGTGAAATGAGTGCAATGTGTGGTAGTTTGAGCATTCTTTGGCATTGCCTTTCTTTGGGATTGGAATGAAAACTTACTTTTTCTAGTCCTGTGACCACTGCTGTGTTTTCCAAATTTGCTAGCATATTGAGTGCAGCACTTTCACAGCTTCATCTCTTAGGATTTTAAACACTCCACTGGAATTCCATCGCCTCCACTAGCTTTGTTCATAGTAATGCTTCCTAAGGCCCACTTGACTTCACATTCCAGGATGTCTGGCTCTAGGTGAGTGATCACACTATCATGATTATCTGGGTGGTGAAGATCTTTTTTGTATAGTTTTTCTGTGTATTCTTGTCACCTCTTCTTAATATCTTCTGCTTCTGTTAGGTCCATACCATAACATACCATAGGTCTGTCCTTTATTGTGCCCATCTTTGCATGAAATGTTCCCTTTGTATTTCTAATTTTCTTGAAGAGATCTCTAGTTTTTCCCATTCTGTTGTTTTCCTCTATTTCTTTGCATTGATCACTGAGGAAGGCTTTCTTATCTCTCCTTGCTATTCTTTGGAACTCTGCATTCCAATGGGTATATCTTTCCTTTTCTCCTTTGCCTTTCACTAGTCTAGTATGGAACTTGGAACATGTTCCGTGTCTAGTATATCTGGTATGGAACATGGCAAATGAATACCTATGACAATGAAGTGAATCACACAGATCCCCACTTTGCTTTGGCTAATAACTTATTGAAAGATTTATGATCACCACTCCAGTCTTTAGAGGACTAGGGAAAAAATATGGCTAGAGTATCTGACTCCAGTACTCTTGCCTGGAAAATCCCATGGATGGAAGAGCCTGGTAGGCTGCAGTCTATGGGGTCGCTCAGAGTCGTGCATGACTGAGCCACTTCACTTTCTCTTTTCACTTTCATGCATTGGAGAAGGAAATGGCAACCCACTCCAGTATTCTTGCCTGGAGAATCCCAGGGACGGGGGAACCTGGTGGGCTGCCGTCTCAGGGGTCGCACAGAGTTGGACAAGACTGAAGCGACTTAGCAGCAGCAGCAGCAGCAGCAGCAGAGTATCTGAACACTTATATTGCACTAATGTTACCAAAGAGAATGGAAGATTGAGGGACATTTTAAAATGTTGTGCTTTTACCATTAAAGTAATACATGCACAAAGCAAAAAAACAATAAAGCCATATAAAAGGTCATCAAGTTAAAAAAAAAATCTCTCCCCATGTAAAACTGCTAATATCTCTCTTGAAAGGCAGCCATTATTGAATTCCTTGTGCATTAAAAAAAAAAATTCACTGAATATAAAGCCTATAAATGTAACCAAATTTATAAGTCTTTTCCTTCATATTGATAGCTTCCAACTTAGGAAGGCCTTCCCATTTCAAGACAGTTCTAAAAATTCTCCCCAACTTAACTTCTAGTGAGCTAGCTACATTTCAAACACACAAACATTTGTATGTTAAACCATCTCTTTCTATATATGTTTGTGTGCATACATAAACAGCACACATACACATGTATACAGCACATACGTATGTAGGTATATATTTATACGTAGATGCATATGTGGATATAGCACACGCACTGCATGGCATATGTGTGTGCATACAGATGCGCCTGTGTGTATCAACGTGTGGATATATGTGTGTGCATATACATATAATACAGTCCTTATATGCTTAAGTTATTGAATGAGAAGTAGTATATATTTTAATATAAAAAGTGTAATTGCATATTTGTACCTATGTGTGTGTACTGATTTAAGGAAAAGTATGAATTACTCAAAGATTCTGGGGATATACATGACTTTAAACAACCATCTATTTAATGATTTCTCATTTCTTTCATAAACAATGCCTAGCTTTTTAAATTTCTCTGGAATTGATAACTTCAAGGTAATACTTTTCCAATATTATGGTTTATAAGTATATATCATAATACTTATATATTTCTTTATGTGTGTATATATTATAGATGCATATATATTATAATAGATAATAGAAAATATATCACTTACTATGTACGTCTGTGCTCTTTTGTATGGATGTGAGAAAAGTGGTAAGTGTGCATCTGTATCTCAAGCAGTTATAGCTACTAGGAAATTTTAGGGTAAGGTTTTCTTTTTTAACCTTCTTGTCATTGAATAATTGTGTTCATTTTTTCATCTGTTCTTTACAAGGCAGTGACACAGAGATTTTTCCACAGAAACTAGATCCATTTTGCCTACCCCTGCCCCTTCAAATGAGCAAATGAAGTAATGTGAGAATAAATTAATAGTGCAACCCTTCACAAATTGTAGTTCGAGTATTTCTGAGGTACAATGAGATTCCTTAGAATTATAAGTATTGATGTCAGTTTCATGACAATTTCCTACAAGTGTGATTGAGTCCATTTCATTCCCCATATGAAAATATATCTGATTATGAGATTCACTGGGCTTGACAACTAAAGACATTTCCTCATTTACTGACTTCCCTGGTGGCTCAGAATCTGCCCACAGTGCAGGAGACCCAGTTTTGATCACTGGGTTGGGAAGATCCCCTGGAGAAGGAAATGGCAACCAACTCCAGTACTCTTACCTGGAGAATCCCATGGACAGAGGAGCCGAGCAGGCTACAGTCCATGGGATCTCAAAGAGTTGGACATGACTGTGCAACTTTTTTTTTTCCCCTTTGGACAATTTTTAAGTTACAGACGGTTATCTCTTCCATGAGGAGGTAAGTCACAAATTATTTTGTGATCCTTATCGACATGCAATTACATATTGCCTTTTGGATCTAAAAGGGGAAAAAGGGATGGCATGCCTGCCATGTGTCCACCATTATTAGCATGCTGGAAACATTTCAGAGGGCATCAGAGATATTGCTTCCCTTGGGGCATTTTCAGGGTGAAATACGGAATGGACTCTTTCACACCTTTCATTTGTGCTGTTAATACTGAAATCAGAAGTATAAAGCATTTTAAATCAACAGAATAAAAAGCAAATCTCAGGGTAGCTTTCCTTCCTATGGTGCTTGCCAAAAATGCCAGGCCAGGCGTCAGCAAGTAAATTAAAAAAATGAGTCACCTTGACCCCTTCCTCATCTTTAAAACTCACTTGAAAATGGGTTCCTTCCCTCCCAGTCTACATCTGCTGTGCTCTAGGGCTGTCAGCCCAGCAGCAAGGCCCTCGTCTGCCAAGCAGTCAGAAAAGACCAGCTGTAATTGGCAATCCATTTCTCCATTTCCATTGTACAGCCATCCCTGACAAATTAATCACAATCAAATGTTGGCTGCAGCGAGGGGCACCCTACGCAGCAGGGAAGAAAAATGAGGCCTCACGCTGGTCTGACAGCCGAATCTTTCAACTCACCCCGTTAGACTGAAGGAAGGGACACTGCGGTTTGCCTGTCACCACAACCCATAAACAAACCGCTCCGTGCTGCTCGAAATTTGGCTGATCTGAACTGGGCTTCCTGAGGTCCTCCAGGGACCTGACCAATCTGTGCTGCAGGGATGAGGGAAGAGTTTCATCCTGCTGAGGAAGAGGCTCTGGGCAGTGGCATATGAGAGTGCCCATGGGAACCCTGGAGAGGGATGCTGTGTCCGACCGTCTGAAAATTGGCGGAGGTCCATTGTAAGCTCCAAATGAGAGTGCCTGTCTGACTGTGCTTGCCGCTTGTCTATGGTCTGCCATTCATCCGCTGGGGAGGGAGGTATCTGGCCCTTTCCACTCATTACTGTTCACTTACCAGGCAATTTTCCCTTCAACATTTAACCATGAAACTGAAAATACCCTTAAAAATGTTCTTCATCTATCTCCCCAGTCCCTCTAATAAATTTCATAAGCTTTACTCATAGGAAATCTTCTTAGTCCATCACTCAGGCCAAATTTGTCTTATTTTAGATGTAATTGTAACAAATACTTTCTTGGACTAGAGTAATTTAAAGAAGGTGGGAAGATCCTAAGAGGAAGATGCTGACAAAAAGAAGTGGCATAATAGTAAAAGATAAACAAAAAGTCAATTTTCTTTCTGTGCCCTGCAGTATAGCCAAGAGAAAAATCATATTTTGGAGTGCTCATTCTTTGTAAAAGACAGCCAATCTATGTGATGGAATGTTTCTGATGTTATCCATCCTAAGTTTAAGAGTCTATTCTTTTATGTCCCCTCTGAAATGCTCAAGATGCTCAAATTGAATCAAGCAAGAGTAATAATGTTCTTATAACTGTGGACAGTGACATTCACAGCTGTGACATGTAGCTTTCACAAAAGAGGGGTCAGGGTCTTACAGGTTGGGAGTGGAATGTATTAATTCCTAGGAAAACTGATCACTGTTCAGACATATGCTTGTATTGCATCATTTTCTCTAAACTTTCCATTTTGCCTCTCCTTGACAACTGAGTAGAAATAAGAGATAATTAAAATGTGGAGTTTTATAACTTTTTAAAGCCAGGTTTAAAACATTTCATCTCTGCTGCTGCTGCTGCTCGGTCACTTCAGTCGTGTCCGACTCTGTGTGACCCTATAGATGGCAGCCTACCAGGCTCTCCCATCCCTGGGATTCTCCAGGCAAGAACACTGGAGTGGGTTGCCATTTCCTTCTCCAATGCATGGAAGTGAAAAGTGAAAGTGAAGTTGCTCAGTCCTGTCCAACTCCTAGCAACCTCATAGACTGCAGCCTACCAGGCTCCTCCACCCATAGGATTTTCCAGGCAAGAGTACTGGAGTGGGGTGCCATTGCCTTCATCTCTAGTACTAACTAAAAAAAAAAAAAAAGCCACATTTTTCCACATATATTTAAGACTAGAGATTCTATGTATTAACTCAGGTTAATAAAAAAAAAAATGGAGATTTTTCTGAGGTCCAAATTATAGCCAAGAATTTCCCAGTACCAACCTGAAAGTGTTAGTGACTTGTCCACAGTCACATAGAATCCAGACCATGAACACAGCATCCAGGTGCTGCTGTGTGATTTTTTCCTCAGACGTACACGATTTGAAATTTTCCTGATGATTAGCTTCTTTCTGGA
The DNA here is from genome assembly GCF_000754665.1 of Bison bison bison. Lineage (NCBI taxonomy): Eukaryota > Metazoa > Chordata > Mammalia > Artiodactyla > Bovidae > Bison > Bison bison. The sequence continues at coordinate 654,764 of NW_011494768.1, read as the reverse complement.
GGAAAAAAAATCACATGTGAAAAGATGTAACTCAATTGCTGTTTCTCCCTTTCTCTCTCCGAGAAAGATATATTATAATTTTCTAAACCTACCCCTGCTGCTGCTGCTACTGCTAAGTCACTTCGGTTGTCTCCGACTCTGTGCGACCCCATAGACGGCAGCCCACCAGGCTCCTCTGTCCCTGGGATTCTCCAGGCAAGAATACTCGAGTGGGTTGCCATTTCCTTCTTCAGTACATAAAAGTGAAAGTGAAAGTGAAGTCGCTCAGTCCTGCCCGACTCTTCGCAACCCCATGGACTGCAACCTAGCAGGCTCCTCCATCCATGGGATTTTCCAGGCAAGAGTACTGGAGTGGGGTGCCATTGCCTTCTCTGAACCTACCCCAGTGACCTGAAAATCCCAGTGCTTATTGAATCACGGCTCATTAACTGAACCTCTCCCTCTTCCCCACACCCAGGCCTCTCATCTCTTGTTCAAATAAAATTTTACCAGGAAGTACAAGGGCTTCCCTGGTGGCTCAGATGGTAAAGAACCTGCCTGCAGTGTGGGAGACATGGATTCGGTCCTGGTTCGGGAAGATTCCCTGCAGAAGGGAATGGCAACCCATTCCAGTATTCTTGCCTGGCAAATTCCATGGACAGAGGAGCCTGGTAGGCTACTGTCCACGGGGTCACAAAGAGACATGATTGAGTGACTGACACTTTCACAACTAATTTAGCCATTCCAAACATTGAGTTATTTGCTTTGTTCCTATAAATGTTTATATCATGTTGCATATTACAGTTTAGGTTAAAATGGTTATATACCAACTGAACTGACATTTACCTTAAAGTTAATAATGTTGCCTACTATCTCTTGGTTACCTGTAAGTGTTCCTGACATACTATGCGTCATTTCTAATCCTCACAACAGTCTTGATAGATCAGTACAACTATCCCCAGTATACAGATGAGGGATCTGAGATTCTGTGAGTTTAGTAACTGACTTAGGAAAGAACAGAGTTGAGACCCTAACTCAGCCTTATTCTTCAGGGGTGCTCCTGAAAGCAGTCTTTGCTTCTCTGTGTTAAAGAGCAGTGCTCAGAGAAACATCCTTCTGTTCTACTAAAAGAGGGGCCATGATTTGGGAGGCAGTGTCTACAATTATCGGAGAAGGCAATGGCACCCCACTCCAGTACTCTTGCCTGGAAAATCCCATGGGCGGAGGAGCCTGGTAGGCTGCAGTCTATGGGGTTGCTAAGAGTTGGACACGACTGAGTGACTTCACTTTCACTTTTCACTTCCATGCATTGGAGAAGGAAATAGCAACCCATTCCAGTGTTCTTGCCTGGAGAATTCCAGGAACGGGGGAGCCTGGTGGGCTTTCTGTCTATGGGGTCACACGGTCTACAATTATACAATGTATAATGAACATTCATCAAAGGCCTCAAGTCTGTCCAGCAAGCCTTTGGTCTGAAGAATCCAAATTTTGCTTTCCTGGTTATATCACAATCTCTGTAGTTATCTCATTGGCTGAGGAGCATGAAGACCCAATATTGGAAAATCCATAAGCAACCCTAATGGTTGTGCTAGAATCTGGATGTTAGACCTGCAGTCTTTGGCTCTTCTAACATTGACCTGTGTCTCCTGCATAATCTCAGCTTTATGCACCAGGCTATTGCTCTGCTTTGACAATTAATTTTAGCTTTCTGGAGAATGTCGAGCAGTTGGGAGGGCATGTCCCTAGCCAATTGCCAGTACAGGGTATGAGCGTTAGGTGAGGTTGTCATCTGACAAACAGTTACGGCCAAAGCCTTTTAATAATCATTTTTGTGTGCTTTAATTATCAGATGTTTGTTCAGCTGTATCTTTAATAAGAACAGTATTATTAGTTTAATCATTTTTAAAGCATTCTTAGCTGCAGGTTGTAAGCATCTTTGTCAGTTTTCAATGGTAAGATGTCTAAATCACTCTCTCTCCCTTCCTTACAACCTTCCCTAACACTGCTCTTTCCATCCTCTCTGCCTAACAAATGTTATTAATATTTTCTTTTCCTTCAACACACACATACATGTGTGTGCACACACACATACACACATACACACTTACTGTGCTACTGTTAGTTGAACGTCTACAACATTTTTCTAAGTGTTTCTAACTTAGGAAAATTGATGAGTTGTTATGAAGATCTCTCTTTTAAGTCTTATCTGTCCATCAGACATGATTGTGTGTGTAGGTATTTATACATATATTAGTCATATTTGCATGTATATGCATATATATACACAAGGGACTTCCCTGGTAACTCAGACAGTAAAGAATCTGCCAGCAATGCAAGAGACCCAGGAGACCTGGGTTCAATCCCTGTTTTGGGAAGATCCCCTGGAGAAGGAAATGGGAGCTCACTCCAGTATTCTTGCCTGGAAGATTCCATGGACAGAGGAGCCTTGCAGGCTACAGTCCATGGGGTCACAAAGAGTCAGACACGACTGAGCAACTAACAGTATACTATACATACACAAACACATATATATGCATATATTTAGTTATATATACATACACACATATATTTATCATATATATTTTAAAGATTTATCTTTCCCATTTCATGGGAACCAGCCCTACATAGAAATACTTTGAGCTGTGGAGGTGACCTTTCATGGATTAAAAATGATTATTAACAGTGATGGTGGTTACTTACCAAGGATTTACCTTGTGCCTTCTGCCTGGTAATGGGTCAGTTGCTCTGTGTATCTTAATCCATCTCATGCTCAGAACAATCTGTGGGATAAGTGCTGTTACTGTTACAGATGAAGAAATTCAGATCACCTGAACCACTGGCTCAAGTTCATACAGAGACCACCACAGTCAAAACGGTAACTAAATCCAGGAATTCTGACTTCAGATTGTCCTCACTTAATGAACAGCAAGAATGACATCCTTATGGTATTTAGAGGCTTTCTTCTTATGCATTTTCTTAGACATTTAGCTTCCTGGTAGTAGAGGAATATTTCACCAGTCACCAAATGGGCCCATTTAGTAGAAAATTAGTCCTCAGCCCTGCTTTCAAACTGGTGATTATGTGGATAATGAGTATATATATTGGTCCCCCTTCTGTCATCTGATTTAATGGAAATTCTAGTCAGTGTCAGCTTGTACAGTGATTTTAGAGACTGATTAATGAGTTGTCACTGTTTTAAATTGGATATAGGTAATCAGAGGCAGGAATAAAAGTATCTTAGCATCTGAGCAACCCAGAACATTCAACAAGTGATGAATGAAACCATGAGAGCCCTTCAGATGTGTGATTTATGTACATACCCTTGGGTAACTGCACTTACTATAAACCGTACTAAGCTATCTTTACCCCAAATACTGATGGGTTTATATTTAAGAATTCTTCTTGGGAAATATCATAAGACTTTGAGCAAATAACTGTCAGGCCTGTCAAAATCTTTTTATAAAGGGCAGCCTGTGAAATTATAGTTGTGAAATGTGATGCATATTTTGAAGAATAAATTAATTACTTAAGCTTTTACTGCAGATTCACTTTCATTGTCAGGTTTTCATTCCATTACAGCCTCTGGTCAGTTTTCCAAGGTGGGTTACAACCTTGTAGATGCCGACTGCCCTCTCATTTCAGCTTATTTCTGAAGACGAGAGTTGATTGACATTTTCAGCAGTCAGACAGGCTCCCTTCATAAATCTGTAAACTAAAAATGAGCTTTCTGCTTTGTGAAATCTCTCTTTTATGAACTTAATAAAGACCTAGACAGGCCTGAGGGATAGCTCTGTTGACCTCATCAGGTTCTGTGCAGCAGGATGTCTCTACAAAAATGTGCTTTCAACAATTCCGTTTTGGGGAAGGATGTGTGTTAAGGGATCACTGTAGTGTCTGACAGTAATTGCCAGGCAACGGGAATCCTCGAGGCAAATACTGGGAATCACAGAACTCCTTGGGCATCTGAGACAGAAAATAATCTTCTTGTACTACCCGATCTAATTTTCCTGACATCACTCAGGCTCCACCTCTTCCTAAAATGTGTCTTCTGCTTCTGCACTTCTGGCTTTTGCTTACACAGTTCCTACCCTGGGAACACCTTTCCCTAGACACTGTCTCATCCAGGAATGTGGTTGAGTAGTCTGTTGATCATCTACTGCAGCAATGTGTCTTTCCTTTGTATCCCCACCATGATTTGCTGCTTGGAGAAACAAATGTGACTTCCCTCTTCACTTGTGGTCGTAATCAGTTATTTGTGGTTACGAATCACATTCTATAACAGTACAAGCTCCTTGAGGTCAGGTGTACAGTTTTTGCATGTGGTAGGTAAACTCAGACTTTCCCTGGTGGCTTAGTATTTTATTTTATTTTTTTAAAGAAAAAAAACCTCCTGCCAATGTAGGAGATGCGAGTTCAACCCTTGCATCAGGAAGATCCCCTGGAGAAGAAAATGGCAACCCATTTCCAGTCACAGAAGTGCAGCCCCAGAGAAAGATCTGATATTGGCCTCTTCGCCCATTGTCCCTAACGCAGCAGTTTTCAATCTTGGCTGCCTTTTGCAATCACCAGGAAGCTAACTAAATAAACTATAAGAGATAATCTAGTGCCTTTATCTTGTCCCTGGAAATTCTGATGTGATTGGTCTTGGCTGTGACCTGGGCTTCAGGATTTATTTAGTCTCCTAGGAGAATCTAATGTTTAGCCAGGACTGAGATCCACTGAGCTGGTAGAAGTGAAATTTGCTTACCCTTTCATAGGCTTTATAGTTTTATTTCAGCTTGCTTTTTACAGTGGGCAACTGACTTCATATCACTTCATTTTATCTGTTCTTGGGCAGACAGGCTGGCACCCTCAAAGACTGAAGTTGTGGGAGGGAACTGAAATTCGTTTTTAATTTTTAGAAAGATATCTTACTTTTGAACGTCCGCTAAGCTAGATGTAAGGATTAATTCAAATGATTGTGATTATTTTGTACTTACTGTATATAGTCTGAAATTCTTATCCTCAGTTTAATTTTTCTATTACTTTTGAAGTCATTAGAGGATGTACAATTTGACAAGGATTTCTGGACTTGACTATTCTGCATCTGACATGTTTCTATTCTGAGAAGCCACAACTGTGTAATGGTAGATATAGCAAGTCTGTAAACCTTTTTGTCATCCAACTTGGCCGTGTTAAATTGACCATCATCCCCTTATTGTTTCTGGAAACTACATGTACAATCAGGTGCAATCTTGGAATGCTACAAGTTTGTTTGACGAAACTGGGTCACATGGAGATAGAATAACTGAAATCTTTCAGTTATTCTGAAGTGCAAAGCAGCTGGATTTGCGTGATTGGAGAATAAGCAATCCCACTGACTTCTCTGAAATGCCGTTTTGTCTGACATTACTCTGGTACTAACCATGATGACCACAAGCTAGAATATGAGTTGGTTTCTTAAAGTTGGGGAAAGGATATGTTACCAAGCTCTTCTGTCTTTGGCTGTGGAAATCTCTCCTTTGTCCTTTCCCTGTCATATGGCTGATACTCTAAGTTATTTGGCCATTTGAAGATACACTTTTCACAATGTTAGTAAGTGTCAGGTCCCTGGGAGGCGCCAGATGTAGTGTGATGATTTGGGCCTTTGAAGTTCATGCAAGAGACATGCAAGTTCAATCTCTGGGTTGGGAAGACCCCCTGGAGTAGGAAATGGCAACCCCATCCGGTATTCTTGCTTGCAAAATTCCATGGACAGAGGAGCCTGGTGGGCTACAGTCCATGGTGTTGCAAAGAGTTGGACATGACTGAGCACCCACACTCACTAGGATTTACATACTATCTCTCGCTCTAATTATTTTATCTCTATGAGCTGTGGTTCCCCCTCCTCTGTAAAATGGAGATAATATAATTTAACCCAACAGAGATGCTTTGCACATTAAATGAAAAAACATGTATAAGTGCTCAGTACCATATTTGACTCACAGAGAACCCTTCCATAATAAATGGCAGGCATTATTTAGTTCTGTTTCCTAAACCCTAATCTTGAGTTACATTTTTCCAATTATTTCCACTAGTAGAAGAAAATTTGGGCTATAACTGCTGAATCCTGCCACACAAGGCTTGGTTTCAAACTGCTTTGAGCATTTCCAAAGACATTTTGGATAATAATGAATCCACATGTTTTCAGAAACCATTCCCTTGTGGATCAAGGATGACCACAGCATTGAGATAAATCATATAAGAACTCATAAAAAGGAAATGTACTCTGCCCTCTTTTTTAAAAAGAAAGTTCCCAGTAATCATTAGACCTTAGCCTCATTTTTTGTGGTCAGACTCAGGAAGATGTTTGCATTCTCTAGGGAAGGTAACTTGACTTTCCTGAAGCTGCTGTGATATAAACCAGAAGTCATTATCAGTGATGAAAATGTGGACTTGGAACTGAGATACATTCTAGGTGAGCATACCTGTTAAAGACGAGGTTCTTGCATAGTGTTTAGCATTGAATCAGAGAGTGACACTAAACTTAGGAACACTAAATGCTTCGGGAGAGATAAAGGGGATAAGCTGTTTAAAAATGCATCATTTATTCAATACACGCCCACTAAATGCGACACCTGATTGACACTGATAATACTTATTTAATATTAATAGTCCATTTATTCAGAGTTCAACAATTATTTCCTGAGTGCCCACCACACTGTGTACAAGGGATTCTTCCAGGCTTGATATCTTGACCGGAATGAAGGAGAGTAGTTTTGGGCCAGTGAGGAGAGATGGCCTGTCACCTGCTCCTGACCCTTCACTTTCAGCCCCTCAGAGCTATGTGCTGAGTGAGCATCAGAGTCCTAAGTCCTTTGGCAGTGATCCCAGGGCTTCTTGCCCATAATTTTGAAGGGCAATTGGAAGTTCCAGCTTAGAGCCAAATCTAGACATTCCAGGAAGCTCCCAGAGCTGCCATGACCTCCTTGATAGGAAGGATGGAAGATGAAATAGTACCTGAAAGCAATTTGTAGGCCTGAAATCAAAGAAGAAACATTTCTTGAGGATACAGTCTCTCAAAAAAAAAGGAAAGAAAACATGGCTAATATTTAGAGCTGGGAAGCTTGACTTTTCTTTTTTCCTCCAGTGATGCAGATTTGCAGAGAGAGAATAAATGCTCTTATCTGCAATGTATTTTTCATTAGTGTCTCCACATTATCACTGCTGTCTGCCTGGGTGTCTTGTATCTACTGCCCAGCCCTCCTGCTCACCCCGTTTCAGTGTTGAGGTACTATGGATGCTCATTTGGAGAAAGGTTAAAGCAGAAGAAGGGGGCTAGATGCTCTCTGCTGCATATATTCAACATCTGAAGCAGCTTTTCAACATATGCCATATTTTAATGGGAGCCTCCCCAACTACCCCTGCCACACTATCTCTTTATAGAAATTTCCTTGATCTTCCCAGTGACACTGAATGCTCACCATCCTGATCATTATCTAATAATTATCTATGGCACGTTCAGTCTCCATTCTCTAATCTTCCTAAAGGATTCCAGCTGCTTGCCAAGCTTCCAAATCTGTGTAAGAAGCTGGGCAAGGGGACTAGGAAGTCTTCAGAGTTCAGGCAACCTTCTCACTTCTTGACCTTTTTCTAGACAATTTTCTACTCTCGCGATCCTATATATATTGAGATTCTTAGGGGATTAGTAGGATACAGAGACAGAGAAGGTGATGGCACCCCACTCCAGTACTCTTGCTGCCATCTATGGGGTCGCACAGAGTCAGACATGACAGAAGTGACTTAGCAGCAGCAGCAGCAGCAGCAGCAGGATACCGAGATGATGCATGTGGTTGATATTTGTATTTCAGTTTCTCAGTATTTTACCTTCTTATTTCTTCAAATAAGACATAGCAATACACTAAATTTTCTTTTTGAGGTCACACCTCTACCCTCAGTCCAAATAGTTCTCATGGATTTCATCTCCAGCCACAGAGATGTAGTTTGTAACCTAGAACCGGCCATACTGACTCATCTAGAAACAGGCATATAACAGAGGTCTGGAAAGTAGATTCAGTCTACTCTTTTGGCTGCGGAGATTATGCAGACATGGGCAGTTTGGGGAAGTTACTAGAAAGAGACACTTGTCATTTCTGATGAAATTAAACCTGTGAGAAAGTAGATTTATAGTTGCTTGCAGGCATTCTACTATCATTTGGACCCAAGACTGGTAGCAACATAGATGAAAGAAGATCCCAGAGATGGAGACAGCTTAGGTCTAGGTAATATTATGTGGATCACTGGATTAAACCATTTCTGAAGTGGGATAACTCTTGAACTTTTTAGTTATGTGAGTCTATACATACAGATATCATTGTTCGAGTTTAAGTTGGTTTATGCGTCACTTGCATTGTGAACTATCCCAAATGCTATAAAATTATCACCCAAAGAACTTTTGTGTGTGTGTGTGTGTATTTCCAGTTTTGAGGATGACTTCCCACAGTGTTACAAACAAACTGAAAAACTTTTGGATAATGTCTAATGCTCAGTTTAATTGTTCCCCTTCCATTATGAGGGCTTCCTTGATAGCTCAGTTGGTAAAGAATCTGCCTACATTGCAGGAGACCCTGGTTCGATTCCTGAGTTGGGAAGATCCCCTGGAGAAGGGAAAGGCTACCTACTCCAGTATTCTGGCCTGGAGAATTCCATGGACTCTATAGTCCATGGGGTTGCAAAGAGTTGGACACGACTAAATGATTTTCACTTTCCATTGTGAAGAAGTGTTTACTGCCATTAATTGTCTGTTCTAGTTGTTTCATTATTAAAAATCTACTCTGTGTTTCATAATTCCAAAACCAAAGTCACCAACTTAGGGTTTTTATCTACTTTAAAATGAATCTACAGTTGCAGAGAGCAGTTCAGTAGAAATAACATCCTTTCTTATTCTGTGATTCCCTTTAATTAATGTTATAAAGTGGTCTAAGTACATCAGAAAGTTCCCCCACTGAATCAAAGTTCATAAAAGTACCTGTGTATAGTTGGAAACTTAATGTGAGTTTAATGCCACATTTTAGCTCAGTGGAAAAATAATAAAAATAGTAATTTATTTAATGAGCTAAGTTGATGTAACCGTAATCAATCATAAGGAATGCCTGTCTCACACCAAAGCAGGAAAACAAAGTACACATGGATTGATAATCTACAGTTAAAAAAAGAAAATAATCACATTAAATTTTAGGATAATAATTGTATAATATGTGGGTGGGAATTTTAGATGGACATTAAATTTGACTAAAAAACAAATTCTTGGCTATCAGAGTGTTAAAATCCTTGATATGTAAAGAATTCTTAGAAAAAATATAAACAGCCTTATGGAGAAATGGACAAAAGGCATAAAGAGTAATAAAAGAGGAAATATAAATAACCAGTAAGCATATAAAAGGATATTCAGTTGTCAGGAAAACAAAAATCAAAATAAAGTATCATTTTATTTCCTATGCAATTGACTGGCAAGAGGAAAAAAATTAAAAAAGATTGAGAATAACTAGTGCTGGTGAAGACATGAAGAAACTAAGACTTCATGTAATGCAGATGGGAATGTGACTTTTGATCATCTGTTTTTACAAAGTAATCTAACTCTAGCTTCTAAAATTTGCATATCCCATAGTAAACCCACTTTGAAGAGTCTCAGTTTCCTCAGCTTTAAAATCGAGTGCCCCTGAGACTTCCTTGGAGGTTGAGTGGTTAAAGCTCCACACTTCCACTGCAGGGCGCCTGGATTCTGTCCCTGGTGGAGGAACTAAAATCCTGTATCCCATGCCGTGGCCAAAATATAATAAGAAATTTTAAAATTAGAATTAAAAAAAAAGCAGCTAAAATGAGGTGCACCATTCTATTACTGTGTGTACCTCAGAAGCAGAAGGAGATAGTGATGTTGAAAGTCATGTAGATATTGAAGGGTAGCTTGCATTACCTCTTCCTGGATTATTCATTTTGTGCTTTGCTTCTCCTTTATTTAAAAAAAAAAAAAAAAGAAACGCCTTCAATTCAACAAGCTGGTTGTGAGTGTGTTATTGTGCTCCATATGTGTAGGGCTTTCTAAGCGGCTCAGCTGTAAAGCAATGCAGGAAATGCAGGAGACTCAAGTTCGATCCCTGAGTTGGGAAGATCCCTGGAGGAATGCGTGGCGACCGACTCCAGTATGCTTGCCTGGAGAATTCATGAGCCCTGCCATTAAGGAGTGTTACCTGGTTATGAAGATATATCTCACCTCATGTTTCTTCACCTTGTCACACTTTCCAACATGACCAAGTCTTACAGAAGATGATGTCTGATGATAGCATCTGATGATTGCTTTTGGCCAGGGGTCACTGTGGCAAGGCGGCATTGTGCATGTGGCAATTTGTACATTGGGCAATTTTGGAAATGGCATTTCTACCTCCAAGCTGCAAGGGTGCTATGCTGCAAATGCCTTCACAGAAAATAGTCTCCGGTCCCAAATGAAAAGTGCAATTTGCAAAATGGCCTAGCTGGGTCGGTGTTAGGAATACGGAACCATACCTGACTAGATGGGCTGTTTTCAATTTTGCTTCTGCGATGGACTGTTTGAGATGGATGCTTGTTTGCTCTCCATCTGGAGGGCCTAACTTCCTAGCAGCTTGTGGGAAGAAGACCAGGAGGCAGGAGAAGGGTGCAGGCACATGTTTGCTTCCTATCCCTGTTGACACCCCCATGGGGCTCTTCACCTTGGCCAAAGCAGTTGCTTCCAGCTTCCACCCCAGCACCTCAGAAGCCACCCAGGTCCTGGCTTCTCCTGAGAAACAGGAGTGCTGGCAGGTGGCATCCTGTAGGGACACAGAATTTTACCTCTTCTGTCTCAGGGCTTTTCCTCTGAACCTGCAAACTAAACTGACATAAGGCTTCCCTGGTGGCTCAGATGGTAAAGAATCCACCTGCAGTGCAGGAGACCTGGGTTCAATCCCTGGGTCGGGAAGACCCCCTGGAGAAGGGAATGGCAACCCACTCCAGTATTCTTTTCTAGAGAATTCCATGGACTGAGGAGCCTGATGGGCTACAGTTCATGGAGTCACAAAGAGTCGAACACGACTGAGCAACTAACACTTAACAAGGCACATTAACAGGAGAAAAAACATCAAATTTATGTAAGTTTTGTGTGACATTGGAGCCCTCATAAGGAAATAAAGGACGAGAGAAGTGGCAAAACTCAAATACTTTCATTCCAGGTCAAACAAAGAGAATCAAGTGTGGAAAAGTAACCGAAATATACAGGGAAGCTAGAGGAAGATAAGAATTGTTTAAATAGCACCTATTTGGACGGGATTCTCTCAGCTTTGATTCCCTGTCAAAAGATGTTTCTTTTTCCTAGAACAGGGAGAACATGTTTCACAGGGTGTTTTTATTTTCTCTTTTCAGAAGGAAAAGGGGAGATTAGAATGCTCTGTTGTATCATTTTTTTTTTTTTTTAATGCCTCTAGCTCCGAGTACTCCTTACGGCAAAGTGGCACTTTGGGAGATGGTGAATTCTGCCATCCTTCAATGCCCTCCTCAGAGATCTGGGTCCCAGAAGCCAGGGCAGCTCCTCCGAGGTCCTGAGCAGGGCCCATTCCTCAAAGTCTGGGTTTCTGCTGTGCTGGGGACACTCCTCCAGGCTTCGGAGTTCCAGTGATCAAGGCTGGTTCCCTTTGTCTACTAGGGCTTTGAGTGGTAGCTGTCTCCTGCTTTGCACATGTTACCTTTGCAGGCCTTCAAAACCCCTGTGACCAGCCCCTGCTGTTCCATATTCTCTATGACAATAACCATGGTGGTTCCTGTGTGCCTTTCTTGACCCTGGGGGACACAGCACCCCATGCTTGGTGACCTTTTCTATGAACTCAGTGATTTTCAAAGTGAAGTCTGCCTGTCCCAGAACAACTCACCTACACGTGATGGAGAATCAAGGCTAGATGCAGAGAAGACAGGCAAGGAAGCCTCACTCTTCTCCATCACAAATGCTTTTAATTTTGTCCATATTGTGTTTTGTATAAGATTTATAGCACTTAAAAGGATTCCAGGGATGTTCTTATAATGTTGATTTATATTAGAAGCATGTGATAAAGTATAACTATCTAAGTATTTGATTGAAGTTGTCTCTTTCTACCCCTGCCCGGAATAAATTCACTCTGCTCTTGCAATATGTTTTCTTTGGAATTTTCTTAACATATTAACTATATTCTACTTAAATATGAGGTTATATGTTACATTTTTTCTTTTCTACTGGACTGTCCTCCCTAGGAAGGCAAGAAACAGCACTATATCATTAATAAGCATGGAACCAGGGCTTAGAAGTCCTTCGGCTGAGTCCTTAGAGCATTATACACACTTGCTGGATTATTGTAAGCGAGTTATTAAACCCTCCTTTGGCTCTATTTTAATACAATGGAATTTGTATTATTTTGCTTTATTTTAATATAAGGATAACACTATCTGCCTTACACAAATGGTATGATCATCCGAAACATGAGTGAAATGCTGCTTATTTTTATTGTGAGTTCTGTGTACTTCCACCACTGTGTACAGCACAGCTCAGTGCTTGTATCTGCCCTCAGTAAGAGCCTGAAAACAAAACTGCATAAAACAAACTGGTCTAGTTACTATTGCTGCCTCACAAACCATCCTAAAATTTGATAGCTTTTAAACTGCAACCTTAGGATTTCCCTGAATTGGTATATATTTTGTTTATGCATTAAGTGTTCAAATGTAGTTGAGTAAACTTGCTATGTAAAAATATTTTTTTTGTTGTTCTAGAACTGAACTAACCTTATTTACATATTTTCTTGAACATACTAACAACTGCTGGCATTTTTTTTTTCTCTTTAACTCTATGAACAAATCAAAATCACAGACAGTACCCAAATTCTGTTGGAATCCTGCTAGGTGAAAATGATATGTCTGTAAGAACTACATGAAATCTAGTTTCCAGATGGAGCTACTTTCTTGCCAATTTTGGGACTACCCAAAGCATTTCCTCTAAGAAACCGTCTCTGGGAAGTGAAAAATTTACTCTTGGAAAATTACTGGAGAAAATGCTTGTGAAATGTGAAGTATGACTTTTGTATGGACAGTGTCCATGTCTCAGATATTTTATGAGTGCCTTTGGGAGATGTAATAATAATGCAGATTCTTACTGGGTTTGCTTTGTTTTCTGGAAAAGTAGAGACCACCAAAAATCAAGTGCACCTAATGAACATATTTCAAAATGAAGTTTTTACTGTAGGGCGGTTGCAAATAATCAATAATCAGAAGTGATGAGAACCCTTTGCATTTGTATAGCATATGTACTTTTCAAGGCATGTCATGACCTCTTGCTTCTATAATTCCTTTAAAAAAAAAAAAAACCTTTGGAATATAGTAAAGGAAACTGCTATTACTATGATATTTGGCTAAGGAGGCCAATAGATATTATAGCTGTGCCATTTTAAATATTCAAGGGGTAGTTTTGTTTCTTGATGCTTTGCTTTCTTTGTTGGTTTGGAAGCTGCTTGACTTTTGTTCAACTTCAAGTTTAGTGAAAAAGGAGAACGCTACTTACTGACTGAATTGAGTCGTAGTTTATCATGTGTTTGTGCCGTAGTTTTGTGTTTGTACAAAAGAGACCGATGTCTGCCCTGAGGGTACTATCACTACCACTTTGCACAGGTTTCCCAGGGTAAACACTGATGGCACATGCCAAGTGGTTCCCAAACTTATCCAGTAAGAGGGTTTTGTAATAAGGTCAAAGAAAAGTTCACAGGTCTCTATTCTGTAGTGATAAAAAGGTAGCTATGACTCCTGTAATGTTTTTCAAAGTATTTGCATTGTAATAACTTCAATGGATGCATACACTTGTAGTAACATATACATCTATGAAGCATGCTATTCCTTCTAAAGGCCAGTCATGATACACATATGAATTCACTTGTTATTATTCAGTTGCTAAGTTGTGTCTGACTTTTTGCAACCCCATGGGCTACAACACACCAGGCTTCCCTGTCCTTCACTGTCTCCCAGAGTTTGTGCAAACTCATGTCCATTGAGTTGGTGATGCCATCCAGCCATCTCATCCTCTGTCATCCCCTTCTCCTCCTGCCTGCAATCTTTCCCAACATCCCGGTCTTTTCCAATGCGTCGGCCTCTTTGCAGTGGGTGGCCAAAGTATTGGAGCTTCAGTTTCAGCATCAATCCTTCCAATGAATATTCAGGATTGATTTCCTTTAGGATTGACTCATTTGATCTGTCCAAGGGACTCTCAAGAGTATAAATATGAAATCATAAAACTCTTTGAATAACTCTGAAGTCCCCTAGGAATTCATAACTACTGAATCAGAAAGCTCAGGGATGGACAGTCTCCTACATCTCATATGTCGGTGCTAGTGGAGAGGAACGGCTATCTGAAGGGCTATGTGGAAAGGCACTGGAAGTCCAAATATGAGTTCAGAGCAAAAGGGGTGGTATCTATCAACTGGTGATGCCTGCCAGGGAAGGGGGACGGGTTAGGTGTGTAAGAGCCACATGTTTGACATCCTTGACTCAGACTGTGTGGACCCTTTGACTTAGCTTACCCTGGGAAAGGGTAGTAGAGATAGCCACTAAAATAGATATCTAACAAAGGTTTAAACTAAGAACTTAACTTTAAAATTCACTTAAAACTGCTCTAAAAGGTAAAGTCTGTTTTACAAAATATATTTAAGAACAAGTGAAGTTTATTGGGTCTTCATCCCAAACTTACCCTGTGATTAACCACCCTGTTCTTGCTCCCTCCACTTGAGGAAACCATCTATTTTTCTCCAATACTAATTAAATATTGAAGTCTCTTCTCTTATTTCAGTCATTTGATGGGGGACCTCTCCTACCCATCCGCAGATATTCACTGCTTGGCACAGCCATCCCATCTGGCTTGTTGGTGCTTGGTTTATTCTGACTGGCTGTTCTCTTGAAAGACGAATCATTCACTGAGACCACTTACTCAAAAGTGGGGATATGGAGAAAAGTAAGTGAAAGACAGCTTTGGTCCCTCAACCCAATACTTCTATTTATCTAAATGAATTTCTCTAATTATAAGTCACTTACCAAGTAAACTATTCAACCTTCTTCTTTACTGATTTTTGAAATACTTTTTCAGGAAAAGGATAAACTCCAATGGTATGTATAATTTATATGTTAACCATTCCTGGAATCTTCTAGTTTCTTATGAAAGTCTTCTACCTTAGCTTTATTCTTCTCTGAGCATGTTGGAAAAAATTAAAATAACTACATCCTTCAAAAATATTTTAGTGGGGTTTCCTTGCAATTATGAACTCATCATAAATGCTCTGTTTTTCTGAGGGAAAAAAAGATGTACTCACTCTCTCTCTGCTCCTTTTGTACCTATTCAGCTACTTATTATCTCAAAAACCCATCTTTAGATATCTCTTCCTTTCCTATCCCTGAAAATTGATTGCTCTGCCTCCAGGCCAGCTTTGTTTTTACCTTCATTATTGTTCTTCTTGAAAAGTATATTTTTCACTTGGGCTGGGTGAGGGCAGGGTTTGTATCTTCGTCATCACTGTATCTCGAATGCCTTGCTGCAAACGGCTGGTGGTAAATGTCCCATAAGCACTGGTTAGAACTGAACTCCATGGACTGTATGGTCCACGGGGTCACAAAGAGCCGGACACGACTGAGCGACTTCTATTCACTCACTCACTCACTCCGGGCTGCCACCACCATCTCCCCATGAAGAGAGGCCTCACTGACTCAGCCTTTTCCCCACTGAAAGCTAATTTGTGTGTTTTTGTGTTTTTTTTCTTTTCTTGATACTCTCTTTCCCCATTTTTTTCCCTTAAGGCACAGCACTGCTTTTCACTCACATAACAAGGATCATAAATAAATGTAACAGGTGAGTGTTGCCTCAGTGAATGAGACTTCCTTCTTACATATAAAGTATAAATGCTATTAAATTTTTTAAAATATATTTTTACTGCCACAACACATCTTATTTTAAGAATTACTTTTGACTATTAACTTGAAAATAAAACATATTCAAATAGTCCCCTAAAGTGTAGGCGGGCAGGGTGGGAGTGGTGAGTTGACTATATCTCTGTCTGTGTTAAGAGCTGTCAGGTGCCTTGACTTCACTGAGGTTCTGGCTGGGCTCTCAGATGAGTGCTTGGCAAGCCTGAGACAGACTTCCCAGAAGAGGTAGAGTTTTCCCCCATAACTTTAGGAATGGATGGAGGTGCACTCCTCTGGGCTATTTGAGAGGAGACCCTGCTCAGAACTGTCTGTGGTCTACCAGCAGTCAGGGCAGTGTCTCAGATTCTTCTCTGGGCTGGTGAGGCATGAGAAAACAGGACAGACCTACAGTTTAGGAAGAACGGATGGACCCTGGGCTGATCCTTGAGTTGTCCAACCTTCTTCTCTATTCATTTTTGAGTAGTAACATTTAGCGGGTAGGGATGGTGGGGAGCGGCTACTTTAAATTTGATCCAAGAGTTGACTGGTCAGGAAGAGTGAAGATCTGGTCATTCCACGCAGGTCTTTGTCTTTATGGATTTATTCTCTCATTCATTTATTCTCACATTCATTCATTTAGTAACCATGAATGCCTGCACCCACTTAGGCACATTGCCTGGCATCATTATGATACACTGACTAGGCAGCCTTCCAAATTATCTTAGCCATGGGGTTATGCACATTTAGGTAATTCAATTATTTATCCATTGAGAATTGCCATTGTATTGGCAGTTTTACCTGGAGACAGCTATTGGTGTGGGGCAAACATAGATAAAAGAATACATGGTGTGTCATTCACCTAGATCTTACAAGTCAACTCTGGCATCTTTATGAACTGACTCAGCATCTAATAAAATGTCCAAATTTTTAAGCCCCTCAAAATGTGATTTGGCTGATGGACATACAATTGGCACCAATATCCTTTTCCTTCTTTGTCATTCCTTCCCCTCTCTATTACTTCTAAGTCATAAGAATTTCAAGATAATATTTTCTCCAGTATGCTTACCATGAAAAGCTTAAAAACAAGAGCTTGGGAAAATACAAAGAAGAAAAATGGGGTTGTTTTATAAGTATAAAATGAATTTTATTTACATTAAAGTCATTGATATTTGATAGCCTATAAGCAGCCTTCCCTAATTATTTTAATCCTGATAATGTCAATTTCATGGCTACAGCAGACAAGCTCTAGCACGCTGTAAGGTTTCCCTGAACCCTATAAAAATTGAAATTAAATGTTTACTTCTGAAGAGGAGCATTTCTTAGAGGCCCAGCAAGTCTTTACAGATGTCATGATAATTGACAGTTGTTTATTGGACACGTCCTGGTGCCAAGTCCAAGGTCAGGCTCTGCAGCAGATGCTGCCCCTGCCCTGTGCTTCCTTCTCCTCTCCACACTCATCGTGTCTATGCAGCCAGCCTGACATCCTCCTACCAGAACCTGCGTCTCTCTCTGAGAGCATCCTCTGACTTCTGGAACATGCTCTGCTGAAGACCAAGGCAGGTCAGGACGTCCAGGAATCAAATCACACACATACCAGCCACCTGCAATCCAGGAGTAATGGGATTTGGTGGATAAATACCCCACCTCTTTTGCTCCTCAGATAAGATAACTTTGAAGTATATGCTCTACACCATTTCCCAAAGTTCCCCACTGAGATTGTGCCCCAAATGCCCACAATGGTAACTGGTTTGATAACCACCCTTTATCAGGTTTCTACTCTTCCATCTTTCCACTTTCCTAACCATGTTTCTGGAGTTGTCCTCAATTTATGTCACTCCCTTGTCTCAAGGTCTGCTTCTGGTGGAGGCCAACCAGGACATGTGCATCACATACATGATCTGTTCATCTTACTGCCTGTCCAGGAGAAATGTTTTTGAGTTATGCTAAGTCACTTCAGTCATGTCTGACTCCATGCAACCCTATGGACTGTAGCTCACCAGGCTCCTCTTCCATGGGATTCTCCAGGGAAGAATAGCGGAGTGGGTTGCTGTACCCTCCTCCAGGAGATCTTCCTGACCCAGGTATCAAACTCGTGTCTCCTGCATTGACAGGCGCATCTTTACCACTAGCACCACCTGGCAAGCCCCATGGGAAATGTTATTATCCCCATTTTACAGATGAAGAAGCTGGGGTTCAGAGAGATTAATTAGCTTGCTCTCTTATCCCAAATCTCCTTCCTTTCCTACTTTATTGAGAGAAGACTGGCAAGGTATGGTCTTTTAAGAATGTGCAGCCATGTGGTTAATGAATTCTGCAGCAGAATAATAAATCAAATATTTATTGATTCGAACTGCTGTAGTCATGGTCAAAAATGCAGGCGGTGGAATTCTGTTCATTCTTTCTACAAATATTTATTTTCTCCTGCTAAGTGCCAGGCTCTCCGCTCCTTCCTGAATGTACAGTGGCAAGTGAGGAGCTCTCCTATGAGAAGGGCTGAATGCATACTGATTTGTGAAAAATTGTCATCATGGTATTAGAGCTTTCTGTGATGCCAGGATCTTAGCCTGCTATTCAAGAAGTGTTCAGAAATGACAACCTGATTTCTAAGTATCTACCCAGATACCAATTAGTTGGCTTTATGTCAGTAAGCAGAACCCCATTTCTCTCTCTCTCTCTTTTTTTACTCTTGGATTGACCTTTTTATGTTTTCCTTTCACTTGAATATAAATGCCTTTTGTAGGTAATGAATATTTCTGACACTGCATTTGAATTTGAATAGGTAATAATGACCAAAGTTCTGAATATAATTGCATGATCCACATCAACTTAAAAGTTGGGTACAGGACTCACTTAGAAAGTGCCTGGACTAAGGGAGTGTTGAAGATGTTAACAGAATCTTTTCCCCATACTTTCATTCAATTAGAAGGGGAGAGAGAGAAGCTATTGATTTAAGTCAGTGGGAAGAAATTGGTGTTTAGCCTTGTTGGCATCTTAACTACAAATGAAACCAATATCCCAAAGTCGTTCCATTCTGAGTGCTATGATGATTTCACGGTTGACTAGTGATCTGTACCTTGCTTCAAATTACTTAGGATGTATTATGGCATAATCTATGAGAGCAGGTGGGCTCCAAAAACACAGCCTGTAGACATGAAAGGAGAGGCTCAGGGCTGTGCAGTCACAGAGCAGGGAGGGTCACCTGATCATGAGGGGCAGTTTGTGATAGATTCCACAAACTTGGCCTCCTGCTCTTTTCCACCTGTCCACTGCTTTTCTTGCATTCCTGCTCCCCGAGTACACATCCCGTGTAAAAGGCCATAGTTCTTTGCTCTCACTTATCTGTGACCATCTTCCTCTCTGTCAGGTATCCCAACTGCCATGCAGAGCATCGTCTGTGAGTAGGATAAAACGTTAAAAATGCTGAAGGATGGAAGAGTGCGTAAGGCCTGGAGGAAGAGCCCATACTAGTGGAATTTTAGGTACTTTTTCTTTTAGTCAGGCCAAGCAGCATGCTTTTTATTTTTAAATTCACACATATATATATATATATATATATATATATATGCAGAGGATGTATATATTGTTGCTGTTTTTAAATCTCTAAGTTATCTCCAGTTCTTTATGACTCCATTCACTGTCGCCCCCCAGGATCCTCTGTCCATGAGGATTTCTAGGCAAGAATACCAGAGTGGGTTGCCATTTTCTCCTCCAGGAGATCTTCCTGGATCAGGGATTGAATGTATGTCTCATGAGTTGGCAGGCAGATTCTTTACCACTGAGCCACCAAGGAAGTGGAGTGAAGTGAAAGTCACTCAGTCGTGTCCGACTCTTTGTGACCCCGGTCGTGTCTGACTCTTTGTGACCCCGTGGACTATACAGTGCATGGAATTCTCCAGGCCAGAATACTGGAGTGGGGAGCCTTTCCCTTCTCCAGAGGATCTTCCCAACCCAGGGATCGAACCCAGGTCTCCCGCATTGCAAACAGATTCTTTACCAGCTGAACCACAGGGAAGCCCAAGAATACTGGAGTGGGTAGCCTGTCCCTTCTCCAGCAGTTCTGCCCAACCCACGGATCAAACTGGGGTCTCTTGCATTGCAGGTGGATTCCTTACCAACTGAGTTATCAGGGAAGCTCAAGCCACCAAGGGAACTAGGATGTATATATACACACACCTCAATATGTAACAAAACAGTGATCAGTGGTTATCCTATAAGACATGCATAAAATTCCCAGCAGTGAATCAAAAGGCTTATCGTGCTACAAACTGCAAATGACAAAAAATGTTCAGGACAGAATACTTTTCAGTCTACTTTTTACCTAGTGGTGTTTTGAATTTTTCCACCTGCCGATGAGAGCACATCAGTGCTTCATAATATCAAGTTGTTTTATATGAATTATGTTGTTTCTGTTGAATAGCTCTATTACTACTACTACTAAGTCGCTTCAGTCGTGTCCGACTCTGTGTGACCCCATGGACTGCAGCCTACCAGCCTCCTCCATCTATGGGATTTTCCCGGCAACAGTACTGGAGTGGGCTGCCATTGCCTTCTCCTGAATAGCTCTACTAAATACCAAAGGAAAAACCCTATCCCTGATTGTGCAATTTTATTACACTCTTCTTCATGCTTTGCCATTAAAGGAATTTCAGATATTTTGAAAGGCCTCTGAAGGTGGGAAAGGTACTTTTGAACCACATTCCTAGCTAGTGTATTTCATTTTTACAGAGCTGTCTAGAATATAGAAGCATATTGAGGAACTAAAGAAATGAATTCTGAAGCCAATTATTTACTACAATTTATTGATGACTACTTACTTCATGGAGAAGGCAATGGCACCCCACTCCGGTACTTTTGCCTGGAAAATCCCATGGATGGAGGAGCCTGGTAGGCTGCAGTCCATGGGGTCGCTAAGAGTCAGACATGACTGAGCGACCTCGCTTTCACTTTTCACTTTCATGCATTGGAGAAGGAAATGGCAACCCACTCCAGTGTTCTTGCCTGGAGAATCCCAGGGATGGGGGAGCCTGGTGGCTGCCGTCTATGGGGTCACACAGAGTCGGACACGACTGAAGTGACTTAGCATAGCATAGCATTTACTTAACATTGGCATACATTCTGTGAGAGAGGAAAAAGAACAAAAAGGCAGTCCTGACCCTAAAAGAGATCACTGCTAGTTGGAAGACATATACAATATGCACAAGAAAAGAATTGATGTTAAAGTCTGTTAGTTGACATAGTCAGAGCTGGGCTCAGTGCAGGAAGTGGGCACTGGAGTTAATCTGGAATGAGGGTAGCAGCCCTTCATGGAAAGGAAGGAAGAAGCTGGTACAGGACTAGGGAAGGCATTGGAATCGGAGCCAAGAGGGTACAAGCAGAGGACTGGAATGTGGTTGAAGTCAAAGTGCTTGCAAGAGAGTTGTGAAATACAAATGGAAAGTGAGAGAGAATGACGGGCTTGTGGTTGTGGGAGGTGGGACCCCAGTGCGTGTTCTTAGCTGGGGTGTGCTGGCCATGGGGTACAGACAGGTTGTCTGCATTCTTTTAGTCTAACATTATGTCCATCATCTTATTTTCCTTTTCCTTTTCTTTTTTTCTTTCATTTATGGAAACAATACTGCCCAAAGGTTTAAGTCCATAGTTACTTTTCACCATTTCTTTCCCCCTGTTTCCACCGGTAATTAGTTGTCAACTATTTTTAAGTCATTTTTATCTCCATCAGTTCAGTTCAGTTCAGTTCAGTAGCTCAGTCATGTCCAATTCTTTGCGACCTCATGAATTGCAGCACACCAGGCATCCCTGTCCATCACCAACTCCCGGACTTCACTCAGACTCACGTCCATCGAGTCAGTGATGCCATCCAGCCATCTCATCCTCTGTCGTCCCCTTCTTCTCCTGCCCCCAATCCTTCCCAGCATCAGAGTCTTTTCCAATGAGTCAACTCTGT
>NW_011494768.1:625404-632814 GCF_000754665.1 Bison bison bison | reverse complement strand
ACAGCATCAGTCCTTCCAAAGAAATCCCAGGGCTGACCTCCTTCAGAATGGACTGGTTGGATCTCCTTGCAGTCCAAGGGACTCTCAAGAGTCTTCTCCAACACCACAGTTCAAAAGCATCAATTCTTCGGCACTCAGCTTTCTTCACAGTCCAACTCTCACATCCATACATGACCAATAGCTATGGACTATTTCCCTCCTTTTCCCCCTCTGCCATCACCCTAGTGTATTCTATCCCCAATTACTCCAATCCCCTCTTTTATTAACTTGTTTCTTACCTTATGGCCCAATTTTCCCTCCCTTCACTAGACTTCCTGCAGTGCAGTCCATTTTTGGCCCCTTTGCCTTTGCTCACATCACCTCTGCAGAATCCTGCTCCCCATTTCTTATTTAAACCCCATTATCTGATAAGGTTTATAATAAATACATTTCTTCCAGAAAGTTTCCATGATCCACTTTCTCTGCCTTTCATTCCCGAACTGGTAAAGACTTTTGCCCTTAAATTCCTAAAACATCTTCTCAGACCTCCTATTATCTTACTCATAATAGAAAAGAATAGCAAGAATGTTGACTTTCAAGTCCAGTCTGCCTAGGCTGATCCAGCTCTATTCTTATCAGCTGTGTGGTCTTAAGCTTGTGTGTGACTCTTTGAGACCCCACGGACTGTGACCCGCCAGGCTCTTCTTCCATGGGATTCTCCAGGCAAGAATACTGGAGTGGGTTGCCATTTCCTTCTCCAGGGGATCTTCCAAACCCAGGGACTGAACCAGGGTCTCCCACATTGCAGGCAGATTCTTTATTGCTGAGCCCCCAGGGAAGCCCTGGCGAAGCCCTTAACTTCATTTTATTCATCTACACAATAAGAATAACAAGACTTGATCTTCAGGTGTATTGGGAAGATAACGAACAGTGTATGACATAGCTCCTGATACTGTGTTTGACTCGGAGCTGCTGTTCAGTTTGTTGAATGAAATGTCCTCTCCAAGTAGAATATGAGATGTGAAAGAGCACAAACCATGGCATGTAGTAGGCATCCAGGAACTGTTTGCACAGTGAAAGGGCTAGAATGATAGGAGGCAAAAACCTGCCACCAGTTTTGTTCATCGGTTTTAAAATCTGTCCGCCAGGAGCCAGAGAAGGCTAAAATTAGACTGGGTAAAAGCCTGACTCATTTATCATCTATCATGGAGTGACTTTTGCTTGAAAACATCCCCTCAAGACAGTAGAAACCGTCATTCTAAAATTGCATTTCAACTGTTTGTAGTGACCACAGCCATCCTCAGTCCTATTTTCTGAGTTGAGCCTTCCATTTCCTGTTTCCCAAGCTTGAGGGAATTCTGCCTGTGCTTGCATTTTCAAAAAATAATAGCCACTGGTTGTGCTACAGTGACTTTGTCGATTCCCTCAGCTTTCAATCTCTACTGACATGAACACATCTAGCTTTTAAACATCCCCTGAGCTATCTCCTTTCTCCACTTCCAGTTTGCTTTTCCTCCATAAGTGATGCCCACCTGGGTTTATTGATTAGAGTTGCATTTTTTTTTAAGTAGCATGTTCCCCAAAGGTTAAAATGGCCAGTTTTGTCTCAGTTAAAGGAAGCAAATTATCTTGTGATCTTCTGTTTTGCTTTCTACAATAGAAATGTGTGTACATGTTATCAAACATGGCTTTAGTGTTCAAACTGCCTAGATCTGGATCCTACCTGAAACACCTACTGACTCCATGAATTCAGGGCAAAATATATGCCCTTGTGAACCTGTTTGCTTGTCTCTAAAATGGATATAAGAATTAAACCGATTTCATCTGAAATTGGGAGAAATTAAATGAAATAAGGCAATTAAATCTCTTAACATGGTGAATCACTTAGAGTTCATAGGTATTGGATATTCATATTAACATTTTATCATCAGTCTTTCATAATTATCAAGTTCACTGTTGATTGTATGCTTTTGGCTTTCCAAATTGTTTGTTTATTCCTTCTATAATAGATTTGTTGTTCATTGGTTTATTTTGTGTGGATGTGTTTTTATTATTCCTCAGGGTAAACATTTCACTTAATGAATCAGGCTCAGTGTTTTCTTGACTCCCCTCCCTGCCTATTCTTGATGTCTGAGTTGGGCTATTATGGGCAAGAAGAGTCCTTCTTGGATGGAAAACACCCCTCCGTCTTCTTACAGTAGAGGCATTCCCCCAGCATTCTCAGCTTTTTTCTTTTCCCTGCTTCAGCTTGCCTAACATGTTCCCATCAATATCAGTAACTGACTGCTTCTCATGGGGGTACAGATGTAAGTAAACAAACCAATAAGGAGGCCTCTCTGATTTGTAGGACAACTACCATCCTACACAATGACTTAGGATAAGTCAGAAGAGGCAATCCTTTCTGGACAGAGGCGATCCCATAGGTGAAAGGCTTGGTAGTTTAGGTGCTTTGGGACAAGAAAAACCAGTCTTTTGTTGTGGGTGATGGGGATGGGGGTAGATGGTGGGGATGGGGGAGGCTGGTGGGGAAGGTGGGAGACGGTGGGGATAGAGGGGGATGGTGGGGATGGTCTGGGATGATGGGGAGATGGTCACCCTCGAACCTGAGCACAAATGTTGGCAGCTGACCTAGGCTGGATTTCCTTCTGATCCACACCTCGACTCAGCACAGTCTTACTTGGAGGTCCTGCTAGGAGTAGACAAATGCTTGCACCCTCCCCCGCAACCCTGTGGCAACCACGGCTATACCAGGGGACAGCATGACCTCTCACTCATTCTCACCGGAACATTCCCCTCCCCTGCAAGTCCCCAGTCGCCCCCCTCTCACTTTTAATGAGAGGTGGATCTCCAAATACTTTGAAAGTCATGCGGGTGAAACGTTTTCTGCTGGCATTAACACTATGGTAAGCTTTCTTTTGCAGAGGAATGCAGTGTGGGACCAATTCTTTTCCACGAGAATTGCATGAGAGTGCTTGGGAAATCTTCATTCTGATGGGGAAAAATTTAATGCTGCCTAGAAAGGGGGTGGGGGCTGCATTTCTCAACATTTGCTGCCATAAATATGTTTCCTCAGCGGGTCTCTCCGACCGGCATCAGCCGCGCCCAGCAGCCATATATCTCGTGGTGCAAGGGCCCCTGGCCGCCTGCCACCCGCTTCCACCGACATGTGTTGTGACTTGTAAAGAGTTCAAGGAAGGGTTTCCTGTCCAGATATCTGTGTCACCCTTGGAGATTAGCTCCCCATGGCTGCTGGAGGGCTTGTGGACCTGCTGAGAAGTCTTGTGAAAGAAAACCTTTAATCCCACAATTCTTGGCCAGCCTGACTTTCTAACTTTTCTGGCTCTGCACACCTTGTAAAACTGTATGAAAGAGAAGAAGATGCTATTTGCTGCCTTCCGTAAGGGAAATAGTTTGCAAATAAAAGAAGCTTAGGAGAGCAAAAGATGAAGAAGAGAGGGTCACCTTTACTCTCCCATTAAACTTACACTGCTCAGTCAAACAAAGCAAAATGTTTGTGACCAAATACATCTTCTACAGAATTGCAATAAGGGGACAACATGTCTAGATTTTGGACTGATTTAGCACTATGCAATGGCACCCCACTCCAGTACTCTTGCCTGGAAAATCCCATAGACGGGGGAGCCTGGTAGGCTGTAGTCCATGAGGTCACTAGGAGTCGGACACGAAGGAGCGACTTCCCTTTCACTTTTCACTTTCATGCACTGGAGAAGGAAATGGCAACCCACTCCAGTGTTCTTGCCTGGAGAATCCCAGGGACGGGGGAGCCTGGTAGGAGGCCATCTATGGGGTCGCACAGAGTTGGACATGACTGAAGCGACTTAGCAGCAGCAGCAGCAGCACTATGCAATGCTGTTTTATGGGATCCAAAATGCTATCAACTGCAAGATGTCCCTGTAATTTTAGAAACATTCAACTATGATATTCTGTCATAACCCCTTAAAATTTGCATTTAATACTTATCAAAGGAGGCTTTCCAGGTGGTGCTAGTGGTAAAGAACCCTCCTACCAATGCAGAGGACGTAGGACACACAGGTTTGATCCCTGGGTCAGAAAGAGCCCCTGGAGGAGGGCATGGCAACCCACTCCAGTATTCATGCCTGGAGAAACCCATGGACAGAGGAGCCTGGTGGGCTACAGTCCATAGAGTCACAGAGTCGGACACGACTGAAGCAACTTAGCAGGCAAGAATGCACGTGCACTTATCAAAAGAGCATTTTGTATTTATTTTAGACACAGTCCTTTATAATATAGCACTCTTTTGCGTGCACAACCAAAAAGAAAATGAAAATACATGAGTGAAAATATTCCTCAACCTTCTTCACAAATACAAGTTTTCCAAATCACCAGGCTTCTCAGAGTCATCAGCAGATGTGTTTTCTTTCCACCTAGAATCATTGTCTGTGATGTCAAAATAATGTTGATGTAGTCTTTCTTTTTTTAAAAATAAAAGTACAGAATTGTTTTCCACCTGTTTAGCTTCCCCAGTAAGCTTATAAACGTCTTGAACATAGGATAGTTGTCACATTCTTATTTTGGTATCTCCCTCAGCATTGTGTTTGTGTTCGGTCCCTGGACATATTCATTCAGTTGGACTGCTGCATCCTATTTCAGTAGCAGAGAAGGAAAATTAGCAAGATCTGCCTGTAAAGTGTTTCTCCAGTCTTGGGGTCCTGCAGACAAAATTGTATGTCTTCAGATACTAGAAAAATCTGGGTCATATGCTGCTACTTTGGAACTTGAGAGAGTTTTGATGAGTGCTTCATCTCAAGATGGTGGTATTTCTCTCCACTGGTCAGAAACTGGCTCTGATACAGCTATTTTAAGAAGGAAGGAAGGGAAATCACAAATTGCTCACTAGGATGTGGACAGTACTCTCATTCTTTAAAGTCTAACTTCAATTCTTCCTTCTCTATGGTGCTTTCTGGAATGTAAGTCATCTGATCATACCTTGTCTGAATTTCTGTGGTATGTGAGTTCCTTTGGGTATTTATCAGATTCTGCCTTTGGACACCTCTTACCTTATAAAATCACTTTACGAGCACAAGTGAGTCTTCTAATTTGCAATAAGGATTTGGATAACATAAATTTAAAGAGGTAATCCCACAAGCACTGGTTGGTGAATAGAAAGATGAGACAGGGCAGGGTGCATTAATTAATGGCTTACTACTGTGGGCAAGTGAGGCTCATTTTTATTGGAGACTGTGGTAGGCTGGATTACAGTCCCACAAAGAAGTCTACATCCTAATCCCAGAAACTTTAAATATATTACCTTACATGGCAAAATGCATTTCACTCATATTAAGTTAAGCATATTGAGCTGGCAAAATATTCTGGATCATTCAGGTGGGGCCAATGTATTCACAATGCTCCTCCTCCGAAGAAGACTGAAGGCTCATAGAGAAGGTGAAGTGACATCACAAGCAGAAGAAGGGAAGGACAATGTAACCGTGACAGGGGGGACAGGCCAGGAGCCACGGTGTGCAGGCGGACTGCAGAAGTGTAAAGAAGTGAGAAAATGGAATTGTCCCAGAGCCTCGAGAAGGAGTGCCATCCAGCCCACCCCTGGTCTTAGTGAAGTGAAATTTCTGTTGCCCCTCTGACTTCAAGAACTAAGATGATAAATTTGTATTCTTTTAGGTCACCAAGTTCATGGTTAATTTGTAGCATTAGGACACCAGTGCAGAGATTTCTGAGATACCATGGGAATCCTAGTTCATACGCATGCTTCTGAGGGCCTAGGAGACCCTCAGAATGTGTCCAGTGACTCCCCTCACCCACTGGGTAAGGACTGCTCCCAGGGGCATTAACTTTCCATTACGATTGACTTGTTCAAGCTGACCTCTCATCCTCTCCAGGGGCCAGAGAAAGTCTCAGTCCGAGAGACCCAGGTGCATGAATAGAGAGTGATGTGCTTGGCCATGACTGGCTGCCAAGGATACAGGTGATAAGTAGGGATAAGCAAGGGAATGTGGGTGGAAGACCGGCGTTACCTGCTGTGGTGCATAAGCACATGTGTGTGGGCATGCGTGTATGCATGTGTTTTGTTCCTCTTCATCAAGTTCTTCAAAGCTAGAAATTCTCTCCCATTTACAAGGCTCAAGCTCAGTGCTTGACATCTAGGAAAAACTTCCTGGTGGACTGGGAGACAGAATGGGACAGCTTGTGAATGTCACAGTAAATAAGGAAGTTGGCTATTTTACAGCACCATTTTCTCTAATTCCTAAATTAAGACTGCAGGGAAGAAAACATTGCTATTTCTTGGAAAGAGATTCAAGAGGTTTTGTAGATCCCAGGCAGTGTGGGTGCGAGGTGGCTGTCAATCACAAATGCAAGTTGTCCTCGGCAAAACGGCTTTCTCCTGGCGCACAATCCATCTGCAATCTAAGACTGCCTCGTCAAGGTTAGCAGATAAATCAATACAAGAAAGGGCCAAGCATCACAGGCAGTGCTGATGTCAAATAGCCGTTTCATGTGTCTGGCAGAAAATTGAGCATATTGGTAAAGTACTAAAGACTTCCTTCATGAAAGTCCTATGATCCCTGGTCCTGAAAGAAAAATCAGATTAACTCCCACAAATCCCATTTGACACATGAGAGACAGTTTTGTCTTGACAAGAGCTTGGAGAGGACAATGTGATGAATGTAGCAAGGTCTTCCCTTTGCTGGGTATCTAACGGGACTAGCTTTGGGGAGCGCTTGTTAAACACCAGATATTCTTTACTCCTGGACTTTTTTTTAAGCAATAAACTTGAGTAAGCACTGCACTCTCTGCTCTTTGCAGATGCCTTGCATGTTTTTCCTTTACTTTCTGTTCTGCCAGGTACATTAGCCTTCAGAACTTATTTAAAATGAAGGCTGAGTGCCGCTTCTTTGGCAGAAACCTGGAAAATGGTCTTTCTCTTCCGCACATGCTGCTACTCCTGATTTGAACACGTCAGACAAAAGTTTGATGCCCTTGAATGGTATTTGGCTAAATTCATTGACACTCACTGTTAAAATAGTCCTAGGGTATTAGAAAAGCTCTGTCTTTCTCTTTATATACATACACACACACAAATATATGTATATATAAAATATTTAAGCACATAAATACACACATGAAGATATATTTTGAAGGTCATTTTGTACTTAAAATATTTGAAAATAATAAAGAGTAAATGTAACATATGGTATTAAAATTAACTGACCTTTTCAAAGAATCATCAGGGTCTGAAGAAGATTTTAGAGTAGTTAAGCCCTGATGGATCCATCAGATCAGATCAGTCGCTCAGTCATGTCTGACTGTTTGCGACCCCATGAATCTCAGCACGCCAGGCCTCCCTGTCCATCATCAACTCCCGGAGTTCACTTAGACTCACATCCATCGAGTCAGTGATGCCATCCAGCCATCTCATCCTCTGTCATCCCCTTT
>NW_011494768.1:622437-625042 GCF_000754665.1 Bison bison bison | reverse complement strand
CAAGGAGTAAGCGTCTTTTAATTTCATGGCTGCAGTCACCATCTGCAGTGATTTTGGAGCCCAGAAAAATAAAGTCTGACACTGTTTCCACTGTTTCCCCATCTATTAGTTTTGCTAATTACATAAAGGTCCTGATTGCCACAGGCCTCAAGGGACTCTCTGTCCCCTGCAGATTTGTGGGCTGTGAATATCAGCTTATGAGTGATCAGCTTGTGGAATCAAGTAAGGTTGCAGTCCCAAAACTTTGGACTCATTTTCTGAGAAAGCAGCTTGCTACCTAATTGAGCAACAAGCATCCCACCCCACCCCCCAAATTGGGCACATGTTGGCATGAGCCAGAGTCACCAGTTCCCACCTGTCCACTTTGGTTCCTGGACCCGTGGCTTGTAGCCAAGTCATACTTGACTGGTTCAGGCCCCCTCCCCAACACAAGCTGAGCTTTGTGCCATTGCTGTGTGCTACCCTATCTTTGGGGCTGTGTCTGCAGCAATCATCACTTTAGAAGTGATAACCCAGAACTGTGGTGAGGGTTGTGTTTGATGACAGCACAGTTCCCTTGTTTGTTGGTGGTTCTGTCCCCCTCCTCTCCACCCCTTGCCCTCCCTTCTCTGTCTCGCTCTGTGCAAGGTCACCCCAGAGTCCTATCCCTGCTACCTGGACTCTGTTTGGGTCTGGCTGATAGGAACGGGGAGATTTGGGGTAACTGCAGGATGGGAAGGGGGAAGGAAGTGCTTGGGATATTTCTCAATGGCCTCCTCCCCACCCCCACTCTCCTGACTCCCCACCCTCCTCTCCTCCCCATCCCCCACTATGGCTGTGGCTGCGGGTTCACCAAGCAGGCTGCACTTTATGTCTCCAGCTCTCTTTCAGTGGGCAGTGGTAATAGGATTTCCACCCCTTGGCCCTAGAGTGTCCCGATGCATTCTGCTTATCTTTTCACCCTGCCATGTCTCTGTACATGGTCCCTTCATCAAATATCTGCATGTAAACCAGCTTAGCAAATTGTCTTTTCTGCCAGGATGCTGACAGGTACACTTTGCTTTCCCTAACCATGGCATTCTTTGAAAGTAGGGAAAAGATGTATTTAATATTTAATTATAAAATACTCAAGTTGACACACTTGTGATGCAGGAGTTCTCATTTGGCAAGCATGCTACTCCAAACTTTGCAAGAGAAACAAAAATAGAAGGTGCCATCTTGCATATCATTATAGTTTGGGCTCAAGAGTGTATGTCATTCTGTCTCTGCAGAAAGAGGGTCTGAGCCTGCAGGAGCCGGCCAGGTGGGTGTCTGCATACCTTGGTGCAGTATCTACCGCTCTGGAAGCAGCCATATGACTCATGTTAAACACAAGGCAGAGGCTGGCCAGGTCCTTTTAGTCTGGATAATAAAAGCTAAGATGAAGTCTTAGCACAATGTGATTATCATTCTAGTATATATGGCCTGTATGGTATGCATATATTACAGTTACATAGAATATGTTTTTTATATATATATATACACATATATATTTATATTTATACACTTACATACTGGAGAGAGAGAATCTGAGCTACGGAGCCTATGAATACCCCTGCTGGGGCTCAGTGTTAACTAAAAGCATCACATTGCAGAAATATTGTGGTGCCAGAAAGCAAGCCAGGGCTAGCCTACACTCAGTTTCTCACTGGCTAGTCCAGGTTATAGAAAATAAACAGCTTTTTCAAAACACTCATATTTCCTAGGAAGCATACATATGAATGTGGTTTAACTTGAGTTTAAACAAGTTGCACAGGTGCTGAAGGAACTGACTGGGATGCAGGGAGAAGGTGACCAGGCAGAAATAAATTCTAAGACAGGGCTGGCTCCTGCCCTTGAGGAGAAGTGAATTAAACCACTCGTGAAAGAGTGGCCATGAAACCACTGTGCTGTCATGAATGTCTTTCTTCTTTCTTTTATTCTCTAGAAGTCTCTGAATATAGGGTGACTCCTCAATGACCAAAAAATACTTGAATAGTTTTCTACCCAGTGATTCACTCTAAAAAAAAAAAAAAAAGAAAGAAAGAAAGCATTCCCAAGAGGAATAGAAGAATACAAGAGGGTTTTTTTTGGGGGGTGACTTATAAATCATTATTATTATTTTTGGTGGTGGGGGTGGGGAGAGATGAGCAGAGAGTGGATTGTCACACCTGCACATGACCTTCCATGTTCTGTCTTCTCAATTCAGTCCATATGGTTTATTCCACCATCTTCTTTTCTTTTTTCTCAAAACTGTCACTGCCCAATTCACCTGTGCCTTTCTCACTGAGTCTGGCTGAGAAGAAGGCTATGGTCTCCACGGTTCCTATTTTTTTCTTGTCCCTAAAGAGCAACCTGTGAAGAAAGCTGAGTGCCAAAGGATTAATGCTTTTGAACTGTGGTGTTGGAGAAGGCTCTTGAGAGTCCCTTGGACTGCAAGCAGATCCAACCAGTCCATCCTAAAGGGGATCAGTCTTGGGTGTTCTTTGGAAGAACTGATGCTAAAGCTGAAACTCCAATACTTTGGCCACCTCATGCGAAGAGTTGACTCATTGGAAAAGACTCTGATGCTGGGAGGGATTGGGGGCGGGGGGGGAAGGGGATGGCT
>NW_011494768.1:620824-622337 GCF_000754665.1 Bison bison bison | reverse complement strand
AGAAATGCTCAAAATTCTCCAAGCCAGGCTTCAGCAATACGTGAACTGTGAACTTACAGATGTTCAAGCTGGTTTTAGTAAAGGCAGAGGAACCAGAGATCAAATTGCCAACATCCAATGGATCATCAAAAAAGCAAGAGAGTTCCAGAAAAACATCTATTTCTGCTTTACTGACTATGCCAAAGCCTTTGACTGTATAGATCACAATAAACTATGGAAAATTCTGAAAGAGATGGGAATACCAGACCACCTGACCTGCCTCTTGAGAAACCTGTATGCAGGTCAGGAAGCAACAGTTAGAACTGGACATGGAACAACAGACTGGTTCCAAATAGGAAAAGGAGTACCTCTAGGCTGCATATTGTCACCCTGCTTATTTAACTTGTATGCAGAGTACATCATGAGAAACACTGGGCTGGAAGAAGCACAAGCTGGAATCAAGATTGCCAGGAGAAATATCAATAACCTCAGATATGCAGATGACACCACCCTTATGGCAGAAAGTGAAGAGGAGCTTAAAAGCCTCTTGATGAAAGTGAAAGTGGAGAGTGAAAAAGTTGGCTTAAAGCTCAACATTCAGAAAACAAAGATCATGGCATCTGGTCCCATCACTTCATGGGAAATAGATGGGGGAACAGTGGAAACAGTGTCAGACTTTATTTGGGCTCCAAAATCACTGCAGATGGTGATTGCAGCCATGAAATTAAAAGATGCTTACTCCTTGGAAGGAAAGTTATGACCAACCTATATAGCATATTCAAAAGCAGAGACATTACTTTGCCAACAGAGGTCCGTCTAGTCAACGCTATGGTTTTCCAGCAGTCATGAGAGTTGGACTGTGAAGAAAGCTGAGCACTGAAGAATTGATGCTTTTGAACTGTGGTGTTGGAGAAGACTCTTGAGAGTCCCTTGGACTGCAAGGAGATCCAGCCAGTCCATTCTAAAGGAGATCAGGCCTGGGTATTCTTTGGAAGGACTCCAGTACTTTGGCCACCTCTTGCGAAGAGTTGACTCATTGGAAAAGACTCTGATGCTGGGAGGGATT
The DNA here is from genome assembly GCF_000754665.1 of Bison bison bison. Taxonomy (NCBI): domain Eukaryota; kingdom Metazoa; phylum Chordata; class Mammalia; order Artiodactyla; family Bovidae; genus Bison; species Bison bison. The sequence continues at coordinate 621,292 of NW_011494768.1, read as the reverse complement.
GGGGGCAGGAGGAGAAGGGGATGACAGAGGATGAGATGGCTAGATGGCATCACGGACTCGATGGACATGACTTTGCGTGAACTCCAGGAGTTGGTGATGGACAGGGAGGCCTGGCGTGCTGCAATTCATGGGGGTTGCAAAGAATTGGACACGACTGAGTGACTGAACTGAACTGAACTGAAAGAGGAACCCACAGGTTCTTTAAATTTTGTGGTTAGTTACTAATCCTTTAGGATATAATCACAGTTCAACATAGCAGAGCATCTATGAAACTTAAGAAACTTGTCAAGATCACCTGGTTCTTGATTTGTTGTTTCTAATCCTGCACAACTGTACTCATCTCACACACTAGTAAAGAAATGCTCAAAATTCTCCAAGCCAGGCTTCAGCAATACGTGAACTGTGAACTTACAGATGTTCAAGCTGGTTTTAGTAAAGGCAGAGGAACCAGAGATCAAATTGCCAACA
>NW_011494768.1:619953-620724 GCF_000754665.1 Bison bison bison | reverse complement strand
CAGGCTGAAACTCCAATACTTTGGCCACCTCATGCGAAGAGTTGACTCATTGGAAAAGACTCTGATGCTGGGAGGGATTGGGGGCAGGAGGAAAAGGGGACGACAGAGGATGAGATGGCTGGATGGCATCACCAACTCGATGGACGTGAGTTTGATTGAACTCCAGGAGTTGGTGATGGACAGGGAGGCCTGGCATGCTGTGGTCCATGGGGTCGCAAAGAGTCGGACACGACTGAATGACAGAAGTGACTGAACTGAATCCTGCAGAGACGGAGAAGGCAATGGCAAACCACTCCAGTACTCTTGCCTGGAAAATCCCATGGGCGGAGGAGCCTGGTGGGCTGCAGTGCATGGGGTCGCAAAGAGTCAGACACGACTGAGCGACTTCACTTTCACATTTCACTTTCATTCATTGGAGAAGGAAATGGCAACCCACTTCAGTGTTCTTGCCTGGAGAATCCCAGGGATGGGGGAGCCTGGTAGGCTGCCATCTCTGGGGTCGCACAGAGTCAGACATGATTGAAGCGACTTAGCAGCAGCAGCAGCAGCAGCAGTCCTGCAGAGAAGTAAATTGTGAACATATTGGTTGCTTCACTCTGCCCTTCTGGGCAGGGGTCACCTGCCACCTACCCACCCCTACCCCTACCCCGCACCCTCAGGTAGATTCCACCCACCTCAGGCAGACTCCACCTCCTTCAGGGAGACCCCACCCCCTCAGGCAGACTCCACCCCCTTCAGGCAGACTCTGCCCCCTCAGGCAGACTCCACCCC
>NW_011494768.1:589883-619853 GCF_000754665.1 Bison bison bison | reverse complement strand
TATATTACTGTATGTAAAATAGATGACCAGTGCAAGTTAGATGCATGAAGAGGGTACTCAAAGTCAGTGCTCTGGGAAACCCAGAGGGATGGGTGGGAGAGGTGGGGCACCCCTTCAGGCAGACTCTGCCCCTCAGGCGGACTCCACCCCCTCCCCCATCTCTGGCATGGCTCCCCTACTGATTGTTCTTCTGTACTCCCGATGTCTCCTTCTGTCAAGGGAATGTTTAACTCTCTTACTCTTTGCTTTCTTTCCCCCAACCCTCTCTTTCTTGTTTTACAAAAAGCAATGCTTATTATGAAAGTGATTACAGCCTCATCTGTGCTGCAGAGAGATTAGAACACTAGGAGTCTCCTCACACTTGAGTCGTCCACTTCCTTGACGTGTGCACCGGACATTAATAAGGGCAGTCAACCTGGGCCCCTGGGCTCCATTCAGGCAGGAATCATTTGGAAGGAATTTTTTCACAGCTTATTTTGTGTTAGGAGGGAAGATTTGAATAATTGTATATCTCTGTGTAACCAACTACGCAGTCAAGATTTAGAACATTTCTGTCACCCTGGAAAGTCGCCTTACCTTTCAGGCAATCCGATTCCCCCTTAAACAACCATTGTTCTGATTTCTAACAGCTTAGTTTTGCCTGTTTTGGAACGTCAATGGAATCTTGCCAGTATATACACTTTGCATCTGGTTTCTTTCATTCAAAGTACTGTCTTAGAGATTCATCCATATTGTATGTATCAGTAGCCCATTCTACATTTTTTAATGGAAATACAGCATTTATTATATGTCAGAAATGTGCCTGAGTATAATTCTGACATGAGATGCAATGGGCAGTACTAAAGGGAATTTCTGATGACCATGAAAAGTACTTTGTAACTTCAATGTGTTATTAAAGCCACTACTGACATTATTACACAATGAAGAGTTTCCCGTCTGATAAAACATTCCTTAGTAATTACCAGGCCTCTGTGCTTAAGAGAGTTGAAATTTTATGTGCTTGCTGTCACACGGGAATTGCTTTAATATCATTTCCTAAAATGAGCTTTTGAATTTAGGATTCCAAAAGAACACTGAAGTTGCTGGTGGGTAAAACTGTCATTTAGAAAATATGCTAAACACAGCAACTGGAAATGCTCATCTGTCAAAGCTGAGAGCTGTTTATTTTATTTTACATTATTTTACTTTTTAAAGTTTAACTTTATTTTTAGTGGGCTATTTTTTAGAGAAGTTTTAGATTCATGACAAAGCTCAGTGGAAAACAGAGATTCCCTGTACACCACCTGCCCACATACAGCCTCCACCACAAATCCCATAGGAAAGTGATACATTATTTATAATCAGTGAACCTACACTGACACATCATTATCACCCAAAGTCTGTAGTTTATATTAGGGCTCACTCTTGGTGTTGTACTTTCTATAGGCTTGGATAAAACTATGACACATATCTATAATTATAGTATCATAAAGAATATTGTCATTGCCTTTAAAAATCTTCTGTGCTACACCTATTCATTGCTTCCTCCACCTTAACCTCTGGCACTTTTTGATCCTTTTCTGGTATCCATAGTATTATAATTTCCAGTTTGAACCATACAGTATGTGGTCTTTTCAGATTGGCTTCTTTCATTTAGTATTATAAGTTCCCCTTGTGTCTTTTCATGCCTTGATAGCTCACTGACTAATATTTGATTGGGTTTTCAGTGGTAAAGAATCTGCCTGCCAATGCAGGAGACACCGGTTGGACCCCTAGTATGGGAAGAGCCACTGGAGAAGAAAATGACAACCTACTCCAGTGTTCTTGCCTGCAAATACCCCATGGACAGAGGAGCCTGGTGAGCTCCAAGCCATGGGGGTCCCATAGAGTCAGACATAACTTTAGCAACTGAACAACAAAATATTCCATCGTCTGGAGGTACCACAGTTTGTTTATTCACTCGCCTGCTAAAGGACATTTTGCTTTTAATTTAGGCAATTATGAATGATCTGTGTGCAGGTTTTTGTGTGGACATAACTCCTTTACATAAATACTAAGGAGCGTATGGTAAGTGTACATTTATTCTGTAGGAAACTGCCAAATTCTCTTTCAAAGTGGCTGTACCACCTTGCAGACCCACCAGTAATGAATTGGGAGTTCCTCTTGTTCTGCATCCTCACCAGCATTTGGTGTTGTCAATGTTCCAGATTTTGGTCATTCTAGTAACTGTGTAGTAGTATCTCATTATTAATTTTCAATTCTTTGCTAAAATGTGATAGAGAGAATCTTTTTATAAACTTATTTCCCATCTCTGTGTGTGTGTGTGTGTGTGTGTGTGTGTTTGGTGAGGTATCTGATCGGATCTTTTGCTCATTTTTAAATCAACTTGTTCATTTTCTTATTGATGAGTTTTGAGAGTTCTTTGCATATTTTTTGGAGAACAGTCCTTTATCAAATGTGTCTTGCAAATATTTTCTCCCTGTTTGGCTTGTCATTCACTTGACAGTGGTTTTCATAGAGTAGAAGTTTTTAATTTTAATGATGGCCAGCTTATCAATTGAGCCTTTGATGCTGTATCGAAAAGTTATCACCATACAAATGTTTTCTATGTATTTTCCTATGCTATCTGTGAATATATATATATATATATACACACACACACACACGGTTCCTATTATATTTTTTAAATCTGTTAAATCAATTAAGAATAAGAATAAAAGCTTTACTTTATCTTCACTTATTCCCTCTCTAATGCTCTTCCTTTCTGAATGTAGATCTGTTTGACTTGCATTGTTTTCCTCCACTCTGAAGAACTTTTCTCACAAGGCAGGTCTACCAGAAAAACATTCCCTCCATTTTTGTATCTGATAAAGTCTTTATGTCTTCTTCAGTGTTGAAGGATAATTTTGAAGGTGCAGAATTGGTGATTTTGTTTTCTCAACACGTTAAATATGTCACTCCCCTCTCTTGCTTGCATGGTTTCTGAGACATTGGGTAAGAGACTTATCTTTTATCCTCTATATGTAAAATGCATTTTTCCCCTCTGGCTTCTTTCAGGATTTTTTAAAATTTATCTTTGAAAGTGAAAGTGAAGTTGCTCAGTCGTGTCCGACTCTTTGCGATCCCATGGACTGTAGCCTATCAGGCTCCTCCATCCATGGGATTTTCCAGGCAAGAGTGCTGGAGTGGATTGCCATTTCCTTCTCCAGGGGATCTTACTGACCCGGGAATCAAACCCGGGTCTCCCACATTGCAAGCAGATGCTTTACTGTCTGAGCCACCAGGGAAGCTCAAAATTTATCTTTAATTTTCTGCAATTTGAATACAATATGCCAAGGTGTAGTTTTGTTTTTGATTTGTTTTAGTCTTCCTTGGTGTTCTCTGAACTTCCTGTATCTATAGTCTGGTGTCTGACATTAACCTGGAGGAAATTCTCAGCCATTATTGCTTCAAATATTTTTGTTTCTTTCTTTTCCTTCTGGTATTCCATTATATATATTTTATACTTCCTGTATTTGCCTCACAGTTCTTAGATATTCTGCTCTATTTTTGTCTTATCCTCTTTATTTTCTATTTTTTAAGTCTCTATTAACTTTCAAAGCTTCTATACCCTTAAGGTCAGAAATTTTCTTCACCTGTGTCTACTCTATTAATGGCCCATCAAAGGCGTTCTTCATTTCTGTTACACTATTTTTGAACTCTAGAATTTTTTTGATTCTATTTCTTTCTTAGAATTTGTCTCTCAACTTATAATAATGCACATATGTTCTTGTATGCTATATACTTGATCTGTTAGAATCTTTAGCATATTAATCATTCCAGCATCCTTACTATATCTGTTTGATTGTGATGCTTGCTGTCTCTTCCAACTGTGCTTTTTTTTGCCTCTTAGTATGTCTTGTAATTTTTCCTTCATAGCTGGACATGATATATTGGGTAGATGGAACTGCAGTAAATAGATCTTTAGTAAGGTGGTAGTGAGGTGGTGGGGGGAGAGAATGTTCTGTAGTCCTGTGATGAGTTCTCAGTCTGTTTTGAGCCTGAGCTTCTGAACTGTGAATATCACAATCGCTTCTCAGCTTCCCCTTCTCCACCTCAGGTGGATGGAACAACTAAGGGTGCCTGGAGTTAGGGATTTACCTTCCTCATGTAAATGCCTCAAGTTTTCCTGGTGGCTAAGTGGTAAAGAATCCACTGAGGCAGGAAACATGGGTTCGATTCCTGGGTTGGGAAGATCCCCTGGAGAAGGAAACGGCAACCCACTCCAGTATTCTTGCCTGGAAAATCCCACGGACAGAGGAGCCTGGTGGGCTATGGTCCATGGGGTTGCAAAAGAGTCAGACTGGACTTAGCAACTAAACAACAACAACAATGTAGGTGCCTAAAGCTGGCTGAAGTAGAACATGGCCCTTCCCTCCGGTATGTTAGGCTCTGGTAAAGCAGTTTCTCCTGAAGGCAGGCCTTGTAAAGAACTCAGCAACATGTTTCAAAGAAGTCCCAAGCCACCTCCCCCACCTTCCCTACACCAACACCCCCACCTTTGCAGAGAGCAGGAGGTGATTTTTTAATCTCTACTCACTGTAAGAACCTGGTCAAGGTAAAATTCACAAAAGGGGGAGGGGGGGCGACCCTAAGACTATCCCCCCACCGCCATGGAATTTGTAACTTTCCAGTGTATTTAAAAAAAAAAAAGGAAACTTCAACTAAAGTTAGAGTTGGGAAGGCCTGTGTGGGGAGTTCTTACACCCTCCCAGGCATTATCCCAAATAAAATTTGGGGCAGGAGGAGAAGGGGACGACAGAGGATGAGATGGCTGGATGGCATCCCTGACTCGATGGACGTGGGTCTCAGTGAACTCCGGGAGTTGGTGATGGACAGGGAGGCTTGGCGTGCTGCGATTCATGGGGTCGCAAAGAGTCGGACACGACTGAGCGACTGAACTGAACTGAACTTGCATCTCAGAGAAGAAGCAGGAGGAAGGACTAATTCTTGTTGCCCAGCAACAAGCCCAGCCAATGGAAAACACTGCAGCTCAGCCTATGAGAAGACACTACCAACCTGAAGGCTTACTTTCCTCCAGTGAAAATTCACTTAGAACTGCTGCTGCAGCTACTAAGTCGCTTCCGTCGTGTCTGACTCTGTGCGACCCCATAGATGGCAGCCCACCAGGCTTCTCCGTCCCTGGGATTCTCCAGACAAGAACACTGGAGTGGGTTGCCATTTCCTTCATCAATGCATGAAAGTGAAAACTGAAAGTGAAGTCGCTCAGTCATGTCCGGCTCTTCGCGACCCCATGGACTGCAGCCTACCAGGCTCCTCCGTCCATGGGATTTTCCAGGCAAGAGTACTGGAGTGGGGTGCCATTGCCTTCTCCATCACTTAGAACAGTCCCTCCCAAAGCCCCATTTTCCCTATAAAAGCAACCTGTGGTTTGCTTGTGGTTAGCCAGAGCTTGTGTCTTCTGAATTGCAGTTCTTTCAACTACTCCTGAGTAAACTCATTGAGCTAGTCTGGTAAGTTACCTTTTTTTGAAGTTGACACAAAATTGTCTACTCCAAGCTCCAACAAACAATTCCTCAATTACAGTTTAGGTTTTCCTGCCGTGGTACTGGTTCCTGTGGAGATTTCTGCTTAGGAATTTCTGTTCTGATAAGTTGGAATTCTCTGTTATTCACCAGTTTCTCCAAATTAAAGGGATAGTGGTTTTCTCTGTGACCTCACTTCTCTGATGGATCTAAGAAGATCTTTTAAAAAATATTTCCAGTTTGTTCAGTCAGTTTTTCCTTGTCAGAACAGAGTGATGAATCCCAAGCACCGTTAAGTGCCAGAATGCCATTCTATTTTTTAAGGGGGAAAAAAAAAAACCTTTTCAGCTGTTGCTGCTGCTGCTAAGTCGCATCAGTCGTGTCCGACTCTGTGCGACCCCATAGATGGCAGCTCACCCGGCTCCGCAGTCCCTGGGATTTTCCAGGCAAGAACACTGGAGTGGGTTGCCATTGCCTTCCCCATTGTGTTACATAAGTGAATGTTGTGTGACTAGTTTCTATTTCTATCAGCAATACCTTGATATGTTGGCGTCCACACAAAAATTCCCACTTCCAAAAGAAATCCATCAAACCTTCAACTTATATGTTTAAGTGGGTAGTATTACCTCTAAAAGCACAAACTGAGCTTCTCTGACCCTGGCAGGTTTTCATAGTGTGTTACAACTTCACGTTATTGTGCATTTGCTTACTGTAGCTCTAGCAGGAGAACAGATTGATTTTTGATGGGAAATACACCCTTCCAGGGACAGGGGAGCCTGGTGGGCTGCCGTCTATGGGGTTGCACAGAGTCGGACACGACTAAAGTGACTTAGCAGCAGCAGCAGCAGGATTTCATTATCTTACCACAATCTTGGTCTAGAGCTCATGGTTTGTGAGATATTGTCATTCATTATTAAGATGAACAATGACAAGCATTGTGGGAAATTTGCATTTGAAAATGCAGTTTTCCTGCTCTACAATTCTGTGGCTTATTTGGTCTCTTCATTCCTGTGTCATTCCTCAAACCTCCTACCCCCACATGCCTCACTGTGGTTTAGAAGAATGAGCCAGGTTCTGTCCATCTGAAGGAAATGGTACATGCATCACTTCCTTTTACATCTCTCTAGGCATTTTTAGGAGTAGTGTCTTATATTTGGGTAAAACTTTGAAATCCAAAAACCAGTGAAGGGAATGTTCTAGATAGAATAGTGTGTGTGTGTATATATACACACACACACACATATACAACAAATCAATCCATTGTTCAGGTCCCTCCAAATTCCTTTTAGATTCTTTAAAGAAGTGTACCCCTCTTACTAGGCTTCTGTAAAAACCCAGAGTGTGGTGATTTGGGGGGATCTAATCAGTAAACTCCTTTTGGAGGTTGATATTTTAGAGGACAGCAAGTATGGTACAATTCTTTCAGAAGTTTAACTGTAAATGAGGTCAATCTTGTGAAAACCTGTTTCTTCCAGTACCTGTTTCTGTTACCAAAGATTGCCTTTCCTAGTGTCAAGAGGGGCTTCTGGGAGAAGGCAGGTAATGTAAATATGCCCCCAAGTTCTTGACAGACTGGGAGACTGATCTTGAATGAACGCACCTGTGCTCAGAGCCTCTGCTCGTGGTGGACGGAAGCGCTTCATGCTCTCAGCTGGGTCTCCAGGGCTCCCGTGCTAACCAGCATTCACCTACCTCGCTTCAGGCTTTCTTACACTCTTCAGCTCTCTCACATCTTTAAGTATCTATAAGGAAAGGGGCCTGAATGAGAGCACCTGTGACCAAAAGAGGCACGTGACTTACACCCCTTAGTCTTCACAAGAGTAACCTTAGCGCCACGTTGCAGGTGCAAACACGGAGCAGCAGAAACCTGCTGCGTTCACCCAGAGGGCAGCTTGCAGGATGCAGGGGGACATGCGCAGTGTGGTAGGTCTGGCTCCAGGCCTCTTCTTGGCCTTGTTTGAGCAGCCCTCTTGACCCCATTCCCATGCCCTATTCCCATGCCTCATTCCTTGAACGAGTATACAGAGTGTATTACATTTTACTCTGGAAGAACAGTCCACAAATGAAACCATATTCTGAAGATTAGAAAGACCTAGATAAAAGCACAGACCACTCCTGGGTGCTGTGTGGCCTTAGTGGGATTTCAGAAAAAAACTTACGTTCTCTGACTATCAATTCTAGTTCAGTGTATCAGTCAGATTTTTCTGTATTAAGACAACCCCTCCAATCCAATGGCTGACAGCAAAGAGCCTTTATTCTCTGATTCCTGGTTCTGTGGTCTTGCTGTTGTTTAACTGATAAAGGCTAGGCTTGGTCTGGCCAAGCTGGGTTCTAGGCTTTTACTGGGGCTCAGTCTCTGTCAGCTCTCTCATTTCAGGGGCCAGGCTGAAAGAGCAGCATCTACCTGGGGTATTCTTTCTATGCCACCAAGAACTTTTAAAGCCTGTTTCTGCTCACATCCTATTGACCAAAGCAAGTCACACACGCAAATTCAGCATCAGTCAGGCAAATAAGTACACTCCACCCACAGGGACAGGTTCTGCAAAGCCAGGTGGTAAATGATGTAGCAAAGAAGAGTGGAGAACAGGGGACACTTATCTGATCCAGCACACTCAAACTAAACTATTAAAAAGAGATACAGTGGTCTGCTGGTAGCATTCCTGCTCACATCAGACTTGAAGCTTTGCCGTCTGTCTCAACATGGAAATTTTCAGAACTTCTCACTTGGTAACTTTTGAAATGTCTTTGCAAATGACTTTCAGTATGTGGTCCTCCAGTGGACTTTAATTATATCAAAACAAGGTGTTTTCGATCACAAAAATCACACCAAATGTTTTATTTTTAATTACAATTTTAGGCCCTAAGAGTGCATTCACCTCTGGCTCACTCAGCAAGAGAGTGGCTGCCATGGTATATGCTTTCAAACCGTGAAGAGTTTCCACCAGCTGGGCCCTCCCTATGTAGGAAAATTGTGCATACTGACATTGGGAGGCTAGCTCAAACCTCAGATTATAGAGGATTGAAGCCAGTGTCTATCTCAGCATTCAGCCTTGAGAGATAGTTCATGCTGTGTGACCATCAGAGTGCAGATGGTCACTGAGAAGCTTTTCAGAGGCATTCCTGGACTGATGAGGGCAGTTTACACAGGCCTTCAGGGAACTGGACCAGGCATTGGTCTGTAAAAGCCAATAATCAGAGGCTTTGGGGACTAACTCATCTTCTTCCATGTTTGTTGATTGGGATTAACACTGCCAGGAGCTGTGCTGACGGTCTCTAGTGTGGGTCCTTTAGGAGAACCTTGCTCCTGCCTGGACAGGTATGGGGCATAAAATCAGCTTCTTGGGACATAAACTGTTTTCTGCCTGCGAGTGGGTGACAGTCGAAACTTAGACACTCCCTGTGCTGATGTGTCCCTGAAATTGGTACTATATTCTCCCCACTTGAGGGTGACAGAAGCCCAAGAGATGTTTATCAGACCTAAAGCCAAGAGGATCTAGATCTCATTCTCCTAGGTGCACCAAATAGATTCAAGGGATTAGATCTGTTAGACAGAATGCCTGAAGAACTATGGACAGAGGTTTGTGACATTGTAAAGGAGACAGGAATCAAGATCATCCTCAAGGAAAATAAATGCAAAATGGCAGAATGGTTGACTGAGGAAGCCTTCCAAATAGCTGTGAATAGAAGAGAGGTGAAAGGCAAAGGACAAAAGGAAAGATCTACCCATTTGAATGCAGAGTTCCAAAGAATAGCAAGGAGAAATAAGAAAGCCTTCCTCAGCGACCAATGCAAAGAAATAGAGGAGAACAGTAGAATGGGAAAGACTGGAGATCTCAAGAAAATTAGAGATACCAATGGAACATTTCATGCAAAGATGGGCTCAATAAAGGACAGAAATGGTATGGACCTAACAGAAGCAGAAGATATTAAGAAAAGGTGGCAAGAATACACAGAAAAACTAGACAAAAAAAGATCTTCACAACCCAGATAACCACAATGGTGTGATCACTCACCTAGAGCCAGATATCCTGGAATGTGAAGTCAAGTGGGCCTTAGGAAGCATCACTATGAACAAAGCTAGTGGAGGTGATGGAATTCCAGTTGAGCTCTTTCAAATCCTAAAAGATGATGCTGTTTTGCGGCACTTAATATGCCAGCAAATTTGGAAAACTCAGCAGTGGCCACAGGCCTGGAAAAGGTCAGGTTTCATCCCAATCCCAAAGAAAGACAATGCTAAAGAATGCTCAAACTACCGCACAATTGCACTCATCTCACACGCTACCAAAGTATTGCTCAAAATTCTCCAAGCCAGGCTTCAACAGTACATGAACCATGAACTTCCAGATGTTCAAGCTGGATTTAGAAAAGGCCAAGGAACCAGAGATCATATTGCCAACATTCGCTGGCTCATCAAAAAAGCAAGAGAGTTCTAGAAAAACATCTACGTCTGTTTTATTGACTATGCCAAAGCCTTTGACTGTGTGGACCACAACAAACTCTGGAATATTCTGAAAGTGATGGGAATACCATACCATCTGACCTGCCTTTTGAGAAATCTGTATGCAGATCAGGAAGCAACAGTTAAAACTGGATATGGAACAACAGACTGGTTCCAAATAGGAAATGGAGTACCTCTAGGCTGCATATTGTCACCTGCTTTTTAACTTACATGCAGAGTACATCATGAGAAATGCTGGGCTGGATGAAGCACAAGCTGGAATCAATATTGCCAGGAGAAATATCAATAACCTCAGATATGCTGATGACACCACCCATATGGCAGAAAGTGAAGAGGAACTAAAGAGCCTCTTGGTGAAAGGGAAAGAGGAGAGTGAAAAAGTTGGCTTAAAGCTCAACATTCAGAAAACTAAGGTCATGGTGTCAGGTCCCATCACTTCATGGCAAATAGATGGGAAAACAGTGGAAACAGTGACAGACTTTATTTTGGGGGGCTCCAAAATCACTGTAGATAGTGACTGCAGCTGTGAAATTAAAAGATGCTTACTCCTTGGAAGGAAGGTTATGACTAACTTAGACAACATATTAAAAAACAGAGATATTCCTTTGCCAACAAAAGTCCATCTAGTCAAAGCTATGATTTTTCCAGTGGTCATGTATGGATGTGAGAGTTGGACCATAAAGAAAGCTAAGTGCTGAAGAATTGATGCTTTTGAACTGTGGTGTTGGAGAACTTGAGAATCCCTTGGATTGCAAGGAGATCCAACCATTCCTCCTAAAGGAAATCAGTCCTGAATATTCATTGGAAGGACTGATGTTGAAGCTGAAATGCCAATACTTTGGCCACCTGATGCGAAGAACCCATTAGAAAAGATCTCTAAAAAGACCTCAGAAAAGATCCTGATGCTGGAAAGATTGAAGGCGGGAGGAGAAGGGACAGACAGAGCATGAGATGGTTGGATGGCATCACTGACTCAATGGACATGAGTTTTAGTAAACTCTAGGAGTTGGTGATGGACAGGGATGCCTGGCTTACTGCAGTCCACGGGGTCGCAAAGAGTTGGACATAACTGAGCGACTGAACTGAAGTCATGTGTGTGGGATATTTAGCCAGCAGGCTCCAGTACACAACACAGAATCAGTTCATTTCCTTCCCTCCAGTGGCAAGGGCTGATTTCCCTAGACCTCAGGTGGTGTAAAATCATGGCAGGGAGCCTCACAGGGCACTGGAGCAACCAATTATGCCCCAGGTTCTCACTGTTCATACTCCATGTTTTTGAGCACCTATTTTGCTTTGTCATTGAAGGTGGAGGGCTTCCCTGGTGGCTCAGTGGTAAAGAATCTGCCTGCTGATGCAGGAGGCACATGTTTGATCCCTGGGTCGGGATGATCCCTTGGAGAAGGAAATGGCAACCCACTCCAACAGTCTTATCTGGAGAATTCCATGGACAGAGGAACCTGGTGGGCTACAGTGCATAGGGTCACAAATAGACATGACTTAGCGACTGAACGGCACAACTAAAGGTGGAAAAATGAGTAAGACAAGGGTTCTGCCTCTTGGAGCTTCTATTGCAATGGGATAGATGCAAGGTGACCAGTTGCATGGATCTGAGATCATTTCAGATTTTGGGAAGGGCAGCAGAAATACCTGCAAGCTAAAGTGAGGAGTGTGGACTTTGGTCATAAGCGTGGAGAAAGCCACTCGGGGCTCCTAGCATGGACATGAGATCACATGCTTTAAATTTGGAAAGATCACTGCCCCCCAGGTCCATGTACCATACACACCACCAGTTCAGAAAGTAGACACTGAATTTTCATCTCTCAGTTGATCCCAGGATCAGTCTTTTCTACTCAAATGTGATGTCCTCAACAAACTCCTTTGATTACCCTTTTTGGAAAAATCATCTTTTAAAAAATTTCATAAGAATTCTTTTCCAGGTGATTCTGTGAGATCTTTCATCTCCCTTCTCCAGAGACTTATTCGGGGTTAGTAGGAACAGCTTGCATAGAATAGAATTTGTTTCACGAACCATTTCTCAGGTCATTATTATAATTCCTTAGGCAAAAGGTGATTTAAAAAACACTCTTAGAAATAAGACACCAGTGCTCATAAGTTTGAGAAGCTGATGAAGCTTGCATAGATGGTAACCTTGTGTCCCATAAAAATGCAGCTCATTCAGACCTGCTTTGCAGAGCAGGGACAACTTGAAAACTTCATGTTCCACAATTTTTTTTTAAGGGAAAGCAAGTTACTCAAGTCTGAGGTGAATATAGTAGAATTTATGGGGTATTATTCACTATGCACACATAATGTCAAGTGAAATGAAAGAATGGGCGTGAGGAGATTAAGAAGTATAGAAATTTCCTTTCTTTATGACCAATTCTAGAGGTCGTGTTTGGAAAATCAATACTAAGCTGATACCAGTGAGGGGTAAGGCAGGGCCATGGGGAAAGGCATGATGTCACAGAAGTTCTGTTGTGAGCCAGTGAGCTTCAGATGTTCAGATTTTATTAATAACTGTGTCAAAAATTACAGTACCTACATGTTGAGGAATAACCAGCTTGTATATGGTCCCCAGGGTCTCCTTGGGCCCAAGTTATGCTCTTCAGTGAAGATAGTAAGTGCTAGACTGGGGGCTGCCACCTGAGAAAGAGGGCAGGGCATCAGAGGCCCAGGGCTCTCAGGTATGGTCCTCACAGGAGGCTCTGTACTTGGGCAACAAACTTTCTGACCACAGGGGCCTTCAGGCTGACTTCCTTCCTTTGGAATTTGAAACAGGCTTGCATCTGGACTGGAGTCTCTGAAGGAGAAGCGCTGTGGTGATCATCCTTCTGCAGAGATGTGAGGCTGAACTGAATGCCAGGCACTGGGCTAGAGTGTGGATGGAGGGAGGGAAGTTGGTAGATCCAGGTCAGGGGGCAGAGGGGGAAGGCTGGTTCTGGCCCTGCCTCTGCTTGAGTTCCCCTATAGTCATTTTTTTTTTTTTTCACTTCTGTAAAATGATAAAGATTGTATACATCTTGAAGGGAGTTTCGAGGGTTTGGAGCTGTATTAGCTGGAAGCCAGAGGTGGCAGGGCTTCTAAGAACAGGCTTCCACCCCATGCCCATCCATAGCCACGTGCGGTATCATTGCTTCCTCTTCAGATAGGTGCTGGTCCACATCACATTTATCATATTAGTGAGTGATTCTAAGTTCATTAAAGCTTGTACAACACAGACTGTACTTTGCATACCTCTTGATTGTATTCAGGATGTATCCAAATTAAACATCTTTGACCAGCTCCTCCCTCAATACACTGTCACTGTCCATTTAGAAGCCAACTCATCTTCTTTCTTCTCCCTTCTTTTCCTTGGGCTGTTGTGAAGATTACTTAGTATTGGCATGCATTTTACTTAGTGACTTGTACATAATAATTACTTGCTAAATGTTAACAACAGCAACAACAGCAGCAATTTTGCTATTTCAAGATTTCTATGTAGTGGGGCAGCCTCACATGCCAATGTGAACCTGGCTTATGACTTCTGAAAGTGAAGTGAAAGTTGCTCAGTCATGTCCAACTCTTTGCGACCCCATGGATGATACAGGCCATGGAATATCTCCAGGCCAGAATACTAGAGTGGGTAGACATTGCCTTCTCCAGGGGATCTTCCCAACCCAGGGATCAAATCCAGGTCTCCCACATTGCAAGTGGATTCTTTACCAGCTGAGCCACAGGGGAAGCCCTCTGCACCTCCCAACAGTAAAATATGATTGTGATTTCATGCTGATGACCAGCAGGCTCCCCAGCTCTTTTCCCTTTGTCATTAACTTATAAAACATTCTCTATTGTGCATGTTCCCAAGATGACAACTAGAAAAGTTTAGAGAAAGAGCGCTCTCCAGATAAGACATAATACCTCACTTCCTCAAATTCGTGAACAGATGCTGGTGGCTGTCATAGTTTCCTTTCCCCCAAAAGCAGGGGTTAGGGTTGAGTTTGGAAGAGAGTTTCATGAATGGTAGTAGGGGAGAAAGACAAGGAGAGGGGGTCAGCTGAGCATCTGAGATCAAAGAGGATCTTGCTGAGCATCTCTGCTGTGGACCATGAGAGCATCCACCCACTGGGCAGCATTCAGCGTGCCCCTCAGCCTTCTCCACCAGGGGGCGGGTGATCTGATGCGGGTCCACCCACTGGGCAGCATTCAGCGTGCCCCTCAGCCTTCTCCACCAGGGGACGGGTGATCTGATGCGGGTACCCACTACCTCATTAATCATGACTGAAGGATGCTCCTGGTGCCTTTGATTCCCTGACACTTCAGACTTGCCCCATAGTGGGCAGTGAGAACCCACAGTTGAAAGGCAGCAGGTGCCAGTGGGTGTAAGTTGAGCCAGGATGTGAGGATTACGCATGCCATGGGGATGTATGTAGGGCATGGTCTGAGTCTTCCACAGTGATGCAACTGATTGATATGCCATATTGTATGTGTATATGTATGCAAATGGGCTTCCCCTGGTGGCTCTGCAGTGAAGAATCTGCCTGCAAGGCAGGCGATGTAGGAGATGCAGGTTCGATCCCTGGGTCAGGAAGATGCCCTGGAGCAGGGCATGGCGAGCTGTTCCAGTATTCTTGCCTGGAGAATCCCATGGCCTGAGGAGCCTGGTGGGCTACAGTCCTTAGGTTTGCAAAGAGTCGGATACGACTGAAGCAAATGAGCATGCATACGTATATGCAAATAACAAGCCTGCCGTATTATGTGTATACAGATGTATGACACAGCCTGCCTTGTCCTTTCAAGCAGCAGCTAAGACTCCACCCTGTTGAGGACAGGCTGCAGATGCCTCCCTCTTGCCTTCCAGGTGCCCTTTTGCTCTGCTGAGAGAAGCCAGTGACGCCCTCGTTAGCATGCTGCTGCCATGCTCACTGCAGTGACGGGGCCAGGGTCAGCCTTATTACTTCACCTGTTTTATCGCTTGTGAAACTCAGCCGTTAGCCAGAATTGTCTGAGTGGCTGCTCTGGCAGTTGCTTAACGGTGAGGTTCCTTAAGCTCATTTCTCTCAAGTAATTTGATTCCATCACGCTATCAGAATTGCTTTTTTTGGTTTGGAAGGAGGCCTGGGGGAGGGGGTTGATGGAAAGCTGTTTTGAGGTTAACAACAATCCTTGTCCTGTAAGTTTCCCCGTGTCCACCACACTCCCCATCTGCACGCTTCTACCTCTCTCGCCCACGCAGGTCAGGGGTGGATGTGTGTTCAGGAGGTTGGTGAAGTATGTTCTGAGCAAAACACAACCCAGCTCGCGTTGCATCTTCTTTTACCTGAGCTTGTAAAGTGTGTTGTTTCACTGTCTACTTAGTCCCCACACCAGAATTCGTGTGCTAAGACAGAAAAAGATTGTGGCTATCCTCTTAAAAAATCAAGCAAAGTATAATTTTACATTAAGTCAATGTTGAAAATCCCAGTTCAACTGATGTTAACATTTCAATAAGCCCAGTAATTCATGATTCCCCTCATTTAGGACAGATTTTCATCAATGCAGAAAATCCCATGTTTAATAACTGATATTTTTATTTTACTTGAGTTTGTGTGTAAATAGAAACATTAAAAGCAGCAGCATGCTTTCCTCATTAAAGACTTGATGGGGAGGGAGGATTTAAAAGTAGATGTGAATTTAATGGGCAGAGTTTGAGTTTGATTTTTTTTTTTTTAACTATTGCTTCTTTTTTTTTTTTTTGGATATTTATGGCCATTTGGCCCCAACTGGGTGCTTATAGTCACCCTAAGGGCTGGTAAGTGTGGCAACCACTTTGTAAATAATATGCAATGGACATGGAGATTTATGATCCCATAAAGTTGTTAGTATTTTATCACAGCCTTAGGCCAAGTGCCTGGCTGGGTAGAGTTGATAATATGGATTAAATACCCTTTGAGGTGAAGGCCACTCCAGAAGAAATTGTGTAGCTAAAAAAAAAATGATTCAGTACACAAACAGTAGTTTTTACATTTATGAGGTTTTCCTGGGCATTGATCACTAGATGGTTTTCTTCTTACAACTGCTAGAGAGGCACCGGCAGTTAAAGCGCAGGTGATCGCTGGAAACTGGGCTGGAAGATGAGGGGAAATGCAAGCCCTGGGTGGACTATAAACGGTAGATGGGTTGAATATTTTAAAGCATGGATTAACTGTACTGGGTATTCTGTTCAATTTGATTTTTAACTCTTTTGCATGCTAAGAGCTTCTCAGAAATAATTGATTTAGGGCATTACCATCTGCCTCTGTCTGATGTAGTAATCTATAGCTCCAAGCATACCTCACTGTGAGTTTAAAACAGAAGTTGATCCATTGCTTCTTCCTCAAAAACGGGCAGAGTATGTTATATTTATATTTATTTTGGTAGACTGTGCTGGATTTTCAATAGAAAATATTTGTTTTATAACAACAGGACAACTTTAATTTCTCCATAGGAACCTATAGACAAAGTAAAGATATTTGTGTGCTCAACTGTTTCCAGCTCTTTGCCACCTCATGAACTGATATTGGGAAATTATCAACAACAGCGATTTTTTTTTTAAAGAAAGCTAGAGAGGAAAATTGTCAATGACAAGGTCAAAGCCAGATTCACTCCAATTATGTTGGAAACAATTAGGGTTTTCCACAATTCCAATAAACAGTGTCTTGGGTAGAGACTTCAATGACTCTTCGCTGCTGTTATCTTTTCTGCAGCTTGATGCAAAGAGAAAATATAAGGTAATAACTGAGTGAGAGAAAATGGCTAAAGTAGTATTTGATACTCCAAGGAAGAAAAGCATTGCAAACTCAACTTGCTGTTTTGGTTTCCCCACTCTGTTGTTTCTCCCTTTTGTCTCCACTTTTCCCTCTTCTGTTCTGATGTTCTGTTGACAGAATTTGTCCCCTCATGGTTTAAGTACTCACTGCTTTGTAGAGAGAAAACAAGAGAGTCAGAAAGTGTGTCTGAGCTTGTAGCTATAAAAGGTATTGATTAGCCTAAAGCTGTCCTTAATGGCTTTAAATGTGGTCAAGAAAATATAATGAAGTACATCCTGGCATGTTAACTAACTAGAAAGATAACTACATTGTTTTAAACTTTAATGCATTTCTGTTGGGACTGCACATCAGTACAACCGCTTTGGAAACCTGGTAGGAGCTGCCAGTCCTACCATCTGGGGAATGAACCTCTGGACCCATAGCCCCAACTCCTGGGTACATTCTCAGCAGAAACAAGTGCTTTAGTTTTCAGCGTGGCATGCAAGAGAATGTTTATGGCAGCTTTGTTCACAATAGCCCCAAACTGGAAACAATGCAATTATCCATCAATACTGGAATGGATAAGTCGTGGAACATTCATGCAGTGGGATGCAGCCCTCCAGTGAGAAAGAATGAGCTTCTGCTGCACGTGTGAATATAGCGTGGCTATATGGATACATGGATAAATCAGGCAGGCATGATATTGAACAAAATACAGACAGTGCATGTTGTCCATGTATATGAATTGTAAAAGCAACTAAGCTAATCTGTGATTAGCTGTTCATTCAGGGCATAGGTATTGACCTGAAGCAAGACAGTTTTCTGCAGTGTTGGAAATGTTTTATATCTTGAGCTGGTGAACAGTGTATATGTGTGTGTGTACATATATATATACACACACATGCACATATGTGTATGTGTGCAAAACTTTGCAAGCAATTTAAATACAAAAATAAAGTTAAAAAATATTGTGTGAGTTGGCTTCACCATTGACAGCAAAAGTTAATTTTAATAACCCTAATGAATGAGGAACTAAGTAGCTTTGGAATGACAGAAGCATGTTCTGTGCACACCTGGACACACACACCACTCCCTGCATGCTTGGCCCTGAATTGCTAATGGTTTGCTCAGCCTCATTGACCCTCATACTTGGAAGAGACTTTGTATGTCATCTAATTCAATGATTCATCTGAAGCTTGTCTGCAGCCTTGCCTCTGGGTGGCCATTTGCTTTTGTGAACAAAAGCCCCCTGGTGACCAGAATACCATTGAAACCTCCTGAGGCAGGCCTTACTGTCCTCAGGAGCCTGGGCACAAATCCGCCCTTGTCTCTTCTTTGGTCTTGCTTGTAACCCTTGGGGTCTTGCAGTTAAGTGGACAAAGGATTATGTGGTTGCTATTTACCCAGAATATAGGATAATATTTATTTTGTTTACTTACGCTGCTGACAGCAAGTATGTTTTCAGGGATATTTGTCTGGATATTTTCCTCCCCTTTTAATTACAGCATAGCTTCCCACCAGGAGCTATATTTTCTCAAATGCAGTTTCTCAATAGTTTTCCCTCAGGGATGAAATAGGATAATGTGGATACATCATTTCTGCTTGGACATCTCATACCATACTCTTGAGCTAAGCGCTCTTGTTCCCCCAGTAATTAACCATTCCTGCTGTCGGTGCAAAAGTTCCTGAGTCCACATGTACTTATTGATCATTTTCTATGTGCCAGCAATGTTTTGGGGATACATGATAAGTAAAAACAGGTGTGGTAGCTTATCTCCTTAGGACGTTCACTCTATGAAGATTGTTAATCAAATATTTCCATAAATAAACATAAAATTGCAACTCCAGTGAGTGCTGCAAGGAAAAGGCACGTGGTCTTATGAAAGCATGAGGTGGGTAGTCGTCCATATCAGAGGAGCCTTCCCTGGTGGAGTGTTGGCTGAGCAGAGGGCAAATGTTAAAATGAGCTAGGAAAAGACAAGAATGCCATTTCTGGAAGAGGAAACAGCATGAACAAGGCCTCATGGCAGGAAGGTGAAAAGGAACATGCCACATTCAAAGACTAGAAAGAAGGTCAGTGTGGCTGGAATGAGAAAGCAGAGAGTAAAACAACATGAGACAGAGTCAGACCACTCAGGAGAGAAGTGTCAGCACGAATCTGGGGAGTGGTCTGAGGACAGAGCAGCCTTCAAAGGCTTGCAAAGGCTGTTCTTTGGAAAGTTGCTGAACATTCTAAAAAGAAGAGCTTTTGGGGAGATAGCTTTGGAATGGAAATATTACATCAGGGTCCAGAGTGTGATCTGGGGAGGAGGTACGGTGGGGGTTGTCATCAGAAATGACCAGGTCAGGGAACTGGCAAACCAGGTGTTGAGTGAGTCATCATCTTGGATGTTAAAAGTGCCCAAGGTTATTACAAACCTGGAGGTGGAGATAAAAACTACAACTCAGTGCCAGAGGTTTGATGAATGTGGGAAAGTGACCAGGAGGTCACACATAGTTGAGAAGTGACCACAGTTGCCATGGTTCTAGGAGAACTTGTATAATTTCTCTGTGGGGAATTACATCTTCTAAAGGTTAATGCTGATGGCCATTGCAGCTGAGCGTGATTACAGAATTTATTAGCTTTATATAGCCCTATAATTTTACTATTTAAATACCTCTTGAACACATCAAAAAGTTGGAGGTTTTCATGGGAAGATTCATGGGAAGAGAATAGAGGTAAGACAAATCTAGAATGGCCCCTGGGGTGTATACTCAAGCTAAGGTGCTAAGGTTTATTCTGGAAGAGCCGGAGAGTCAGCCAAGGCTGCCATTGTTTTGAGTAAGGTGGTGGTAACTGTACTTTAGGAGAATCACCTGAAGGCGGTGTGCTGGATAGGCGAGAGAAGGGGAGATGACCAAGAGCACAGGTACAAGTCAACTGCAGTTGTTGGGGCGAGAGCGGATCAGACCTTCTGAGATCGATGGATGAGGAAGAACGGGGTGGCGTCAGATCTGCCAGAGGGACACTGTGGGACCAGGTTACCGGGGGGAAGCCGCTGACTCTGCAGCTGCTAAAAGAGAGGCGGAGCCTTGGGCAGAACCAGAAACTCAGGAAGGGGTTCCTCTTGTGGACGAATGCACGTTGCACTTTTGGTTACACATCATACATCCGGCTCTACAGCCCATCAGGGGAGGCACTTGGGTAATTACAAATGTAGGTTTCCAACTCAGGGGAGAGACGGACTGGAAAGCTCACTGTGGTTAACCCCTAACTACATACGCCCGTTCTGGCCACCTTGTTTTTCTTTGCAGCCCACTAAGACTCCTTCTGCCCCCTCACATCACTTTCTCTCACCTTTTCCATCAATTCCTTGCTGCTCACACCTTATTCCCAAGGACAGTATCCCCTCGGCTCCTGACATACAGCACCCTCTCCCAAGTATTCTGTTGTTTTCTAGAAAGTAGCCCCTTCCTTCCTCAGCTCTCATCCATGTCCCTACATTCCTGAATGCCCTTGTTTGCTGGACTGTGATGGCCTCTTGTTATTTCCTCCCTCCCAGCTTTGGGATTTAAAGACAAGGACTGGTCAGGGTCTATCTATACAGACATATCCATAAGTACATACATATATGTACATATATACCCTTTTCTAATTAAATAATGGGGTTCCCAGGTGGCACTAGTGGTAAAGAACGTAAGAAAAGTGGGTTCAGTCTGTTCGTTTAGTGAATTAGCTAATGAACTGACAGGCTTTTCTCATTTTAAGAGTTTTATATTTTGAAGACTTCATTTAAGCAAAGTGAAACTATGTATAACAAAGCCATGATCCCAAATGTCACAAACAAATCTGCAAGTTTGAGAACGTGTGTACTTGTTTTTATACGGCAGGGTTCTCTCTCTCCTATGACAGTGACCAGGTGGAGCTTGGCACTGCTTTATTTCGGTCCCTTTCCTTTTATACTCTTTCACAAAGCATGTAGAGACTTAATTACAAAAGCAACACTTACTTTTGGAAGTGGGGACAAACAAGTCCTCTTTTATTTCTCTCTCACATTTTCTCTGAAAGTCCACTGAGATTTAAACCATTAGTATTTAAACCATTAGAATTCCTGGAATATATTCTTTCCAGTGGTGGTGGTGGGGGGCGGGGTTCAATCCCTGGTTGGGGAACTATGATCCCATATGCTCTGCAGTGTGGCCAAAAGATAGAAAAAAAGAAAATCCAAGAGTAGAATATACAAATCTGTAGAGACAAAGTAGATGAGTACTTGCCAGGAGCTGAGCGAGAGGTGAGATTGGGGAGAGTAATGAGTTAGAGCTTATTTTTTGGATGGTGAAAATATCCTGGGATTAGTGATGATGACTGCACAAGTTTGTGGACATCAAAACTGCTAAACTATATACTTTAAAACACTTCAAAGATTTTTTTTTAAAAATCCAGGAGGTAAAAGACACTGAAACATAAAAAATTGGTTAAAAACATTTAATACCAAAGAAGATGAAGACTGAGTGAAAGACTACAGACTTTTGTGACTAGGAAGCCAGTGGTGAGCTTGAGTTTTAATAGAAGAGTCACTCCCATCTCTCCTTTATTCCCCATAAATGAGTGACTTATAAGGTTTTCCCCTCACATTTATCTCTATTGGCAGAATGTCTGTGATTCTGTGAGTTCTTGAATGTGTTTGGTTCACATGCACTACAGGATGAGCTAGAAACTCTGACTATGTGTGCTCATGCTCATTGATGTGTTACAAGCACATCATTCTTCCTGCCCTTCTAAAACCAAACCTGTACTATAAAATCAGGTCCTTTCATGTTGCCATTTCCAATGGCTTTAAATGGACCAGGCATGGCCTTCCTTGAATTTGTACAATATCTTTCAGTGGTTTGACTCTGTGACCAGTCTCTCACCCTGTCTTGTGCCAGCTCATTGATGGAGGGCTGCTGACTGTGTTACCCTGGGTCCACCATTTGCTGTCTCTGACCTGAATTTATTTGATTTGTCAGCTGAGGGTAACAGGCTTTAATATGACATCTTGAAAAGAAGAGAAGTGAAAGGCAAAGATATACCCATTTGAATGCAGAGTTCCAAACAATAGCAGGGAGAGATAAGAAAGCCTTCCTCAGTGATCAGTGCAAAGAAATAGAGGAAAACAATAGAATGGGAAAGACTAGAGATCTCTTCAAGAAAATTAGAGATACCAAGGGAACATTTCATGCAAAGATGGGCTCAATAAAGGACAGAAATGGTATGCACCTAACAGAAGCAGAAGATATTAAGAAGAGGTGGCAAGAATACACAGAAGAACTGTATGAAAAAGATTTTCATGACCCAGATAATCACAATGGTGTGATCAGTCACCTAGAGCCAGATATCCTGGAATGTGAAGTCAAGTGGGCCTAAGGAAGCATCACTACAAAGAAAGCTAGTGGAGGTGATGGAATTCCAGTTGAGCTATTTCAAATCCTAAAAGTTGATGCTGTTATAGCACTGTACTCAATATGCCAGCACATTTGGAAAACTCAGCAGTGGCCACAGGCCTGGAAAAGGTCAGTTTTCATTCCAATCCCAAAGAAAGGCAATGCCAAAGAATGCTCAAACTACCGCACAATTGCACTCATCTCACACGCTAGCAGAGTAATGCTCAAAATTCTCCAAGCCAGGATTCAGCAATATGTGACCTGTGAACTTCCAGATGTTCAATCTGGTTTTAGAAAAGGCAGAGGAACCACAGATCAAATTGCCAACTTCAAAAGCAAGAGAAGTCCAGAAAAACATCTATTTCTGCTTTATTTACTATGCCAAAGCCTTTGACTGTGTGGATCACAATAAACTATAGAAAATTCTGAAAGAGATGATAGTACCAAACCACCTGACCTGGCTCTTGAGAAATCTATATGCAGGTCAAGAAGCAACAGTTAGAACTGGACATAGAACAACACACTGGTTACAAATAGGGAAAGGAGTATGTCAAGGATGTACATTGTCATCCTGCTTATTTAACTTGTATGCAGAGTACATCCTGAGAAATGCTGGGCTGGATGAAGCACAAGCTGGAATCAAAACTTCCAGGAGAAATATCAGTAACTTCAGATATGCAGATGATACCACCCTTATGGCAGAAAGAGAAGAAGAACTAAAGAGCTTCTTGATGAAAGTGAAAGAGGAGAGTGAAAAAGTTGGCTTAAAGCTCAACATTCAGAAAACTAAGATCATGGCATCTGGTCCCATCATTCCATGGCAAATAGATGGGTAAACAATGGAAATAGTGGCCGACTTTATTTTCTGGGGCCCCCAAATCCCTGCAGATGGTGACTGTGGCCATAAAATTAAAAGACACTTGCTCCTTGGAAGGAAAGTTATGACCAACCTAGACAGCATATTAAAAAGCAGAGACATTCGTTTGCCAACAAAGGTCCGTCTAGTCAAGGCTATGGTTTTTCCAGTAGTCATGTATGGATGTGAGAGTTGGGCTTTAAAGAAAGTTGAGTGCCAAAGAATTGATGCTTTTGAACTGTGGCATTGGAGGAGACTCTTGAGAGTCCCTTGGACTGCAAGGAGATCCAACCAGTCCATCCTAAAAGGAGGTCAGTCCTGGGTGTACACTGGAAGGACTGATGTTGAAGCTGAAACTCCAATACTTTGGCCACCTGATACGAAGAGCTGACTCATTTGAAAAGACCCTAATGCTGGGAAAGATTGAGGGCAGGAGGAGAAGAGGATGACAGAGGTTGAGTTGGTTGGATGGCATCACTGACTCAATGGACGTGAGTTTGGGTAAGCTCTGGAAGTTCCTGATGGACAGGGAGACCTGGCGTGCTGTGGTCCATGGGGTCACATAGAGTCAGACACGACTGAGTAACCGAACTGAACTGTATGAGAAAATTATGTGAAAATGTTGTGAAAGCTGTTAAGCAATTGTAAATCTTTTTAATAGATAACCATACAACTGAAGAAACAATTAGTTCTCTATTGCCCTTCTTGCTCTAGATGGGTGTAGGACCAGTGCCCTTGTATATAGCATTGCAGACTTCATCTCCTGTGATGTGAAGTGTAGAGTGTGTAGACCACTTACTAAGGTCTGCCTTGCTCAGTACTAAATGGTTGGATTGAATGTTGACTAAATGAGGGAAAAACCCAGTATCCATCCATGACTGACTCTCTGTCACCTTTGCCTTTTTTAAAAAATGTGTCTTCTTCTGCTTTTCACTTAGGTTTTCCAAACGAGCCTGCTGCAGTCATCGCCCTTAGCACCATTAAGGAATGGCTGGCCAAGAATCAGCACGAGGTAGGGGAACACAGTCAGTGAACATACAAGATGCTATGATTTGATCCTCAGTTTTTAAAAGGCAGATACATTTATTCCATAAGTATCCAGTAGACCTAGTCATTGAGCCAAAGACAGGTGATTGATTATCTTTCTGTAATTATTGACTGAAGGCATGAGGTTGATTGGTTTTGGTGGTGAAGATGGGCAAAATGGTCAGATTTATTTAGCCATGATCTCACTTTTGCTTCTTCAGAAAAAAATGGGTTTTTGCATAAAAGAACTGGGTGGGTTTCATTAAGATGAAGAATTCAGGGATCATCTGGTTCTGTTTTCCTGAAGGAGTTACCTTTGTTAATAGGGGATTTCTGATGTTTGTTAATCTTTTTTCCGTAATCTAAGATCACTTTATATATAACCAATCTTTAAAGCAACCTCAGAGTGTGATATTGGAGTGGGTTTGACTGTGCTAAATCATCATGATGGGGATTTTTTTAAATGAAACTGAATATTTCCATCATTGTACATCATGCCTATTATTCTACTTATTTAATAAGATCTTCGGGATATATGCAGTGATGTGTAAAAGAATTATTCAAGTAAACCAAGGAACACAATAAGTAAATATGCTATGGAGGCTTGGATTTTAGAAGTTCAATGATTAACATATAACAGCAAATAAGTATCAGACAACACACAATATTGTACATTTTTCTTATGATTTTGGTTTTGTCCTCATTTGCTCACATGAGTACTGTAAAGTATTTTGTTACATTTGTGATGGCCCATGAATTTAGTTTTCTCCTTTGGCAGGATATAGATTATTTGGAAATGTCTGGGTATGGAAAGAGACTATGGGAGTTTCCTAATGAGAGCTCTTGGTGCTTTTGTGTATTTAAAGAAACAGCAGTGTCATTTTTGGTAATTACTGTGATTTCAGCATTTTTAAAACAAGTATGAACATTGTTGACCTCAAGTAGAAGACCACGTGGTCAGACATACCCATTTTGGTGCTTGCTTTTTCTTTTCCCTTTACTTTTAAAAGATGTACGTAGGACAACTTCAATTTCGAGGATAACTTTAATAACCTCAAAGATGCAGAGTAAAAATTAAACCAAAATAGCCAGTTTCCAAAACATTTATTTGACATGTATTATTTTCACAACAATCTTGCAGAACATATAGGGTCGGTATTGCTATCCTTTTCTTCATCTGGAATCAAATGGTTAAATGACAAACTCAAAACTTCAGCATCTCAGAGCCAAGAGTCTGACCTGCCTCTCCTGATGCTAAAAGCCATTCCTCCTTGGAATGCTGCTGAGGCTAGGAGAGATGTTCAGTTCTTTTGAAAGCTGGTAATTATCAATATATCTCTTGGTCATAGTGAAGACTCTTGGACCATCTGCTTGGCAAAAATATAGTGTTTCATGAAAACTGGTAAATGAGCTTGTATATTGTTATGAATCCATCATTTCCAGTTAAGTAATAATCCAAGGACATTTCCCACACTGGAAATCCCCATGAGCCATCTTGGCACATGATGTGAATACACATAACTACACAAAACATAGGTAATGAGGAGGAACAAGCATGTTGGTCACGTCTATACCTCACTGACTTGTTTTTCTGATGGAGTCTCCCTACTTATACTATTCAGAGAGTTATTTTTTTTCAGATACTTGTTAGTTTAGCTTTCCCACCTAATGTGTTGTGTTTTTTTTTGTTTGTTTGTTTTTTTTTTGCTCTGATCTCCTTACTAGCCTACAGTCTTTGAGTTCACTCTTTTGCTGTCTTATTCTTTCCATGCTCATGTCTTGGGTTCATTGTAGGGAATCTACATAATTTGGATTAAGAAACATAACTTAGTTATTGTCATTACAACTTTAAACATAGCCTATGCGAATGCTTTTTCAAGAGGCTCCCTACTTATATATGCATCAGCTAATTTAATTTCAACAAGTCAGGTTTTACCTAATAAATGAAATTATAAGTCATGGGACATAGATAAAAGCTATACAAATGGATTATCTAGCAATATTTTGATGTATTTTTTGCTCTGTTGACAAACTAGGTTAAGGACTTTTTCAGTTGTCTCTTCATGGCAGTATTCTTTTGGCATCCTGATTGTTTAAGCTTTTTATTCATTAATTCACTCTTTTGATAATTATATATTGACTCTCACTAAAAACCAGACACTTTTCTAATACTAGGGACATAATGCTGAAAAACAATATTTTCTTATGATGTTCATAGTCTAGGAAAAGAGAAATCTAAATTAAACAAATAAATAAAATATCTCAAAGAGTACAAAGTAAAACCAAGTAATTGCATAGTGGATTCTTGGGGGATGTGGTTTTACAGAATGTAGAGATTGTTCTGAGGACATCACTTTGGGATGAAGATTTGGATGATGGGAAAGAATAAGCCAAGCCACGCAAGAGGTCTTCAGGAAGGACATTCCACACAAAGGGAAGGCAAGAGGCAGACCCTGAGGGGAGAAAGTTTACTGTTTGCAAGAACAATAAAAGAGATAGTGTGGTGGAACAGAGAGAGAAAAGAATAGCAGGAGACAAGTTTGGACAGACAGTCAGGGGCCAGATGGGAGTGTTTTGGTTTCATGGAGAGACTTTGATGCTAAGGCTTTTATGCTAAGGCTTTTAATGGGAAATTGTTGAGGGTTTGGGACAAGGAGTAGCATGAGCAGATTCACCTTGAGAATGACCAAAGTCTGGTTGCTACTTGGAGGATGGACTTGAAAAATGTCCGAGTGCAAAAGGGAAGACTGATTAAGGGGGCACTGCAGTAAATCCAGGCAAGAGACAAATGTTGCTGAGAACACAATGATGGTGGAAAAGGGGGCAAGGGCGTCAAGTTTAACATACATTTTTTTTTTTCAGAACAGTTGATTTGATTCTGTCCTGTTACACAAATCACACATTCCCACATTGAGAGGCCTGACTGGTACACCTGGGCCCAGTGGTGGGACTGGGGAAAGCATGTTCCGTTCATCCACCATCAGCTTGCTTCCCTTGCCCACAGTTTAAGCTCTGAGAGTGCTGTTGTCACGACATATTTAAGGGGACTCGGGGACCTGGAGCCCAGCTGAACAAATATTAATAGTGCAGTTGGCTCTGACTGCAGTGGCTCAAACGGAAGAGATGGAGCAGTACTTTCTTAAAAACAGGAAGGCGAATCCTCAAGAGGATATAATTAGGGCACATCGGTGACCCACCAGAACTAAGAAATATAATGACTTCTGACTGAGAAATTGAGAAAACAAAAGAGAGTATTCACTACTGAGCGTTGAATTATTGCTCTGGGAAGACCAGAGAGATGGATTATCTTAAACAAAGATCAGAAACACAAGGAAATGGAAATCAGGATGCAGAGATAAGGTGCAAGGCAGGGAGACCCAGAGATCAGACGTGACGTGGGCAATGAGGGGTGGAGATTACCCACTGGCATTTTCAGCTTAATCAAGAATTAAGAACTCATGAGTTCAGAAAATCAAGAGAAAAGCATGTCAGAGTTGGCTATAAAAAGTTGACAGCATATGGCATGGTAACCTTTCCAGAAGCACCCATTCTTCTCAAGTAGAAACTTTCTTAAAGAGACAAGTGAGCCAAGCAAGGGGCCCTTATGGAAACAAGCGGTGGAAATGCGGCCCAGACGTCTGCCTTGGGGAGACTGCCCCGTGTTATCATCCGAAGCTTCATGCATTCCTCATTTCTCACGCCATCTAAAAATACTGTTCCTCGTGAAATAGTGATTTCCTCACTGCACAGCTCGGAAGTTCCCCTTTCCTATCTGGAAGTTAGGCTAAGTGGTGTTTCTACAGGGCCTGTTCTGTTGGTTCACCCTGGGGACTCATCTCCCCTCTGGGTACCAGTCTCCAGAGCAATGTCTGTATTTGTCAGTTTTTCCATAGGTAGCAGAAGAAGAATAAGATGTCTTTAACTTGTAAAAGCTACAAATGGCTTGATGTTGTGAGCTGTTTGCCCATTATGGAGGTCATGTTCAGTGATTTCAAATACCCCAGGGGAGTAACCATCCTACAGCTCAGAGGGCTTGTGGTTAAGGCTTCCAAGAAACCATCTTAGGCAGTAAGGCACCTAAGATGAAGATTTTGAGCCAGAAGATCAGTGGATGTCCAGGACACTTGCAATCTAGAAACCCTCAGATACTAACCAGGCCTCAGTTACACTGTGACACAGACCTGTATCCCCCGCCCACCTGTCTGCCAGTGATAAAGCAGCAGATAGCTGAGCAGAAGCATAGCATTCTGGGAGCTCTCATTAAAGCTCCAGCCTTGGGCAGCCGTTGTTCAGAGGGGAGGTCGTGGTTCACCTGAGACCAGGCCCCGAATGCATCTCTGCAGTTGAGGTGAGGATGGCAGTTTTCCAGAAATCTTCCCCATTCATTCACTTCATGGGAATTCCCTCATCTCCCCTCTCCACACGCCAGCGCCCTGTTCTGTGGTGGGCACAATTCAATGGTGCCAGCTTTGGTTTGCCTTTGCAGGCCTTCCATGGGCACTTGGCTTGACTTGGGCATCATTGACATGGAGGAGCCCCAGCTCGGCATTTTCAAAATCAGTTGGTTTTCTTCTGTGTAGGAGGAAGGTAGAAGTTTTTGCTCATTGCCTGCAAAGTTTGGACCTTTGCCTAATATATAATACTTTTTAACTGCGCTTTTACCACCAACAAATTCCTGTTGAGAATGTTAAGTAGCATCTGCTTATCATTTAAATTGTTTGCTCTGTGCCTTCCAAGGGAAACGGACCTGGGTATTGCTGTTTGTCACTTTGGGTAGTTTGCCTGCAGTTGAGGCAGGCCATTCTGAGATGCTGGGTGACACCTAGCCAGGTACCCAGCTCAGCACTTGTTACGAGCTAAGGTCCCAGACCTTACCCAGTGTGGTCTAGGCCTCAAGGCAACCGCTGGCAGTCAGAGAACAGAACTAGTTTTGGTTTCATCCTTGGTGTTCTTTAGAAGTTAAGATATTGGCCTCTGGTTTCAGCATCCTCCTCTCTGCCGTCCAGCATGCAGACACACAATCCTCAAAGTATGGAAAAAGGTGAACACATTCCTCTCCCCCAGAGCACAGAAATGGGAATCCTCTGAAGCCACGTGCTTCAGCTTCCTGAAAGTTTCATCTGCCGTTCTGCTGTTAACTTGACAAGATCAGGGACACGGCCACTCCTTTCCTCCTCACAGATCACAGAGGAAGTGTCACACTTTAGCTTCTGACGCCAAGACTATTTTTCCCCTTCTTGGCAGAGGTCTTTGAACATATGCGGTGTTAAAAATTGTTTGTCACTTTTACTTCAGAATCACATTATGGATCACCAAGAAAAAAAAAAAAAAAAAACCACTGCAGGGCCTGCCTTATGTCACTGACATGGAACACCTTAGGATCTATGTGTGTGGTTCTTAATAGGAGGGCTTAAATGAAACATGAAATGATGTTTACATTTCTGATGGGAAAATTATATCCTTCACACCAAGTTTCAATTCCTGCGGACAGTTGTTTACAGAAATGCAAAGCAATGCACTGTCTTTCAGTTCTGCAGGAGACAGAGATGTGGTTGACATGCAGAGATCTGGAAGAAGCCAGAGGTGTTGCCTGGGGTTCTCCCTGGGGGATGTCGTTTTATGTCTAGAAGTATCGTTTGAACATCTATGCAGGCCTTAGTTTCTGGAACAATTTAAGCTTAAGATGTGTGTATTTAAAAAAATAAATTCCATCTTAAAATCGTCACATTTTGTTGCAGGAATGTGATTATGGTAATAACACCCATCATCATAATAGGCTGCTATTAAAATGTATCCTTTGAGTAGTCCAGGCCCAGTCTTCAGGTGGAAGCCGTGATGCTTATCATCTCTGACATAATGCAAGAAAAGTATTCCCAGACTTTGCACATGTACATGCTCCTTTTGTGCTTCAGGAACCCTCAGGACTTGGAAACAATTTTTCTCTCTCCCTCCATCTTCCTTCCTTCCTCCTTCCCTCCC
>NW_011494768.1:583570-589783 GCF_000754665.1 Bison bison bison | reverse complement strand
CTCTTTCATATACATACACACTCGCTCAGTCACTCAACTGCCCATTCATATACATAATACTTCATTCTCACATTGTCTGGGTTGAAGTTTGTGAGAAGCAGTTTCATGAGTGGCTGGATATGAGTTTTATCTCTTGATTGCATGATTCTGAATACCCATTGTTAGAGTAAAAGCCATGTCCCAAGGCAACTTCTGCCTTTCTTGATGGGAGAAAGCGTTCAAGGGCTGGGTGTCGCCATAGACCCCACCTGAGAGCTCGCCAAGTGTGCAAATGCATGTCCCTCTGCATCCCCATGCTGTTTTAGCATCTGTTCCCAACAGACACACCCAAATTTTGCAGCCAGAAATTAGAACCTCTTGCCGTTGTCTCCAGGCTTCATCATCCTATTCCCATGGATCAAGAAACACAATAGGTGGATTAATACAAATTGTACCGCTTTAGTTAGTGATCCAAACTGGCGTTGGGAAGGGAAACTGAGGACCCACTTTAGCAATGGAGCAGAGAGAGCTGGGGCTCAGGAGCTGCCAGTGGCCATGTTCCCTGCCATGGTTTGTTTTTTTTTTGGCTGAGGGGAGAGGTTACCTTAAGAGGATATTTTGCTGAAGATGTTACTGATCATTGGGTAGTTAACAGAGTCAAAGAGCCCATTTTGTTGGCCTGAGTGAAGAATCAAAAATGTTGGTATATTTTAGTAAAACTGACCTCTCATTTTAGTATCTACAATTCAAGCTAATAATTCTCAGCTAGAGAAAAGGGATGGTTGGGAATTATTTGGAGGTTTGTTTCCCAAAGCTGCATGTTTTAAGTCCTTTACCCCTTTCACAGAACTCATCTTATGTTGAACTACTGCTTTCAGTAGAATTATTCCAGATTTTTCAAATACGTTGGGTCAGAAAAATACTTTGAGTCACTGTTCTTAATAGCAAAGTGAGTAAGAACTCTTAAAAATACAGCCTTTCAGTACTTTCATGCAGGGGGAAAACATCAGCTTGTCTTTGCTGATGGCTGTGTCTTCCTCTTTACTGTAACCTCGAGGTAAAGAAACATGCAAGTTGTGTTGGAAGCCAGTACTGAGTAAAAGCCAAGAATAAATAGTATGAGACAGGTGAAGCAGAGATTCTATGTAATTAGTACTTAAGTGAACAGTTCTTTAAAAGGAAGTAAGAAGTCTGCTAAGATGATATGAGCAGAATGTTCCTACAGTTGGGATTTGTGTTTTTGAAATAAGATGGATCTCTTTACAAAATACAACTTGGAAGTATTTTGAGGCTATCTCATGAGGCTATCTTCCAAGCCTGCAGGGTTGTATCAGGGAGGCCATTGTGTAGCAGTAGCTCCTCTCCACCTTCATGGAGTCAAAATGGGACTTATAGCTTCAGGAAGTTGGATGGGTGAAGGTAGGGTGCAAGTCAACCCTGGCTATTATTTGTCTTAAAGAGGCAGATTGATATAAAAATTAGAACATTGGATTAAGTCAGAAAATGTGGGTTCTAATCAGATTACTCTCTTGTATGTGTGGGTGGATGCATGCTCAGTCACGTCCAACTCTCGGTAACCCCCGTGCACTGTAGCCCACCAGACTCCTCTGACCATAGAATTTTCCAGGCAAGAATACTGGAGTCGGTTGCCATTTCCTACTCCAACTCTCAGTAACCCCCTATGCACTGTAGCCCACCAGACTCCTCTGACCATAGAATTCTCCAGGCAAGAATACTGGAGTCGGTTGCCATTTCCTACTCCAACTCTCCTGTGTAAACACGGACAATTAAATCCATCTGTCTGTACTCCTTATCTGTAAAATGGGGAGTGTGGGCTAAGTCTCTTCTAGCTCCGGGATCTGTCAGCACTGCTGTCGTCTTCTGGAGCAACCTCACTGATACAGCCACAGAGGTGTCTTTGCTCAGGTCATCATGGCATAATCAGGCCAAAAGAAGGTTTTCTCCTCTCTGATTGTCCAGGTGATATACCAAAGATCAAGCATCATTCTCACATGCTCTCTGATGCCTTTTAGACGAGTCTTAGTTTCCATATGGGTGTCTCTTTAGAGTCAGTATTAACGACCTTGACCCATTTAGTATAGGAGAAGAGGCCACCGTGTTGCTTGTCTGTAAATGATCTGGATTATATAGTGATTTCAAAATAGACAACCTTTAAAACTCCTTATGAAATTAAATCTGCTGATTATCCAAATGATGTGGCATTTTTATAAATAGAAAATAAACCTCTGAGCATGTGGTTGAATCTACATCTGACACAGGGATAAAAATGACACTGAGAGGCTCTACTTAAGGACATTCTACTGCCATTTTCTTAAGCTGGAAGTGTGTGCCTTCCTTCTTGCTGAGTAGGGAGGGAAAAACAACCGTTTGCCTTGCTCTCCACCTTAATTGAATAGGATTGATGTGCTGCCATGATTGAATGGAAAATCAGCAATCCTGCCACCAGCATCGAGCTTAATTCAGGCAAGAACAAGAAAGATACTTTTTCGTTCTTGTGAAGTTAAATGATTTGCCTCTGAGAGGCAATGTTCCCAGCCAGATCTCAGTTTCATATGGAAACCGTGGCCAGATTTGTAGCCATCTCATTGCTTTTCCTAACACATTTGGATTTAGGGGTGGCCCCTGTGGAAGTTGGTTCTGTGGTGGCTCAGATGGTAAATAATCCACTTTCAATGCAGGAAACCCAGGTTCGATCCCTGGGTCTGGAAGATCCCCTGGAGAAAGAAATGGCAACCCACTCCAGTATTCTTGTTTGGAGAATTCCGGGACAGAGGAACCTGGCGGTTTATAGTCCATGGGGTTGTATAGAGTCGGACAGGGCTGAGCGACTAACACTTTTACTTTTCTGTGGAAACTGCACCTCTTTAATAGTGACACGTCCGTTCATTATGGTCCGAAACAGGAGTAAGTATGCCAAAGCTCCCAGTACTT
Source organism: Bison bison bison (assembly GCF_000754665.1). NCBI lineage: Eukaryota > Metazoa > Chordata > Mammalia > Artiodactyla > Bovidae > Bison > Bison bison. Next base: position 586,852 of record NW_011494768.1, on the reverse strand, counting down.
CAATCTCTTGACACTTAAACAAAAACACACTAGAAGAAACTTCCAAAGAGTGTGGACCTATGAACATGCAAATCAGCTGAGTTGTAGACAAAAGTAGATATGGAGGAGGCGGATTGTGAGCTTAGCGATGAAAGACTTGCTAACATGACCTGCTCAATCAGATCAACTTCTTCTTATTTCTGTTCAAAGATTCTTAGGAAGTCCATCATATAGAAACTTGAGGGTAGAGAAGAAAGCTGTGGCATCTTCAGTCCACACCAGGGAGCCCCTAACCTTCAATGAGGAGGCTATTTCCTTGAAGCAGAGAACAGAAAGGATATTGTAGGATATCTGGTTTCTTAAACTTGTGGTGAATCCAAGTTACTAAAACCTGGTCAGAATGAAGCATTCACGTCTGTGATCCAGATTTTGAAGGCCTCAGGCAAGGAAGGTAGATCCTGACGTACTGATCTTAGACTCGGTTCTGCAGCAAGGGTTGCAACCCCTGACATGCACCCTGCTGGGCACCAGGGCAAGTGATGTCTGATAGTGAGAAGGTGCTTCCTGTGCCCATAGCTTCTGCTATGTGCACTCTGTTTAAAAAAAAAAAAAGATGTAAATAAGAGATTTTAAATGAGGTGATTTATTTTGAGTTTTATGATAAACCTTGGTGTGAGATAAGAACTATAAATTCACTCTTCTTCCAGTTGGTCCAGATTCTCACAAACGTCTTAGCTGCCTTCTGAATCAGTGTAATGCCAGTCCATAAGGACTTGTTGGTTGTTATTGCTTCTCTGACATTGCTCCTAAATGTTAGCCAACAACTTCATCTCTTGCTCAGTGGGGACTTCAAAAACTCCAGCAGCTTCTCTTAAAGCTGCAGGAAAAATGGGCTTTGTTGAGTTTATTGAGAGACATGTTAGTTTCTAACATAGGGCCTGCCTAAAGAAGTTTAAAGATTAATTTTGCCCATGTGAAAATTTAATTTTATGTGCTGAAATTTAGAGCCTGAATAAGGCATAAGAAAAACTCAGCTGCATTTATTTTTCAACATAAATGTTGGCTGCTTTGAGCCTGTAGATTTTTGCTTAGTCTGGGCTCTTTTTCCTGCCTGATTATACACTGGAGAAACTCCCTAATGACCCAGGCATTGCTGAGCTTGTCGGTAAGACACTGACCTGGGAATAAGGAGATTGCAAGAGAGGCTGTAGCCATTCTAGGCCTGTTCTTTATCTGTAAAATAAGGTGAACGTCGCCTGGGAAAATGATTAAATCATATACTAGCACCATACCCTAAATCTACTGTATTGCCATATCTGGGAGGACAGCAGCCTGTTATTTTAAAACATTTCTCCAGCCAGTGGTTGATTAGACCAGTAACTCTCAAAGATTTTTTCCAGCTAGAAAATACTATGATGCAAGCTCATATTTATTCTCTTCAATGTGGAAAAAGATCTTCTGAGAACTGTGAGAGTAAACCTCTCTCTAAACCAGCAAACAACAGACCTTCTAACAAGGGGTTTAGGAGCCTTGATGGGAATGCATTGTCTAGAAGGTTCCAGCCTTCTCACTGATAGACACTTGTTTCTTCCATCCTGTAATCCCCTTTGACATGAGTTGACATATAAACAATGTTGATCATGTCTACATATAACGTCACCTTTACTCAGGTTAAATATTCATAGGATTTGCTAGCTAGGTTTCCGTGGCACCCTGCACATAGTAGGGGCCTTTTATCTCTTTTAGAAAGCACTTTTAATACATTTCCGAAATCTTATTTATAGTAATCATTGTCTCTGGACACGTATTCAAATGCCTCTATGCATGAGATATATTTAATAAGTTAGTAAACCTCATCAACAGATACAACTGAATCATTATTTGAGTATTACATACATATGATGAGTCCATCTCTTGGATCTTGTACAATTATGCTGGTTTCTGAAAAACCATTTGAGAATAAAGCGCTCAGTCACATGAAGCAAATTAGTTCTCCTTGGGCACGAGGCCAGCATTTAGCAGGCTACAAGGAATGTGTCTTCTGACTGGTGCCATGTTGTCCTGCATGGGAGCCTGTTTACACCACCTACCTGTGGGTTGGATAGGCAGATACGTGTCACCCACTGTGTTTCCAGAATCTCCTGCCACTGATGACATTAACTATTTAAGGAATTAGAAAATAAGCAGTTGTACTAAAATTCATTGCTGAAAATACTAACCAGCTTAATATCTTCTGCTGCTCAAAATTCTGCTCTGAAAACAATTAGAGCATGATGGTCTGTGTGTTTGACAGTCTGAATTGATCTACAAATGACCTGGGTGTGCTTCAGTTAAGCACAGGGCAACTTGGGAATGTATTAAGTTGATTAATCATCTCATATGTTTTTCCCCTGGGTTCAGTGACATCTACAAAGATCATTTTTCTAAGAAGTTTTTCTCTTTACAAATTTAAACTCCAGGGAAATCGGATCCATATGGTCCTGATTCATTTGCACTAACTCATCAAAACGTTCTTTCCCTTATAAGTTATTGGATGTCTGCAGAGGATTTTGACTGTTTTGTATAAGTTCTTTTAAGCCTTTCTGTCTAGAGGCAGGAAATGGCCATTTGCCAGCAGGGAATGAACCCCCCAAATAGTCACGTTCTGTGCAGGAGGCAAAGGAAAAAGAAAATTCATCCCCTGCTTCTAAGTATAGTTGACTAATGATTTTCTGTAGAGGATGGGGATAAGTGTATCCTCTGGAATATATTAGTAGATTTATTAAACGTATGGTTAAAGAAATTCCATGAGGTGGTTGCAGCAGGAATGGGATTGACATCACCCCCTTTACCTGTGAAGCTCTTTTTTATCACTATTTATTTTTGGTTGCACCAGGTGGCATCTTCGTTGCTGTCCTTGGGTTTTCTCTGGTTGCAGCAAGTAGGAGCTACTTTCAAGCTGTGGTGCACGGGTTTTTTGTTGCAGCGGCTTCTCTTGTTGCAGCTCCTCGGTTCTAGAGCACAGGCTCAGTTGTTGTGGCACACGGGCTTAGTTGCCCCATGGTATGTGAGATCTTCCCAAACCAGGGATCGAACCTATGTCCCTGACACTGACAGGCAGACTCAACCACTGGCCCACCAGGGAAGTCTTTAGAGTACAGTAAGGCTATGGTTTTTCCAGTGGTCACGTATGGATGTGAGAGTTGGACTGTGAAGAAAGCTGAGCACCAAAGAATTGATGCTTTTGAACTGTGGTGTTGGAGAAGACTCTTGAGAGTCCCTTGGACTGCAAGGAGATCCAACCAGTCCATTCTGAAGGAGATC
>NW_011494768.1:576889-583470 GCF_000754665.1 Bison bison bison | reverse complement strand
GACTCATTGGAAAAGACTCTGATGCTGGGAGGGATTGGGGGCAGGAGGAGAAGGGGGCGACAGAGGATGAGATGGCTGGATGGCATCACCGACTCGATGGACGTGAGTCTGGGTGAACTCCAGGAGTTGGTGAGGGACAGGGAGGCCTGGCGTGCTGTGATTCATGGGGTCGCAAAGAGTCAGATACGACTGAGCAACTGAACTGACCTAACCTGAACTGAATTCCCCTACAAATGAACCTTCAAGTTGTGACTTTCAACTGTAATTTCAAGGTGCTGTACTGTAAGATTAAAAATGTTTTCTTTTTGTTTTTTGTTTTTATGTATTATTTGTGTGAAAAGTATTATAAACCTGTTACAGTACAGTACTGTATAGCCAGTTGTGATAGTTAGGTACCTAGGCTAACTTTGTTGGACTTACAAACACACTGTTGGGATGAAACTCCTTCCTATGTAGGGGATTTGCTCTAGTTGGTTTACCCAGTAGCTTAGAGCCTTGACCTAAGTGAGATGTGTGACCTTTTCAGTATGTACATCAGAGGTTATTTCTGTATGTGCGTGTGTGTGTGTGTGTGTGTGTGATTGAGATTGATTTTATTCTAACCCCATTTCTACATTTTGTATTTCTCCTATTGATTTCAGTAGATCTACTTTTGAGGCTCAGAAGTAATATACCATACCATACTTTTTCAAATAAGTAAAGTTTATTCTACCAGTGACAGCTGAGGACAAGTGGATTTCAGAAGCAAATCCACTTGAGCTTGATTTTTCACTAACTATGTATTTATTTATACACACACACACACACACACATATATATATATAGGGGTTCCCTGGTTGCTCAGCTGGTAAAGAACCTGCCTGCCAATGCAGGAGATGCAAAAGACTGGGTTCGATCCCTGGGTTGGGAAGGTCCCCTGGAGGAGGGAATGGTAACCTGCCCCAGTATTCTTGCCTGGGAAATTCCGTGGACATTGCATCCTGGCAGGCTACAGTCCATAGGGTTGCAAAGAGTTGGTCATAACTGAGTGCATGTGTGTGCACACACATTTACGTACATATATATATATTTAATGACACACGTGTTGAAAAATTGAGTGCATCTTTTGTCTAAGCACCTCATTTGGATGATCTCATTTAATTACCATAGCAAACCTATGTGGTTGTCATTGTAATCCTTCTGTTTTATGGATGAGGAAACTGAGATTTAGCAATACTAAGTAAATTTTCAAAGACCACACAGCAAATAAATGGCAGAGCTGGAATTCTAACTCAGGATTTCAAACTCATAACCATGATCACTGAAAGCCTCATTTTTTTTTCTTAATAATAGTTGTCCGACTCTTTGTGACTCCATGGACTGTAGCCTGCCAGTCTCCTATGTCCATAGAATTTCCCAGGCAAGAATACTGGAGTGGGTTGCCATTTCCTTCTCCAGAAGATCTTCCTGACCCACAGATCAAATCTGAGTCTCCTGCATTTCAGGCAGATTCTTCACCTCTGAGCCAGTAGGAAAACTAATGATAGTAAATTACTATTTCAGAGAACTTTTTTCACTGTTTACAAGTCTGCAGTTTAATTTTGGATTTTTTTCTGCCATGTTCCCTTGGAACCTACCACACTGTTGCTCAAATGACTTGTGTAGAGTTGCTTGATAATTTTTTTATGAAACCAAGATTGCAGGTCCACAGTTTGGCCATCTTTGATTCTCTTGCCCCTAGCACAGTGCCACTCCAGTAGTCTTGCCTGGAAAATCCCATGGACGGAGGAGCCTGGTAGGCTGCCATCCATGGGGTCGTGAAGAGTCAGACACGACTGAGTGACTTCACTTTCACTTTTCAGTTTCATGCATTGGAGAAGGAAATGGCAACCCACTCCAGTGTTCTTGCCTGGAGAATCCCAGGGACGGGGGAGCCTGGTGGGCTGCTGTCTCTGGGGTCGCAGACAGTCGGACACGACTGAAGCGACTTAGCAGCAGCAGCAGCAACAGCACAGTGCCAGGCCCATATGCATTTCAGGTTGGATGAAAGAGTAAAAAGAGGTAACAAACGGAGCTTTTAATTATCCTGCCAAGAGCCCTCTTAGTCTCCTAAGCTTTCATGTGATGAGAGCTGAAAGCTGAACAGCCATGCTGGGGTGACACTTCTGAGCCACAGACATTGATGTTAATTCATTAGGCAAATCTGATCAAATGATAAGCAAGCTCAGGAAGTTTTTAAACCTCCCAGAGGGTAGACGGGCCTTGACAGCAGCTCCAGCTTTGCAGGGATCTGCGCTGTCTTTGTTTGGAGCACATGCTTCTTGAGATGACACGTTCCTTTTACTTGGCTGGTCATGTCTGCTCAGTTGTTGTATCTTTGGGGATTTTTTTTCTCCTCACGCCCCCATGCAACCTTAGGAAAACTTACAAGTTTCAGGGCTTTGACTGCAATTGTGGATTTACCTGTTAGCTTTTCCATGAACTTGAGGACAGGGACTGTATCATTTCACCTATAGACTTTGTGTGTGTGTGTGTGTGTGCATGCGTGTGTGCTAAATCCAGGGGGCCTGGCAAATAGAAAGCCTTGATACAAGCACACTGACTGAAGGGCTGTTTGATATCGTTTCTTATGATGACAGACCTGAGCGTTCATGAACCCTGCTCATCTGTCTCCTGCAGACCTTCTTTTCTGTGTCAGATGGTGAGCATGCTCAGTAGGTTTTTATCTGTATTTCAGTGGTGTTCCAAATTGAGTCAAGCCTTCATCCCTGTGGCTACCTCCCAAATAAGCAGAGGGCTGGAAGCCAGCTCTCCTGTTCACAGCCCTAGCCAGGTCCCAGATGACTGGTGGTGCTTGGGGGGTTAGGCAGCTTCAGACTATTGTATAAAAGGAGAAACTTATTCAGGAAATGAGCTAGAGAAATTCAATATACCTAGAAGCTCATCCTCTGACCTGAGCCCTTGAGCTGTTGAGCTGTGGCTGGTGAACACAGCACTTAACTCCTTTGCCTACCTGGCCTTCTGCTGTCATGCAGAGACTCCTATGATTATAAACTCTGGGCCACCTTGGTCTTTGTGCATGTGCTAAGTCACTTCAGTTATGTCCTAATCTTTGCGACCCTATGGACCATAGCCCACCTGGCTCCTCTGTCCACGGGATTCTCCAGGCAAGAATACTGGAGTGGGTTGTCATGCCCTTCTCCAGAGGATCTTCCCGACCCAGGGATGGAATCTGGGTCTCTTACATCCCCTGCATTGGCAGGCGGGTTCTTTACCACTAGCGCCACCTGGAAAGCCCAGCTTGGTCTTTGGGTAACCACATTATCTTTTTTCCTTTTTTTTTTTTTTTTTGATCAATCTACTGCCGGGGTCCATCCCCGGTGGATCCAGGGAAATTCGAAGGAGAGACAGTGTCGGCAAATACACTAGCTTTAATGAGATATTAATTAGAGATATAAAGAGTAATAAAATAAGGATAGCTCAGTAGGAAAATTCAGTGGAGAAAAGAGGCTGGTTTACGTGGAAAGCTAATAAAATTCCAAGGCAAGGAATTTACATCACCTACGTAGGCAGTAGGCATCCTCCCGTTCTTCCGAAGTAGAGGAGACACTAAGGCCTCCCCGGTCAGATCTTAGAAGCCCAGGCATAATTAGTAGGCTTGACGAGCCTCCACGTTCCAGATGGGGATTCAGCCATAAGGTGAGAGAAAGAACGACATGGGGAGACCAGTCTTTCGAGGAACTGATCCCAATTCTTTATTTTCCAGGGTCTGTTTTTATACACTGAGATGTTATACAAAAGTCACGCGGGGTCAGCAGTCCTGACTTTTATTAAAGTCAGGTGCTTCATACAGATGTATACAGAGGACTTAGGGGTGTTACATCATCTTCTGGCCAGGGGGCCTGCTGACAATTTATGACCCTCTCCTTGTGACAGTGGTCAGTCAACACTTATTTCTCCAGGGGTGATTATTCTTAAAACAGATGCCACCTTCCGAAGGTACCAGATAAAGTTATATTCCTATAGGGTGAGGGTGTAGTGGGTTTTAATTAAGGAAAGAATTTACTTAGCCTAAGGTCTAACGTGATTAATATCAAAGGTTAATACTTATTTCTTCTATATATTCATTAATGTGTATAAGGGCAGGGGATGTGGAGACTTAGCAGCAAACATTGGCTCAACAAATGAAAAACCCTTCACCAATAGAATTTCTAATCAGCCCACTATACTATACTAATAGTTTTCTAACTTCTCTAAAGAACCAGTTTTTAGAAGGTTTAAAGCATCTCGTGGCTCTCACGGTTGGGAGGCTGTGAGCAATCACATGTGGCCAGACAAGCCTGTCAGACAGGCTAGAGAACCTTCAGAGGAGTTTGTAAGTTTGGAACACTCCTGTCATGCCCAGGAATTATTATTAACTGGAGCTCTAAGTTAACTCCTTCTCCGAAAGAGGTGGTGGGGGACAGCCCCCCGTAAAGTCAGAGGTGTAGGTGAGAGCACAAAGTAGTAAAGTAGGCAGGCTCTGGTTATGGGGGTAGATGCTCAAGAATTTCCATGGGGACTCCTGAGGCTCGATCCCACCTTTGCGTATGTCGAGCCTCCTTCCTCATGACCTTTGCCATGGGCAGAGCTCCTCATGCTGGTTCCCGGAAATCTACTTTGACATTATTTTTAGAAAATCTACTTGATGATATCAGTGTTTCCATTTCCAGTTGCGAATTCTGATATTTAAAATGCTGTATATTTCCACATATAACCCCTTTCAGAAATGAAAATATGTTTTGAGAAAAATGTTGGCAATGTACATCCATGTGGAATTCTTTCAATAGCAACCTAGTCTTCACTAATGTATTTAACAAATACTCAATCAGTTCAGTCACTCAGTTGTGTCCAACTCTTTGCAACCCCATGAATTGCAGCACGCCAGGCCTCCCTGTCCATCACCAACTCCTGGAGTTCACTCAAACTCATGTCCATCGAGTCGGTGATGCTATCCACTCATCTCATCCTCTGTCGTCCCTTTCTCCTCCTGCCCCCAATCCTTCCCAGCATCAGAGTCTTTTCCAATGAGTCAACTCTTCGCATGAGGTGGCCAAAGTACTGGAGTTTCAGCTTTAGCATCATTCCTTCCAAAGAACACCCAGGACTGATCTCCTTTAGAATGGACTAGTTGGATCTCCTTGCAGTCCAAAGGACTCTCAAGAGTCTTCTCCAACACCACAGTTCAAAAGCATAAATTCTTCAGTGTTCAGCTTTCCTCACAGTCCAACTTTCACATCCATACATGACCACTGAAAAAACCATAACCTTGACTAGATGAACTTTTGTTGGCAAAGTAATGTCTCTGCTTTTAAATATTCTATCTAGGTTGGTCATAACTTTCCTTCCAAGGAGTAAGCGTCTTTTAATTTCATGGCTGCAGTCACCATCTGCAGTGATTTTGGAGCCCCCAAAATAAAGTCTGACACTGTTTCCCCATCTATTTCCCATGAAGTGATGGGACCAGATGCCATGATCTTCGTTTTCTGAATGTTGGGCTTTAAGCCAACTTTTTCACTCTCCTCTTTCACTTTCATTAAGAGGCCTTTTAGTTCCTCTTCACTTTCTGCCATAAGGGTGGTGTCATCTGCATATCTGAGGTTACTAATATTTCTCCCGGCAGTCTTGATTCCAGGTAGTGCTTCTTCCAGCCCAGTATTTCTCATGCATATAAGTTAAATAAGCGGGGTGACAGTATACAGCCTTGATGTACTCCTTTTCCTATTTGGAACCAGTCTTTTGTGTTCCATGTCCAGTTCTAACTGTTGCCTCCTGACCTCCATATAGGTTTCTCAAGAGGCAGGTCAGGTGGTCTGGAATTCCCATCTCTTTCAGGATTTTCCACAGTTTATTGTGCTCCACACAGTCAAAGGCTTTGGCATAGTCAATAAAGCAGAAATAGATGCTTTTCTGGAACTCTCTTGCTTTTTCGATGATCCAGCGGGTGTTGGCAATTTGATCTCTGGTTCCTCTGCCTTTTCTAAAACCAGCTTGAACATCTGGAAGTTCACGGTTCATGTGCTGCTGAAGCCTGGCTTGGAGAATTTTGAGCATTACTAGCGTGTGAGATAAGTGCAATTGTGTGGTAGTTTGAGTATTCTTTAGCATTGCCTTTCTTTGGGATTGGAATGAAAACTGACCTTTTCCAGTCCTGTGGCCACTGCTGAGTTTTCCCAATTTGCTGGCACATTGAGTGCAGCACTTTCACAGTATCATCTTTCAGGATTTGAATTCCATCAAATCCTGAAAATTTGATCAAATTCCATCAAATCCTGAATTCCACTGGAATTCCATCACCTCCACTAGCTTTCTTTGTAGTGATGCTTTCTAAGGCCCACTTGACTTCACATTCCAGGATGTCTGGCTCTAGGTGAGTGATCACACCATCATGATTATCTTGGACATGAAGATCTTTTTTGTACAGTTCTTCTGTGTATTCTTGCCACCTCTTCTTAATATCTTCTGCTTCTGTTAGGTGCATACCATTTCTGTCCTTTATCGAGCCCATCTTTGCATGAAATATTCCCTTGGTGTCTAATTTTCTTGAAGAGATCTCTAGTCTT
>NW_011494768.1:561144-576789 GCF_000754665.1 Bison bison bison | reverse complement strand
TGCTTCTGTTAGGTGCATACCATTTCTGTCCTTTATCGAGCCCATCTTTGCATGAAATATTCCCTTGGTGTCTAATTTTCTTGAAGAGATCTCTAGTCTTTCCCATTCTGTTGTTTTCCTCTATTTCTTTGCATTGATCGCTGAGGAAGGCTTTCTTATCTCTCCTTGCTATTCTTTGGAACTCTGCATTCAGATGGTTGTATCTTTCCTTTTCTGCTTTGCTTTTCGCTTCCCTTCTTTTCACAGCTATTTGTAAGGTCTTTAGGTAACCAGATTATCTTTTTTCTTTTTTTGATCAATCTACTTTGACATTATTTTTATAAAATCTACTTAATGATGTCAGTGTTTCCATTTCCAGCTGTGAAGTCTGGTATTATGTTTAAATAGCTGCTATATGCTTCCACATACAACCCCTTTCAGAAATGAAAATATGTTCTTGAGAAAAATGTTGGCAGTATACATTCATGTGGAATTCTTTCAATAGCAACCTAGTCTTCACTAATGTATTTAACAAATACTCAATAGCCGTGTGAAATTTTTATACAAAGATGGCTGATTTGTAGCTCTTGTCCTTATGATCTGATGGAAGAGATCCATCCATCAGATGGATCTAATGGTCACTTGTCACTTGTCACTTGATAATGAGGTGAGAGCCAGGGCAGACGGTGTCTTTCTGTCCAGAGCGCCGGACAGAAGGAAGAGACAGGGAAGATTCTGAGGCTTCCTAATTTAAAAGGAGAAGAGACTGGAGCCTGCACATCCCCCCCAGGGCTTCCATTCCCCTGGGATTAAATCCACAGGCCTCCCCTAGCACAGACCCTCGACCTTTGACCAGCAAACTCATGGATTTTTTTTTTTCTTAATTTCTAACTGTAACCTAGCACTTCCTTCGGTTAAGCATTTTCTGTGACTTTGTCATCAATAGAAACCAGAAATTTTCTATGACTTTACACTCAGGTCACCACTAGATCTTGTTTAAGTGTGTTAACAGAGAAAATGAAAAGTCTCAGTTGCTCAGTAGTGTTTGATTCTTTGTGGCCCTATGGATGGTAGCCTACCAAACTCTTCTGTCCATGCGATTCTCCAGGCAAGAATACTGGAGTGGGTTGCCATCCCCTTCTCCAAGGGATCCTTCCAACCCATGGATAGAACCCAGGTCTCCTGCATTCAGGCAGATTCTCTACTGTCTGAGTCATCAGCTCAATAAAATTGTTCCCTTGGTAATCTTTTGTAATTTTATTTACTTAAGACTCATATTCTAAAAAGGCTGTCTAGGAGAAGGCAATGGCACCCCACTCCAGTACTCTTGCCTGGAAAATCCCATGGACAGAGGAGTCTGGTGGGCTGCAGTCCATGGGGTCGCTAGAGTTGGACAAGACTGAGCGACTTCACTTTCACTTTTCACTTTCATGCATTGGAGAAGGCAATGGCAACCCACTCCAGTGTTCTTGCCTGGAGAATCCCAGGGATGGGGGAGCCTGGTGGGCTGCCGTCTATGGGGTCGCACAGAGTTGGGCATGACTGAAGTGACTTAGCATAGCATAACATAGGCTCCAGTCATATGCTAAATGGTTCCCAACACCAGGGAGTAGTCCCTGGGGTCCTACCTGTCCTCCTCGTTTCTTGCTCTCAGCCCTCCAGCCTCACTGGCTTCCCCTTGGAATCCACCCAGCATGTTCAGGCCTTAGGCCACCACAACCGTAGGTGCAGAACTGCAGACAGCCTGAGTGGACTAGAATTTACTGGAATCACACTGACAGCAGTACACCTGGTGTTATACCTGGTTCTTGACCTTTCCTGATGGATAGAAATTGACTAGAGGCCAGACAAGAAATCCAGGCAAGGCTTCACCAGGGCCCCTGCTGCAACAGTGGGAGCAAGAACAGACACCACGTGTCCTTGTTTGCTCCTGAGCAAGTCCAAGGGTTAGGGCGGAGGGCTGGCATGGTGTTCTGCACACACTTTGTGGTGGTGTATGCAGGGGGGCCATGTGCAGTAACCCTGTTTTTGTTCAAGACTCTTTAAAAGTGACAATTGGGTTTTTTAGTCTCTATCTTTTGTCCCTGGCAGTCTAGTGGCTAGGATTCAGCACTTTCACCACCACGGCCTGGGTTCGGTTCCCAGTAAGGGAAGGTTTCTCTTGGGCTTCCCGCATAGCTCAGTAGGTAAAGAATCTACCTGCAATGCAGGAGACCCAGGTTCAATTCCTGGGTTGGGAAGATCCCCTGGAGAAGGAAATGGCAACCCACTCCAGTATTCTGGCCTAGAGAATCCAATGGACAGAGGAGCCTGGTGGGCTACAGTCGGAAGAGTTGAACACAACTTAGCGACTAAACCACACCATATCTTTTGTCCAGAATTTGCCCTAACTGTGCATGCACACAATTATTTTTATTCCCATTCAGTTTATTTGCATTTTGTTGCTCGAGGAGGGATGTGTCCAGGTGCGTTCCTTGAAGCAATGGGTCCTAGGTCCCAGCCTGTCTCATAGGCAGTATCCACTGGCCTTCCTGCCTGCTCATGACTCATTAAGAGGGCTCAGCATGACTTTTTGAACAGTAAAAAGTACAACTTGAAGAATGTATTAATCTTAACAGACAAGCTTGAAAAGTGCTAAAGGTTCAGGTTGCTTCAGTCCAGTTCAGTCTCTCAGTCGTGTCCGACTCTTTGCAACCCCACAACTGCAGCACACCAGGCTTCCCTGTAAATCACCAACTCCCAGAGTTCACTGAATCTCATGTCCATCGAGTCGGTGATGCCATCCAGGCATCTCATCCTCTGTCGTCCCCTTCTCCCACCTTAGCTGCATCTTTTTGCCTAACCCTGCCGCCTAGTTCACCTAGTAAAGATGAGCAGACATTATTTGCATCAATTTCCCGGTACAAACTACCAAAAGTCCCCAAAATTAATGCAGCTGGTAGTATCTTTTAAAAGGCACTCACAATCAAATGAGACTCATGAGAGGACTCGTATCACATAGTTTGGGGTGCCTAAAGAGCATGTTTTATGAGGAGGGGAAGGTAATAGGTTCATTGCTGGCAGAATACAGTATCTGGACACACAGTCTGAGATGTCTGAGTCTGACGTTTAACAGCTGAGATGATAGTGGCCCAATACTCCTCGAGATCAAATCCATGCAGAGCTCCTGAAAATGTGAGAAATGGCTGAGATCCGTAATGACAAAGCTGCTGAGAAGACTGATGCCACGGTGGTGGCCACAGGAGGAGTGTCCAGACTAGCTTGTGAAAGATTTATCCCTGTGACTGCGGAGCCAATTGACAACAGCCCAGTGCTAACTGAATCTCAGCCCCTGGGACAATACCATCAATTTCTTATGGCTCTGTGCTGGCAATTTCGTCCCTTTAAGCAGAGGCCAAATTATTTTTCAATAATGGTTCCTTTTAGACCTGAATGTTGTATGCCCCCATCCTTTTCTCTCTTTCCTCAATCTGCAGCTGGTTTGATTTGAAGTCAGAAAGGAGAGAAGGAAGTGGAGAAGGGATTGGCAGCAAGAGAAAGGAGGAAAGTTGACAGGAAGAAGGGGGACTTGAAGAGGGGGAGGGAGGAAAGACCCTCTGCCCTGTGTTCTAATCACTTTATATGGGAAAGGCTCACTTCCGTTCCTTTTCATTTTGTGGCCAGTTAAGATAATGTAATAACTACCATTTATTAAGAACCCGTCACAGGCTTGGTGTTTTAAGTGCTGAACATGGAATGACGTAGCATTTTTTAGGTACTGTATGTCAGATCTCGTGCTCAGGATGAAACCTCACTACCACTCTTTCAGGGTGTTAGGACTTGCCCCCTGTTTTTTATAAATCAGGAGACAGAAAGTTAAAGTCTTGACTCAAATAGGTTGTCTTGTTTTAAGAGTGAAAATTTCCATAAAACAGTTTCACGTGAAAACAGGTATAGTTTTCTAAGAAATACAGTTAACACAATTTAAAGGGAAATGTTCAGAAACTAACCCTTGTATTAAAATTAACCCTTAACTCTAGTTATGCAAGCAAAAGGGATGGAGTCTCACTCCTCAAACGAGTGAAGTGCCAGGTGACTTGGCTTGGAAAGAAGTTAAAATGGACTGGAAGGATTAAGCGTGCCACACTCAGAAGCTCGATCACCTTCTGTCCTCATTCTGGCTGATACTAGGTTGGAGAGGGCTGTTCTTGGGGGCAGGGATTAAAGACTGGGGATGCAGAGCAGAAATGAGGTCAGTCTGCACAATAGTTCCATTATCGGAAACACCTATGGCTGATTGCTAAGAGCCGACCTGCAGAGGCTTCTGAGGCCAAGTCGAGAAACTCAGAACTCTGCATCATGCAGAGGGGCGTATTCTACTGAAGTTAGGGGAAGTGATGGTTCAGAAAGAAATATTTCAATCAATCCCAACAAATAAAACGTGGGAGAAAAAAAAAACTGCAGTAGTAGAATGATTAGTGATATAAGTAACTGAATATTTCTTTAAACATCTTGTTGGTAAAGAATGACCTATTTTGTCAGTTAACATAAATGACATTTTGTGGTATAAAGAACTGTAATGAGTAAAACTCAAATAGTGTGGGTAGTAAATAAAGTTCTAGATAAATCCCAAGAGATGAACCTACCTTCTAATTGTGTTAACCATTGAGTCCGGGGGACATATCCATAGGATGTAGCCATGGCTCTGAGACCATTTGCAACATTAACAGAATGACAATTTCTGGAATCTATTAAAGTGCAGGTGAGCCACAGTTAATATAACAATAACAGGAATGGAGTTCTCATCCCCTTTTGTCTTGTCCAGAACCCGGACAGATAACAGTAACAACATCCATTGTGACACTGCATGCTAGGATAATAAACACAAGTATCTTCCCTGTTAAGATTTAAGGTGGCCCTGGTATGCTGAGGTTCCCCTCTAATAGCAAAGACCCTCAGCTTCCATGACAGTTGAGACTGTGTGAAGATCAGACTCAAAAGAACTGAAAGGTCCCATTGGGCCCAGGGCATCTATGTCTCTGTATCATTGGACATCATGAGAACACCGCCTACATTATCTACCTTAAAAAGACTAAACTCGTCTGTTGGCAAAATCAAGTTTGGGCTTACAGATAGTCTCAGAGAGAGTTCCTTCTTTCTGGTTTCTCAAACAGAATACCCTGGCCTGGGTCTTAACAGCCTCATGCCCACGTTCCCACTGGTTCTTGGTGGTGGGTTTGGAAAACTTCAGTTCAGTTGCTCAGTCGTGTCTGACTCTTTGCAACCCCTTTGGAAGACTTGCCCTGGGCCCAATATAGATGTCATCAGAATTCATTGTGTGGAGCCGCAGCATCAGCTGGCCTTTCTTCCCCTTCCTCATCAGATGCATTTAACAGCAAGTAGATGTTTAAACCAGAGGGAAGGGACAGCGAGAACAAATATATAATTAGACATGTTTCCTGGCTGAGGCTTTTCTCTTGGGTGACTCGCCCTAATTGTGTCAGCAGCTTCCCCAGCAGAGAACTGGTTGAATTTGATCCACAGACTTGAAGCTCCAGGCAAGGAATTGTCTCTATAAGAACAATGATAACTACAGTCAAGAGGAGGTGGTTTTCTTTTCAACTTGCCTTCCTGTTTCTCAGTGAATATGGCAGAGTTTTTCACTAATAACAAAGAAATCATGGAGATGGAGAATTAGGAACTGGATGACTGTAGTTAATTGGCGTATTACTGTATTCCCATAAATTCTGCCTGGGACCACTGTAAGTAGATTTAAGGTTACTGGGAAGAAATAAAATATACAGCCCTTTACAATGAAGTTGTTTTAAGCTTGAAGCTTTTGTATTTTAGTGACTTTGGGGCTGGATAAGTATTAACCTGACAGTTTTTTATGTTAGAGAATGCTAAAGTAATGGGCATGGTAAGAGTTTTCTGGTGGATTCCATAAACTATCATTGAAGCTAGGAGGCAGAGTATATTTGAAGTTGTATAAAAATGGAAATAAAAGTTTGACATAAATTTACTTTCTGCCACCTCTTGGATGGTCCATCTACCTCCTTACATGCTCAAATAAAAATTACTGGTGATGAAAACCCAATGTTATACTTAATTAGAAATGCTAATTGCAGATTTTAAATAACTAACAAAGCTAAAAATAAACAGCCTTCTCATTGTATAAATGGTGAGAACAGTTAAATTGAGATGGTCTTTGGAGTGCAGTCTGTTGAATTTTAAGTGATGATTGAGGGATCTAAGTGAATTCCTAGGCAGCTCACGAGTGTGATTTTATTTAGCCATGGCTTTGGGCTCTTCGCCCTTCAGTAGGAAAAAGGACACCAGAATGAGGTCAGAAGGGTCACTAACTGGAGGCCTTTGGCAAGCTGCCAGAGCTCTCTGCATATTAGTTTGTCCAGCTTTGAAGGGAGGAAGGTAGTATGTAACTGACAAGGTGGATGAGAGCATTAGCAGGGTCAGGACTCGGAGGAGGCCAGCAGGATGCCGAGAACATGCAATTTAAGGAGGCAGCTCTAAGGTGCCAGCTCTACGGGTGTATGACTCTGAGGGCGAGGGCATCCTTAAACTCGGCTCCCGAGATGCCTGCCTCACCTCTCCCTAGTCCCAGCACTGTTCAAGACTTAGTCACAATTCCTGGATCATACGGAGGCTCCAAAAATGTTTCTCCCCTTTTGATTCTGTCTGCCTCAGGGTGTCTTTGGAGAAGTATGTCAGAGGAAGTACGTGAATGTGGTTGTGAAGTGCAATATAAACATTAGTTGTGCTAAATGACAATTGCAATTGCTATGTTGCTGCTCTGATTAGCAAAGATGTGCGTTGGATATGTATGTATATATACAATGGCTATTATAGTTGGTGAAGATTTTAAATGATCTAATGTGTATAAATTAGTACATTAAAGATAATCCTTTAAACTAGACTTGAAATGATTTCTGAGTACAGACTAGGAAGGTACTCAGGAGGGGTGGTATCCTCTCGCCTTGTTTAATTTGACCGCCAGCCCAGCAACATGGTACAGTTGCTTTATACCAGAAAATGGATGAGGTTGGAAAAAAGCATCAGGACTGAACATTGTTCCAGAATTGGAGGGTGCAGTCTGCCTGATGGATGGAGTGGGGAATTTGGGCAGTTGCAGCGTCGCTTAGGGAAGACGGGTGAGCAGGCGATTGACAGGACTGGCATTCTTACCATCCAAAAGCATCGATTCATTTGGGTGAGAGCCATAATAAGAATCAATCATCTGCGGTGATCTCGGAGCTGGCCTTAGGCACCCTTTGAAGGATTTTTAAAGAACTGCCTAACTTCATATGAATTAAAAGCTAAATGTATTCAGAGCAAAGGAAGATTTTTTTTTTTTTTTTTGCTGAGGGAAGGATGTTGCCAAGGGTTGCCATGAGCTGTGGCAAATAATTTGGGTCGAGTGTGAGCACAATATAATTTTCAAAAGTATGTCTGCAGAGAAAAGCTGAATTTTTAGTGTCTTAAAAATTTTGTATTTATTCTTAAGTTGCACTCAAGTTCAGTCAGACAAAGGGCTGGTTTGAATACACTTGGTCATGATTGTCTTTTAAGTGTAGTGTTTGTATGATGAATCTCAGAACACATTGGAGAAATGGGGACATTTTGATGAGTCCCTAATAACTGGCTTCTTGGGACTGTTCATTTTGCATATACAGGCAGACTGAGAGAATCAGCTGGAGAGTCAACAGCTGCCTGTGTGTATATTACACTGTACAGAAGGCTTACTTCATTCTCTCCCCATGGAGAGGTAGTTCCATAACTGGAGTGATAGTAGCTAACAGGTGTTGAGCACTACTGTTGTTCCAGGTCCTATTCCAGTTTCTTAGGTCCTGATATTTTGCAGATCAAGAAGCTAAGGCACAACTAAGAGACATGCTTCAGCAAGTAAATGTCACTTGTATATATATACTCTAGCCTTGGCTTCATTCATCCTGACACAATAACTCTGAAATCCTCTGTATGGATGCACATGCTTGTTTTCTTTTGAAGAACAGTGAAGAGATTCTACCCTGAATAAACGGCATTTGTATGAGATCTATCTTGTCTTTGAGTATCCAAGGTGAGGGCAGCAGAGGTAACAAACAGACTTGCCCATCTCTGAGACTAGATACTTCTGCCTGGGAGAGATTTCTAGACCAGGTCCCTCAAACCCAAGCCCTCCTGGGGCCAAGGCAGCCCACGTGAGTCAGGGAAGCAGGCAGAACAATATCTCCACTGAATTTCAGGCATCTCTTTGCTGCAGTGCCAGGAACTCACTGCCATGAAGGATTAGCCAAGAGGGCCTTATTGTCTAATTTTTCTGAAGAAAGCAGACACTGAGTTTTTAAAAAGTTCAGTCTTAACTATTAAACAGATTTTAAAGCTTTTTAAAAGTATAGTGAAAAGCAACTCAAACACGTCTTTGGGCCAGATCTGGCTCATGGGTGGCCATGTCTTGATATCCTCTGTTCTGGATAAATGATGGGCCACCTACCAAAGGAGTTTGCTTCTTATTCCTTAAGAAGGAAAGGCTTCCTATGGGAAACCCTAGGGCAGGAGGGATTGTCTAGTAGAAGGGCTTATGTATTGTCCAGTGTCTACTTACTATTTTGCATGCTTTCTACTCAAGATGGGTTATTTCTTTGCACTGTACAATATGGTAGACTCGCGAGCTGCATATGACTATTTAAATTAAAATGAATTAAATTGAAAGTTTAATCATTTTCACCAACCACATTTCAAGTGCTCGATAAATACATGTGTCTAGCAGCTACCATACTGGACAGAACAGAATTAAATGTTTCCATCATTGCAGAAAGTTCTATCAAACTGTCTAGCTCTAGATTCTTAGATTCTGGTAGCCTAGGCCCTGTGTTAACTAAGTGACATAAGAGGGTGTTTGTATGATTTGAGTAAAACCAAATGGCCTACTTTCTCAGAAAATGCTTTCCTGATCTCTTTGCCTCTGTGGTTGGAGTCTCCATTGTAGGATCACTGGCTTGAATGGTAGTACAATTATTTTTCCTAGAAAGGAGTACTAGTCAGTGCCAGTAAGTCACTGCAGTAATTCTTGAGGATACTTTCAAAATCCAAGTTATTGTGCTCTAATTCATGTCTTCTTTACCACTACTTCTCGGAAGTTGGGCCAAGGATGTCTGCTCATGAGCATTTCTCTCAGTGATCCTGATAGATGTCTCTGGTTAAGCATCACTCTATGAGTGCAAACCAAGTTTCCTAGGTCATTCCAGCCTCAGGAATACTCAAAGGCCTGGGTCATAATCAAATGGTATCTTGGCTAAAGCTTGCCTTCATGTTGTTGGACTTTGGCATCACTAAATTCCTTGGTGGTCACTTATGTGGTTACCTTAGTAGAGCAGGTTCTAAGAAGTTAAGGAAATCTTAGAACATTGATCTGTCTCAGTAGGAGGAGAGCATTTTCTAAGGCTGATAGTTCTTTCATCCGTACTCTTTGGAGATCTCCCAAAGTTAACATGCTCTACACTGAGATCACGGGTACTAGATTGGAAATAGCTGTTAGAGGGGCAAAATTGGGAATGGGTCCATCTTTGACCATGGACCTCACTTTGCGCTTCCCAGTCCCTCCCAGGGAGTTGCAGAGCCTTTTAAAAAGGGACACTTGGAGACGTGTTTGATCACCCAACATGCCAGAATGCTGAACTACATTAGCATTAGCATTGGATGCTCTTGCTGGCACTCTGAACAGAGGGAGGAAGACATGTATTGAAATAAAGAGAACCTGGATAAGGACACGTTAAGTGGACACACTGAAGGGGGTGAGAGGGACCAGGCAGCAGTGGGTAGGAGGAACCTAGGAAGGAAAGGAGAAGACAATGGCACCCCACTCCAATACTCCTGCCTGGAAAATCCTATGGATGGAGGAGCCTGGTGGGCTGCAGTCCATGGGGTCCCGAAGAGTCAGACACGACTGAGTGACTTCACTTTCCCTTTTCACTGTCATGCATTGGAGAAGGAAATGGCAACCCACTCCAGTGTTCTTGCCTGGAGAATCCCAGGGACGGGGAAGCCTGGTGGGCTGCCGTCTCTGGGGTTGCACAGAGTTGAACACGACTGAAGCGACTTAGCAGCAGGAAGGAAAGGTGGTCATGGCTCCTATGAGCATCCCTGTGGCTGAATCTCAGTGGCCTGGCCTGTGGCTCCAGGGAAGGCCATGTGAAGGCCACATTGATGATGAACAGCTGCTCTGAAGTCACATCAATTTCCTTAAAAGGCTACTCAAAGAAGCCCCACCAACCTATTGTATCAGTAGTTTTCACTTAACCTAGTGTCTCTTAAACTTTGTACACTGGAGAAACTTCCAAATGCTCAAGTTGTCATATACTAACTAAATAAGTGTTTAGGGATGGGAGCAAGGCATCAGTATTTTTAAAGATCCTGTTCATTTCAGTTCAGTTGCTCAGTCATGCCCAACTCTTTATAACCCCATGGACTGCAGCCCACCAGGCTTCTCTGGCCATCACCATCTCTTGGAGCTTGCTCAAACTCATGTCCATCGAGTCCGTGATACCATCCAACCATCTCATCCTCTGTTGTTCCCTTCTCCTCCTGCCTTCAATCTTTCCCAGCATCAGGGTCTTTTCCAGTGAGTCAGTTCTTCGCATCAGGTGGCCAAACTGTTGGAGATTCAGCTTCAGCTTCAGCATCAGGCCTTTGAAGGAATATTCAGGCCTGATTTCCTTTAGGATTGACTGGTTGGATCTCCTTGCAATCCAAGGAACTCTCAAGACTCTTCTCCAACACCACAGTTCAAAAGATCAATTCTTCAGCACTCACCTTTCTTTACGGACTTCCCTGGTGGCTCAGACGGTAAAGCATCTGTCTACAACGCGGGAGACCCAGGTTCAATCCCTGGGTTGGGTAGATCCCCTGGAGAAGGAAATGGCAATCCACTCCAGTACTATTGCCTGGAAAATCCCATGGACAGAGGAGCCTGGTAGGCTACAGTCCACGGGGTCACAAAGAGTCAGACACAACTGAGTGACTTCACTTCAGCTTTCTTTTATGGTCCAACTCTCACGTCCATACATGACCACTGGAAAAACTATAGCTTTGACTGGACAGATTTTTGTTGGCAAGTTAGTTTGTCAGCAAACTGGCACTGAAATCACCTAGGATCTTTAATCATAACTTTTTCTGCTCCTTGAAAGAAAAGCTATGATTAAAGATCCTAGGTGATTCCAATGTTAGTCAAAGCTTGGGATCCACTGATTGAACACCAAAAATATCATGGGAAGATGACTGTTACCAGGACCTTTCACTGCTGCTCAACAATTCATGCCTTCTAAGTTCTAATAATTTTTACATCTATGACCACCAAGTGGGCTCTCTGTGTGTGCATGACAGAAGCTAAATCTTTTCTTTGTACTGTATGGGAAAATTTAATGCCTCTCTGTATGTGAAACAGGCAGAACAAGTTTGTGTGAGTGACTGGTGTTCTTGAATCAGGAAAATCCCTGATTAAAAAAAAAATATATATATATATATATATATTTAAAACCAGCAGGAGATTTGTTTAATAAATTTGAAATAGTAAACTATAATGGGATACTATACAGTCATAGAATTATATTTTCATAACATGGGAACATATTCATCATAATGGTTATGAAGTTTTAAAATATAATAAAGCAATGCATTTTGTGTTGCTAATGGAGCATCCAGAGACCTTTGTGGAAACGATGCCTAATTTCTCTCAGTCTGGGTATGTCCATCTATAATTGGTCATAAGGATTCAAGGACTTTATGTAGTGGTTCCCAAACGTCTCATGCAGATGAAAATCTCTTGAAGAGGTTGTTTAATGTTTACAGGGTCTCATCCTGGAGACCATGTGAGTCACTCTTCGCATCAGGTGGCCAAAGTATTGGAGTTTCAGCTTCAACATCAGTCCTTCCAATGAATGTTCAGGACTGATTTCCTTTAAGATGGACTTGCTTGATCTCCTTGCACTCCAAGGGACTCTCAAGAGTCTTCTCTAACACCATAGTTAAAAAGCATTAATACTCTGGCATTCAGCCTTCTTTATGGTCCAACTCTCACATCCATACATGACTACTGGAAACACCATAGCTTTGACTAGATGGATCTTTGTCAGCAAAATAATGTCTCTGCTTTTTAATATGCTGTCTAGGTTGTTCATAGTTTTTCTTCCAAGGAACAAGTGTCTTTTAATTTCATGGCTGCAGTCACCATCTCCAGTGATTTTGGAGCCCCCCAAAAATAGTCTCTCCCTGTTTCCATTGTTTCCCCATCTACTTGCCATGCAATGATGGGACTGGATGCCATGATCTTAGTTTTTTAATGTTGAGTTTTAAGCCAACTTTTTTACTCTTCTTTTTCCCTTTCATCAAGGGGGCTCTTTAGTTCCTCTTTGCTTTCTGCCATAAAGGTGGTGTCATCTGCATATCTGAGGTCATTGATGTTTCTCCCAGCAATCTTGATTTCAAGCTGTGCTTCAACCAGCCTGGCATTTTGCATGATGTACTCTGCATATAAGTTAAATAAGCAGGGTGACAATATGCAGCCTTGATGTACTCCTTTCCCAATTTGGAACCATCCCATTGTTCCATGTCTTGTTCTAACTATTGCTTTTTGACCTGTATATAGGTTTCTCAGGAGGCAGATAAGGTGATCTGGTATTCCCATCACTTTAGGAATTTTCCACTGTTTGTTGTGATCCACACAGTCAAAAGCTTTGGTGTGGTCAATGAAGCAGTAGTAGATATTTTTCTGGAATTATCTTGCTTTTACTATGATCCAGTGGATATTGGCAATTTGATCTCTGGTTCCTCTGCCTTTTCTAAATCCAGCATGAACATCTGGAAGTTCTTGGTTCACGTATTGTTGAAGCCTGGCTTAGAAAATTTTGAGCATTACTTTGCTAGCTTGATGAAATGAGTGCAATTGTGTGATAGTTTGAACATTCATTGACATTGCCTTTCTTTGGGATTGTAATGAAAACTGATTTTTTCCAGTCCTGTGGCTACTGCTGAGTTTTCCAAATTTGCTTGCATAATGAGTGCAGCACTTTCACAGAATCATCTTTTAGGATTTGAAATAATTCAGCTAGAATTCCATCACCTCCACTAGCTTTTTTCATAGTGAAGCTTCCTAAGGCCCACTTGACTTTGCATTCTAGGATGTCTGGCTCTAGGTGAGTGATCACACTATTGTGGTTATCTGGGTCATTAAGATCTCTTTTTTACAGTTGTTCTGTGTATTCTGGCTACCTCTTTTTATATCTTCTGCTTTTGTTAGGTTCATACCATTTCTGTCCTTTATTGTGTCCATCATTGCATGAAATGTCCCCTTGGTATCTCTAATTTTCTTGAAAAGATGTCTAGTCTTTCCCATTCTATTGTTTTCCTCTATTTCTTTGCATTGTTCACTTAGGAGGGCTTTCTTATCTCTCTTTGCTGTTCTTTGAACTCTATTCAGACACCTTGTATATTATGGGGTTTGAATCATTGTGTTCCAATTACTGATAAATCACCTCACCCATGAGTATTTCAAGACGTAAAGGAGGCTTGTCTCTTATGGATGGTACAAGGTCCACCATGGCCAAATTACCTGGTATTTCTCTATTCCTGTCTTGAATTCTGGCTTATTTCTCCTTCCTTTCACCCTTCTCTTGACTGTACTCATCAGAATACCTTGAACCATGCCCCAATATAGCATCACCTCTTGGAATTGTGATCATAACCTACTCACAACTCAGTGGATTCATCTGGTCTCAAATCTGTTCCTGTATGGTTTTCTTTCTGAGACCAGACCAGACCCTATAAAGCATCTTTGATGAACTATTCCTCTATTGGCCGCAGAAAACAGGACTAGAACCTGCCCCTTTGTTCTACGGGCTCTGTCCTGGCACTTTCTGACACTGGCCATTTTGCAGCTGTGATTGGCTCAGTGTCTCCAGTGTGTTTGTTGCTTCATTTTCTCCATTAATCCAAAAACATCCCCATGTTGGGTCATTTCCAGGCTAATTACTGTCTGCTCCTGAAGATGAAGGGTTTGGTCCCTGAGGGGAGTGGGAGCTCCTGTTTCCTCTTGCACATATGCTTGAGATCCTTCATCATGGTTATGCCTTCATGTTCAGTTGAAAATGGATGCTTTCTGTCCACCAGATCCCACTAAGAGCTAGAAGGGCAGCCATCCTGGAGTGCTTGCCATTTCATCTCTGGCAAAGTGCGGGCAGCCAACTCTTTAGGCCATAGGTATCATACATTTCTTTTATAACAGCATCCAGTATGAGCAAAACCCCATTCCAAACAAAAAAAATGACAGCTCAAATAAAGAGTTTCTATCATCTACTGGCTTGTTTGGTGTCATGGTGGGATTCAGACTCACACAGTCCCCAGTCCTTTGAGAAGAATATAACCATAGCAGTCAAGTGCTGATCTGTCAATGTGAATGAGGTCAGCCCAATCTGTATGTTCTCATACATCCAGAGTTAAAATGTTCTTGTTACTGTCACCTCTCACGAGCCAGTGCAATTTCATGTTATACACACTGACAAAGTGTCAGTGATACTCAACTCGTATTAAAAGCAGTCTGGATGTGCTAACTATCCTTCCCTGGTTCTTTCTGTATCATGGCCATTTATCCTCTCTTTGTATAAACCTTTACCTCCCTTGATCACACAGAATCCAGACAGCTGAATACTATGTATAGGGTGGTCAGAGGCACTCCAGGGTCTCCACTCAGTATATGGTAGCCATGTGAGCCTCACACTCAGCCTCAGAAGAAGAATATTTGTGGCAAGTTAATAAGTGATGCTGGGAAGTAAAACAAGGGACTGATGAAAAACAAATATTCTTTAAATGTTTCTAAAGAGAAAATAGATTTTAAAAAAGAAGGATGTATGTCATTAATATAAACTCCACAAAGGCTAAGACTGTGTTTTATGGGGTCTGTCCTTGGAGTATCTTTCCTTCAGAGCAATCTAATGAGATTTCTTTAATAAATGCATCAGATGCTGAAGTGGATACCAAAAAAAAAAAAAATGTATCCCTGACCATAAGCCAGACAAAAGAAATGCTAATTGAAACAAAAGATATCTGATCTTGTGAAAGAATTAGATGACAAAGACAAAACAGCATATAATGTGGCACTGCCACAAATAGCAGAGATATAACATAACATCCTCTAGAGATTTGGAGGATGAAGAGACTCAGTTCAGTTCAGTCGCTCAGTCATGTCTGGCTCTTTGTGATCCCATGGACTGACTGCAGCACGCCAGGCCTCCCTGTCATCACCAACTCCCGGAGCTTGCTCAAACTCATGTCCATCGAGTCGCTGATGCCATCCAACCATCTCATCCTCTGTCATCCCCTTCTCCTTCTGCGTTCAATCTTTCCCAGCATCAGGGTCTTTTCTGGTAAGTCAGTTCTTCGCATCAAGTGGCCAAAGTTTTGGAGCTTCAGCTTCAGCATCAGTCCTTCCAATGAATATTCAGGACTGATTTCCTTTAGAATGTACTAGTTGGATCTCCTTGCAGTCCAAGGGACCATAGTTTGAAAGCATCAGTTCTTTGGTGCTCAGCTTTCTTTATAGTCCAACTCTCACATCCATACATGACCACAGGAAAAACCATAGCTCTAACTAGAATGAAGAGACTACACTGGGCTGCTGCT
>NW_011494768.1:560391-561044 GCF_000754665.1 Bison bison bison | reverse complement strand
CCACCTACACCCCTTGTCTGAGTTTGTAGCTTCAAGCTGTTTTAGGACTATACCAGCAAGTACATGTGTTCTTCAGAGAAAATAAAATGAGCCCACTAGAAATCGGTAAATATTTCTAAGTGTTTTGGTTTCCATGTGTCTTAAGTGTGAATTTTTTAAAGATTTTATTCAAGAAGAAAGCTCCTAACTCATTTCTCTACAATAATATTAGTAAAGCTTAGTTAATGGATTTAACTCTGTTCTACTCAGCATTCTAATGCAATCATAGGAAATAAACTCTCTGAAAGGAAATTTTGTTTCATACAACCTTGTGGACCGTCTTTGTTGAGTGTCTGATGGAGAAAATGACTTTAAAAGAAAATGATAGGTTTATATATTTACTGTTGAGTAGCCTGTGGATTCAGTTAAATGCATTTTCACTAAAACCGTCCAAAGTCAGATGCCAACCCAGATTCCTGAGTTACTGCAGCTGTTTTTCTCCCTGGATCATCTAACCAGCACCACTTTTGCCCTTCTGCCTGTTAACTCTCAGTGACTGCCCGTTGCCTGTCTGATCGTTTCCTCAGTAGAAGGCTTCCAGACAGGTGAAGTCCATTATGGCCGACATCCTTCATTCTTTCCTGAAGCCCGTTTAAATCGTTTGGCCAATATCT
>NW_011494768.1:554607-560291 GCF_000754665.1 Bison bison bison | reverse complement strand
CTTTGGTGCTCAGCTTTCTTTATAGTCCAACTCTCACATCCATACATGACCACAGGAAAAACCATAGCTCTAACTAGAATGAAGAGACTACACTGGGCTGCTGCTGCTGCTAAGTCACTTCAGTCGTGTCTGACTCTGCGTGACCCCATAGACGGCAGTCGCCAGGCTCCCCCGTCCCTGGGATTCTCCAGGCAAGAACACTGGAGTGGGTTGCCATTTCCTTCTCCAATGCATGAAAGTGAAAAGTGAAAGTGAAGTCGCTCAGTCGTGTCCGACTCTTAGCCATCCCATGGACTGCAGCCTACCAGACTCCTCCATCCATGGGATTTTCCAGGCAAAGTACTGGAGTGGGGTGCCATTGCCTTCTCCGACACTGGGCTAAATTGTTCAGAAAAGGCTTTGTGGAGAAGAGGAGAAAAATTGACACAGTGAAAGATTTGCATAGTCCCTTGGACTGCAAGGAGATCCAACCAGTCCATTCTGAAGGAGATCAGCCCTGGGATTTCTTGGCTTGGTTGTCCAGGCTTTTAGACGAACCCCCTCCTTGTCTCTTAAAGTGCATACACCCTTACCAAATCTCCATCAAAGAAAGTGACTTTCTCAGCACATAGAGAATCTGTAGTGAAAAAACATGAGCGACTCCCAAATAACCAAAATCCCACAGACCCAGTTCATTTATCTTCTGTTTCATAATTTTGCTAACAAGTATCTTACCATATATTGAAAATCAGAAAGATGTGACCATCTGATTTTGCTAACTGTTGTGGTGGGAAAATGCCAAAATATTATGTAAAATAAAACCTTTAAGGATGAATAAAAAAGCTCCCCATCTCCATTTTTACCCCCCACCTACACCCCTTGTCTGAGTTTGTAGCTTCAAGCTGTTTTAGGACTATACCAGCAAGTACATGTGTTCTTCAGAGAAAATAAAATGAGCCCACTAGAAATCGGTAAATATTTCTAAGTGTTTTGGTTTCCATGTGTCTTAAGTGTGAATTTTTTAAAGATTTTATTCAAGAAGAAAGCTCCTAACTCATTTCTCTACAATAATATTAGTAAAGCTTAGTTAATGGATTTAACTCTGTTCTACTCAGCATTCTAATGCAATCATAGGAAATAAACTCTCTGAAAGGAAATTTTGTTTCATACAACCTTGTGGACCGTCTTTGTTGAGTGTCTGATGGAGAAAATGACTTTAAAAGAAAATGATAGGTTTATATATTTACTGTTGAGTAGCCTGTGGATTCAGTTAAATGCATTTTCACTAAAACCGTCCAAAGTCAGATGCCAACCCAGATTCCTGAGTTACTGCAGCTGTTTTTCTCCCTGGATCATCTAACCAGCACCACTTTCGCCCTTCTGCCTGTTAACTCTCAGTGACTGCCCGTTGCCTGTCTGATCATTTCCTCAGTAGAAGGCTTCCAGACAGGTGAAGTCCATTATGGCCGACATCCTTCATTCTTTCCTGAAGCCCGTTTAAATCGTTTGGCCAATCTCTCTCCAGTGGCTTTCCAAGAGGCAAAAACAGACACTTGAGGTTCCACACACATGAATCCAGGAAAAAGGTTTGAAAGCCACGTGGCACAGCTGCTCCGGGAAGCCCGGGTGTTTTATCTCCCTTTTCCTTCTCCTCCCAGGGTCTTCAGTCTTTTTATTCATTATCTCTATCTCTCTCATCAACACTTGGCCAGCTAAATCCTCTGTTTGTTGCCTACCTTGTTTCACTAGAACATATTATGAGGGCAAGGATTTTTTGATCAATTAACTTTTTTTGATCTCCAGTAGCTAGGACAATATCTGACAGACAGGAAGTGTTTAGTATATATTTGGAGTAAGTAATGAAGAGCAGTAGTTCTCAACCAGGAAGGTTTGGCCCGCTGGGAGCATTTGGCATTGCCTGGAGACGTTTTTGATTGTTGCGACTAGGGACATGGATACAGCTACTGGTACCCGTGTGCATCCAGGATCTGGCCCCACATATTAACAGTACTGAGACTGAGAAATCCTGCTGCACAGAACCGTCCAGAGTTCTGCAAGGAGGTGGGCTTCCATCTTTCCTGTGGCTCCCTCTGGTACAGCTTCTCCTGGACTTTTTCTGGCTCATCTCCTGGCCACACTTTTTTTTTTTTTTGCCTTTTGTCATGCAAAAGTTGAAACCTCTTATTTGTTTGCTTTTGTATTCCTTTCCTGCCATTTTAGTGTGGTTTCCCACAAGAGGGGAGGCAAATGCCTGGACTCAGCTGCCATCTTGAACTTGAAACCCCATCATCCTTACCTTGTTTAAGTTTCTCCGATGCCTTCAGTATGACTCCATCTGCTATTCTGTCATCTCTGAACTCTTAGAAACTTTACCAAAAGCTTTGGCCATTAGAATAATGTACTGGATAGGGTTGCTGCTTAACAAAGAGAGCCTCAAATACTTTAATGCAAAGAAAATCGAAGTTCATTTCTCTCCAGTGTGACAGGTCTAAGTCATCTGGGTGGCACTTACTACTCCGCGCCATTATCCAGATACCCAGGCTTCCTCCTTCTTGCTAGTGTGCCATTCTCCGAGTGTTGTCTTCAACAGAAGGAGAATGATCTGGAAGTAACTCTGTCTGTTTTCCTGTTTGAGAGATGGGAGAGAGCGGCACTCCTGTGTAGCATATTTTTAAAAATTGTGATGCAAGGCATGTATGTTTAGTGTGTGTACACATGTGCCTTTGTATGTAGAGTTTTCTGAAAGGTATGATTACAGGTGATTTCTAATTTTCAGTATTTTGCACTTCTATATTTTAAAATATTTTATACTGAATGTATATGTGCTTTTAGGCCCCTTGAGACATACTTGAAATAATTTGTCAAAATGGTACTGAGTGGAAACTGTATGGAAAGATCTGCCAAGGAAAATAGATACTTCAGTTCAGTTCAGTTCAGTCGCTCAGTCGTGTCTGACTCTTTGCGACCTCATGACCAAATGCAAAATAGGTGGTATTTCTTTTAAATAAAAAAGGACTCAACTATAACCCCTCCCTCAAAGAAAAAAAAAAGAGAATGCTGTGTTTGAGATTTTGAGTTGAAGAAAAATTTATTATCTCTTAAAATATATTTTAAACTATAATATTTATGTCTGTGTATTGCCACCTTTGAAAATAAATAAAGCAAATCAGGTGTTTGACATGGTAGAGTTAAAACTTCTAGTTTGACTCATTTATCCCCTTATAACCAATGATTCTGAGATTTAGCAAATGATAATAAATTTGAGAAGCTGGGAGAAGAAAAGCAAAGCTATCAATACAATGGAAGTGGATAAAACAGCGTAGAAGATATGACAAAGAAATAAGGACAAGAGTGTGTGTTCAGAGAGGTGTGAGGATGGATAACCATGGTTTGAGTCAGCAGTTAGAAGAAACCAGAGGGAGAACGGGGGAGATCTATCAGCAGAGAAAGGAAAGGAGGGCAGTAAATAAAGCTTAAAGAGGAAAAAATGAGCTAAACAACTTGTAGTAAAGCTGAGTTAACTGGGCCTGAAAAGTTTCATTCTTTACCTGCTGTTCACCATATTTTAGCCCTTCCTTGACTATTGTAGCATTAGTTTTTACTCCTCTGCTTCTTTGGCAGATGCAAAAGCAGAAGCAAGGCTTTGGCTCGAGAAACAGGGGTCCGTCCAGGGCATCCATGTGATGATGGGCACTGAATGCTCTCGACCAAAGGCTGTGAGCACATTATAAATTAATTCTTAGACCTTCATACAGTAAAGACGCGATACTTTTCAGGGGTGTCTTTATGTTTACTGCCATAATCTGAATTATGTAAATAGTATATACATTTTTATAAGCTATATTTTCTTATTAAAATTTTATTAACATTTTTAGTTTCATATACATTAAAGGTCACTCATTTTCATGGTTACATAATATTCCATTGTATAGAAGTTCTAGGAAATATACTTCTGACAAGATTAGCCAGGATATAAATACATATCATAAGAGTGTATATTTATTGGAGAAAAACTTGCTTCGCACTTGTTATGGGCTGAATGTTTGTGTTCTTCCCGGATCTATATGTTGAAATTTTCACCCTTAATGTGAAGTATTGGCAGCTAGGGCCTTTGAAAGGTAATTAGGTCATGAGGGTGGAGTCTTTCTGCCATATGAGGATACGAGAAGTCAAGAGTCTGCCGCCTGGAATAGAGCCTCACCAGAATCTAGCCATCAGTTTAGTTCAGTTCAGTTGCTCAGTTGTGTCCGACTCTTTGCGACCCCATGAATCACAGCACACCAGGCCTCCCTGTCCATCACCAACTCCTGGATTTCACTCAGACTCACATCCATCGAGTCAGTGATACCATCCAGCCATCTCATCCTCTGTCGTCCCCTTCTCCTCCCGCCCCCAATCCCTGCCAGCATCAGAGTCTTTTCCAATGAGTCAACTCTTCGCATGAGGGTGGCCAAAGTACTGGAGTTTCAGCTTCAGCATCATTCCTTCCAAAGAAATCCCAGGGCTGATCTCCTTTAGGATGGACTGGTTGGATCTGCTTGCAGTCCAGGGGACCCTCAAGAGAATTCTCCAACACCACAGTTCAAAAGCATCAATTATACTGGCACCCAATCTCAGACTTCTAGCCTCCAGAACTGTGAGAAATAAATCTCTGTTGTTTATAAACCATTCAGTCTGTGGTGTATCTGTTACACTAGACTGAATGAACTGAGCACTATTTATTTTGCTGTTCCCCAAACGTATTTTAAAGATTGCATTGCTGTTTACTCTTTCTCACATTTTTCTCTTCTCCCCTAACTTGTTTTAAAAGTCTTCAAACATAGACATTGAAAGAAAAGAATAATGAACCTCCAAAATTCAACAGCTATTATATCTTAAGAGAATAAAACCTTTGTTATACAAATATACAAATTGTTAAAATAAGGAAAAACACCTAAAAAGAAATAGAGAACTACTTTTAATTCTACATTATATTATTGACACTGTTTTTAGGCAATTTTCAGTTCAGTTCAGTCACTCAGTCGTGTCCAAGTCTTTGGAATCCCATGGACTGCAGCACACCAGTTGAACATCATCAACTCCTGGAGTTTACCCAAACTCATGTCCGTTGAGTTGGTGATGCCATCCAACCATCTCTTCCTCTGTCATCCCCTTCTCCTCCCACCTTCAATCCCTCCCAGCATCAGGGTCTTTTCCAATGAGTCAGCTCTTCGCATCAGGGGGCCAAAGTATTGGGGTTTCAGCTTCAACATCAGTCCTTCCAATGAACACTCAGGACTGATCTCCTTTAGGATGGACTGGTTGGATCTCCTTGCAGACCGAGGAACTCTCAAGAATCTTCTCCAATAGCACAGTTCAAAAGCATCAATTCTTCAGCACTCAACTTTCTTTAAAGCCCAACTCTCACATCCATACATGACTACTGGAAAAACCATAGCCTTGACTAGATGGACCTTTCTAGCAAAGTTGCCTCTTCTTTTTATTTATTTATTTTTTAAATTTTATTTTATTTTTAAACTTTACATAATTGTATTAGTTTTGCCAAATATCAAAATGAATCTGCCATGCCTCTTCTTTTTAATATGCTATCTAGGTTGGTCATAACTTTCCTTCCAAGGAGTGTCTTTTAATTTAATGGCTGCAGTCACCATCTGCAGTGATTTTGGAGCCCAGAAAAATAAAGTCTGTCACTGTTTCCACTGTTT
>NW_011494768.1:553870-554507 GCF_000754665.1 Bison bison bison | reverse complement strand
ACCAGATGCCATGATCTTCGTTTTCTGAATGTTGAGCTTTAAGCCAACTTTTTCACTCTCTACTTTCACTTTCATCAAGAGACTCTTTAGTTCTTCTTCACTTTCTGCCATAAGGGTGGTGTCATCTGCATATCTGAGGTTATTGATATTTCTCCCAGCAATCTTGATTCCAGCTTGTGCTTCTTCCAGCCCAGCATTTCTCATGCTGTAGTCTGCATAGAAGTTAAATAAGCAAGGTGACTATATACAGCCTTGACATATAACTTTTCCTATTTGGAACCAGTGTGTTGTTCTATGTCCAGTTCTAACTGTTGCTTCCCGACATGCATACATCAAGAGGCAAGTCAGGTGATCTGGTATTCCCATCTCTTGAAGAATTTTCCAGTTTATTGCAATCCACATAGTCAAAGGCTTTGGCATAGTCAATAAAGCAGGAATGGATGTTTTTCTGGAACTCTGTTGCTTTTTCCATGATCCAGCGGATGTTGGCAATTTGATCTCTGGTTCCTCTGCCTTTTTCTAAAACCAGCTTGAACATCTGGAAGTTCACAGTTCATGTATTGCTGAAGCCTGGCTTGGAGAATTTTGAACATTACTTTACTAGCGTGTGAGATGAGTGCAATTGTGTGATGTTTGA
>NW_011494768.1:553464-553770 GCF_000754665.1 Bison bison bison | reverse complement strand
GTCATGCTCAGTCACGTGATCTGGACTTGATCAGCCACGTGATCAGTGCCTGCAGAGTCACGTGATCAGGGCCTGCTGAGCTGCGTGATTCCTGCCGGCTCATCTGCATGACAATTGCCAGCTGAGCTGCGTGATTTCTGTCGGCTTATCTGCTTGACAATTGCCAGCTGAGCTGCGTGATTCCTGCCTGGTCACCTGCTTGATTATTGCCAGTTGAGCAGCATGATTCGTCACTGCTGAGCTCCATGCTTATTGCCTGCTGATTGCGTGGTTCGTGTGTGCTCAGCTCTTTGAGTATTGCCTCCT
>NW_011494768.1:521675-553364 GCF_000754665.1 Bison bison bison | reverse complement strand
CTCTAGGTGAGTGATCACACCATCATGATTATCTGGGTTGTGAAGATCTTTTTTGTACAGTTCTTCTGTGTATTCTTGCCATCTCTTCTTAATATCTTCTGCTTCTGTTAGGTCCATACCATTTCTGTCCTTTATTGAGCCCATCTTTGCATGAAATGTTCCCTTGGTATCTCTAATTTTCTTGAAGAGATCTCTAGTCTTTCTCATTCTATTGTTTTTCTCTTTCTTTGCACTGATCCCTAAGGAAGCTTTCTTATCTCTTCTTGCTATTCTTTGGAACTCTGTGTTCAAATGGGTATATCTTTCCCTTTGTCCTTTGCTTTTGGCTTCTCTTCTTTTCACAGCTATTTGTAAGGCCTCCCCAGACAGCCATTTTGCTTTTTTGCATTTCTTTTTCTTGGGGTTGGTCTTGATCCCTGTCTTCTGTACAGTGTCATGAACCTCCATCCATAGTTCATTGGACACTCTGTCTATCAGATCTAATCCCTTAAATCTATTTCTCACTTCCTCTCTGTAATCATAAGGGAATTTGACTTAGATCATACCTGAATGGTCTAGTGGTTTTCTCTATTTTCTTCAGTTTAAGTCTGAATTTGGCAATAAGGAGTTCATGGTCTGAGCCACAGTCAGGTACCAGTCTTGTTTTTGCTGACTGTATACAGCTTCTCTATACAGTCACACATTGTATACAGTGAGATATTGTAATATATTTAAAAAATCAGAACAAAATCTAGATGGAAAAATTACTGACTCACAGATCTAGATATGAGTATCCAGCACAAATCTTATGTTACTACTTTCTCTCCTTTTTTCATTTAAGTTTGCTTTATATTTCTGTTTGCCACAAGGATAAAATTTAGCAAAATACCTACCAAAGAATTATCAATTTAAATTGAGTATTAGTTTTACGCTAAAGATCAATTAACTGCATTGAGCAATAAGGGAAGGTCTATTGTCTTCGTGATTGGTTTACTTTGTTACATGGAGTATACTTCATGAATACATAAATAAAATCCACATGTCCTTTTCAAATTACTAATTCATTTTATTCTTTGGAAATAAATCATTACCCCCAATATCCATTGAATATTGAATGCCCTCTTGTTCTCATAGACTTGAGAGAATTTAATTCTGCATAGTAAAAACTTAGTAACTGTTTTGAGTTGGTATTAATTTACTACCAAGTGACATTTTAATTAAACATTTTAATGTGGGCCGATCTAGAATTACAACATAAAATATAGAATGCCCAGTTTAATTTGAATTTATGCCCCACGAAATATTTGGGATATACTTATATTAAAATAATTATTTTTTCATCTGAAATTCAAATTTAATTGGGCATCCTATATTTTTCTTTGCTATATCTGGCAAACTTAGCAGAACATAACATGTAAAATGTTTAATTATCTAGTTTTTTGCTTGATTCTGTTTTTTTAAATTTTTGTCAGTTTCATGATTGACAGAATATGTGCAAGTTTTAGTTACCTGTCTCATAAGTTGAGAAAAGGAAACTTGGCACCATTGCTGAGGAAGATAGTAAAGTGAGATTTTTAAAAATTATTCAACCACATGATTTTTAATTTTATCTTTTTGCTCACTGATTACAGTGTTTCTCTATGTGCAAATTAACATCTGCTCATTGAGAAAAACAAGCATCAAAACACGCAAAAAATATTTTTTAAAAAAGCATTCCTATAGAACACAGAAAGCCGTGAATGCACTACCTCATATTAAATTTATCAGAATCTGCCTCTTCTCTCAGAAAACACTGGTTTGGATCTCAGAAAATCTACTTCTGGCTTTGTTTGGATGAGCTCCATGGTCTGGGCAAGTATCTGAAACCCTCAAAGGATTCCTTGTTCTCATATGAAAATTAAAGGGGTTGAAGTCTTGACTGTTGTTGTTCAGTCGCTCAGTCGTGTCCAAATCTTTGTGACTCCATGGACTGCACCACACCAGGATTCCCAGTCCTTCACCATCTCCTGGAGTTTGCTGAAACTCACGTCCATTGAGTCGGTGATGCCATCCAACCATCTCATCCTCTGTCACCCCCTTCTCTTGCCCTCAGTCTTTCCCATCATCAGAGTCTTTTCCAGTGAGTCAGTTCTTCACATCAGGTGGTTAAAGTATTGCAGCTTAAGCTTCAGCATCAGTCCTTCCAATGAATATTCAGGGTTGATTTCCTTTAGGATTGACTGGTTTGATCTCCTTGCTGTCCAAGGGACTCAAGAGTCTTTTCCAGCACCACAGTTTGAAAGCATCTCTAAGGACTTTTCCAGACCAGAGAGGTTATAGTAGCCCATGATTTACTCCTTCAAGTTCCGGGTTAATAATTATGTATCCAAGGTACTCATGAAGTCTGTTCTAGGTATGTTACTTATTTACTTCTTTTGTAAACTGTGCTGTTTCTGTGTTTATTTTTCATTGAAATGGATTTAGTATTCATCTTTAATAGGGGGGTGTGATGATGTCATTCATGCAAAGCAATAATTCAAAAGTAAGTCCAAAAAAGCTCACTAGTGTTCACATTAGGATGCTGAGTGTACCCTTTATATGAAGTCAGCATTTCTCCCTAAGGATTTTGAAGCTCATTCTAAAAGTTTAATGATAAAATGATATTTTCCTTAGGAAGAACAATTTTGGTGGCCCAATTGTAGATCTATCTTTTTTAAAGAGAAAGGCAGGAGATAAAATAAATGTACATAGATTGTAATGATTTCAAATATTAAACCAATCTTACATGAGACAGATGCTTTCTACTGTAATACATAAGCATGTATCCCCCCCTCCAAATTTTCCAATTTCTATTACTTGGATAATCTAAGTGCAATTTTTTTTAAAGAAATAAAAAGAAAAAATCTTAAAGGTAATTCATTCTACTCCTTTTTTTTTCTTGAGAAGAAACTCAGTCCTAGCACAGTTAATGACTCACTCAAGGGAGGCGACTTAGTAAGGGAAGAAACGGGAGTCACTGACAGGCACTCTGTAGATATAGCCCATCTGTGACCATAGATGCAGGGTGGGCTAGGCAAGCCCAGGATTTTCTTCAGAGAAGCAGGTTTAAGGGGAGAGTGTGGCTGTTGGGTAGGGGAAGCAATATAGCAGGGGGAAGATTTGAGTAGGAGGCTTGTCTAGAAATTCTAGCTGCATTTTCAAATTTACTCTTCCTACTTAGATTGTTAGGTGCCTTGATGAGAGAGGCACGACTGGCAGGAAGGATCTGATGGAAATTGCGGAGGGGCTGTATCTTTCCCAAACCACCTTTTGGCTCCAGCACTACCTGTGAGGTGGGAGGGGAAGGGTTTTTTGTTTTTTCCAATGGTACAGATAACCCTGAGGCATTTTACTGACTTGCCAAAGGTTACAGAGTAATGGGCAGGACTCAAGCTCGGGTCTAGGAAGCAAAATCCAGGTGGGTTCTGCATTATACCATACTGATGGAGTCAGTGTGACTTCCGCAACTTTGAAAGGCTCCTTGACATGAG
This sequence comes from Bison bison bison, assembly GCF_000754665.1. NCBI lineage: Eukaryota > Metazoa > Chordata > Mammalia > Artiodactyla > Bovidae > Bison > Bison bison. Next base: position 549,876 of record NW_011494768.1, on the reverse strand, counting down.
ACCAGGACTCATGGACTTCAGGGCCACTTGTGACGGTGTTTGTTTCATGGAGATGCATTTCTTTCTGAACTCATTGTGTGTGTGTGTGTGTGTGTGTGTGTGTTGAGTTGCTCGGTTGTGTGCAACTCTTTGTGACCCCATGGACTGCAGCCCACCAGGTTCCTCTGTCTGTGGGATTTCCCAGGCAAGAAAACTGAAGTGGGTCACCATTTCCTTCTCCAGAGGATCTTCCTGACCCAGGGATCAAACCCTCATCTCCTGCATTAGCAGGTGGAGTCTTTACCACTGGGACACTTGGGAAGCCCTCTGAACATGGTAATTAAAATTAAATTTCTTTAAAATCTCTCTGAAAAATACATGGCTAAAATCATGCTTCCATGTACACATTCATTGGTAGAAGAATATAAAGCATGATAAAGCCTATTACATGAAATAAATAAATGAATTATTCACTTTATTTTATTTTATTTTTTTGTTTTTAAAATTTTATTTTCTGATATTTACTTACATATTTATTTATTTATTTTTATTTTATTTTATTTTTAAACATTACAATATTGTATTGGTTTTGCCAAATATCGAAATGAATCCACCACAGGTATACATGTGTAAAATACCCAGATTGACTGAAATCCATTGGTTGACTTTAAAATAACACAGTATTTGATAGGGTTCAAACTTTTTCTCCTTAGAAAACCTCTTCTATATAAGTGTATGCAGTTTTCCCTCCCTTTCAGGCTTCTTCCTTGCTTGAACAAAAGTAATATATACCTACTTTTTTTTTTTAATGTAGAAGTTTTGTTTTTGTGTGTGTTTTAAATAATCAAAGGGAGTCTAAAAAGTGTAATGATAGGTGTGAAAACTAATATGTTTACCAGTTGCAATCACATAATCAATCCAAATTTCACTATAAAAATGTCATAACCAATGGTATAATTTTTAGTAAATAGAGTTGGTGTCAGATCTGGCTACCAAGATAGTGGTAGAGCAAACACAGATGGCGTAAATTCAGAACATGTTGCACCCTGTACTCCATCGCCAGCTGGTTTGTGACCTTAGATATATCACTTACATTATTTAAGGTGTGTTATGTCTGTGCTTTAAGTGACAAATCTAAATTCTACCATCTTTGATTGGTTTCATAAATTTAGGCATTTCCATGTCAGTATTTTGAACATTCTATTTTCTAGTAGCTCCTACAGACAATGTAAAGTCTCTTTACTCTTCTACCAGAGGGTCTCAAGATGTGGTTTTGGAAACTTGTCTGAAATGTAAATATTCTCAGTTTTGCTGAATCAAACTCTGGAGACAGGGCCGGAAACTATTTATGTTTTAATAAGCCCTCCAAGTGATAGAAAATCATTGTTTTATGCTATTTGAAAAACAAACGTGATTCCCAGATTGCTGGACAGAGACCACCATAACTCAGTCTCTACTTAGCTGCATCCATGAGGGATCTGTGAACAGAAGAGTGGGACCCAGGGCAAGTGAACAAGCAAAGCAGGTCCTACTTCTGTTTCCTGACAGGACACTTTCCAATCTTGGGTCTCCTGCATCTGGGATTTCCATCTCCGCAGATGTATTTTCAGCATGAAAGTTCATCTGAGTATTTCACCTAAATTTGTGGTGAGTACTTATGGATGAGAAATAAATAGGCAACCAGAAAATAAGGGAAGTGTCCCTTGGACAAACCTATTAGCAGATATCTGGCAATTGTTCATTTCAAAAAGTAAGACTGAAAAGGATGCCCTCTGAAGAAGAGGAGCTCCTGGACAGGAATTGAAGCAGTAATTTGAGGCATCACAGTGAACACTGAAGGTCATAGTGTTTTATTTATTATTGCAATTACAAGAACAATAAAACTGCAGCAGGCAGCAGGGTCCACCTGCCATGTGGCACTGAGCCCCCTCATCAGCACTTCTGCCTTCCAGAGGCTGGAGTCTAAAGCGGTCTCAGCAAGTACACAGATTAATGTATTTGTCCCAAATGGAAGAGTTTTTGAGCTGGCAGTCGCTGATAAAGACATGTCATCTTCGGTTTTGTTCTTTACGGGAAGGTCTTTGAGCAGAGACGGTGAAATTCTTGTTGTCACTTCCACATGGGTTGTGTCTTGGCACAAATGAAGAATTGGGGGAGGAGGGTGATTGTTCCTCAGCTATTGAAACAAAGGAAAGTGAATTCTATTATTCCAAGAGCCCAGGGGATTGAATGTCTTCAGAAGCATTTAAAAAAAAAAAAAAGGAAGTTAAATATTAAAAGGTCTCCATGTAGATTAAAAAGTGAGATCAGAAACAAAGCTGGGGTGTTCTTGCATGTATCACATGTATTAATTGTGCTGCTATCTTCACTTTGCAGAATAGGTTGTTACAGAGAGTGCAGTGACCATTTTTGCTTGCTGAAAATGCTTGTGATTAATATGGATTAAGAAACAATAGTGAAGTCACTATGCAATGAGTTATGCCCATCCATTGATGTGTTGATGGGCTGAAACTTAGCCTTTATTCATACTTTGACAACTCTTGAATAATTATCTAATGTTGCTCGTAGGTTCATTTCCAGTGGTCCAGAGCTTTAATGCAATCCTGCCCATCCTAAGATATGCCTCTCTGAGTAGTTTGTAAAGAACTAAATTAAAAACAAAAACAGTGAGAGCAATCCACGGCTTGTTTATAATCCTTTAATGGATTTTTCTTAGGATGGTCAGCAAAGGATACCCAGCACTCCTGCTTATCCCTGTGACCCCCACACACACTGCTCACCACTAGCTCCAAGTTCTATACCCACTTCTGTCCTCTGAGCTCCCCAAAGGCCCTAAGATTCTTTCTACACATGGCCTTTGCATGATTTGCTCACTTGCTGTGATTAGTCCTTTTACTTGGCCTGGAAACTCCTCCTGCAACTCGCATTCTGGGAATCTCACTCTGTCTCCCAAGCTGGTTCATGACCCTGGTTTTATGCTTTTAAAGCATCTTACAGTTTTCTGATAGAGTAATTAGGTGATTAATGCCTGTCGTTCAACATCAAGGCCATTACTTGCTCATCAGTGTGTCCCTAGCACTTAGCAGGCTATCTGCCTCCCTTATCATGAACAATAACAGCCATCAAATGTTTTGAGCAGGGAATGATACGGTTGGCTATGTTTTAGAAGAATAACTCCTGTAGTCAATTTAGAGGTCAAACTGGAGAGTAAAACAATCAGTAATTGGGATTTCATATAGGGGACTATTGTAGTTGTCTAGGAAAGAAAAAGAAAACAAACCTATCTAAGCTCTCCATTTAATTGCCCTTTTACTCACTTGCGGAACATTACTGAGTGCTTGCAGTGTACACGTCCAGCACTGTGCTAGGTGCCAAGGCAGCAACAGACTCTCAAAGTCAAAAAATGGAAGGAAGCAGTGGATTCTGAAGGCACTTGGGAGGTAGAATCAACAAGACCCACTGAGCAGCTGTTGATATCAGAGAAGGAATTCAGGAGAAACAGAAGGTCTCTAGCTCAGTGACTATATACAGGGTGATTCTGCTAACTCCATTTTAGGACTTCAGGAAAAAGACCAAGTTTGGACAAAAGAGAAAGTGCTCAGCTTTGAACATGTTGAGTTTGAGATGCTTGCTAGCTTTGCAGGTGAACGAACAGATCCATTGACAGTTCGGGGAATGAAACTTCACTCTGTAGTGTAGAACGTCTGATTGATTGTGCACATTGTTCTATAAAGGCTGGAGAGAGAGCACAGCTCACTTAAAAATAGAAAAGTATCGTTTTCTTAAACTGACTCATTCTCCTTTGACCCTTAGAATATGCATATTTTGAATGAGTGAGAAAAAAATGATTTTTTTTGAGAAATTTTGAAGAAATCTTTCATGGACAACATAGTTTAAAAGTGAAAATAGAACAGTCATAAAGAGGAACAAAATAATTGAGTATTCTTAGTGTCAACAGATTAAATTGCTATTTGCTATTCTAATGCTTTTTTGGCTGATAGTATGCCCTAGAATACTATGTAAAGCATTTATATAAATTATAAGGTATAAAATACATAAAATAAATGTATAAAAATTTAATATATTTATACAAAATATAAAATATATAAAATACTTTGATTTTAAATATATAATAGGACAGTTTTCTGTTTTTTATCTTTTGTTCTTTATATATAAATCTTGAATTTTTCCCTTTAAAGCAACACTTAGGAATGCATTTAACCAACAAATACAGTGATAAATATGTCTTTTGAAGCAGGCTTCAGAATCTCAAGAGATCTAGGAAAGGCATGAAACTCATATAAACCCATTTGGTATATTGTATGAGCCAAATGTTTTCTCTAAAAAGATAAAGATTCCTATCAGAGAGAAAGAGGAGCATGTGGGGCTAAGCTGACTGTGGGAGGACACAGGTGTGCGTCAGTACCACACGTGCACACAGAATCCTCTAAGAACATCCTTGCCAGCTCTTTAATAGCACAGGAAGCCTGGGTCAAGTGTGCAGCAAGACTGAAACATACTAACTCTGCTTGTATTTATTTTGTATTATTTTATTGCTTTTCTAGTATCTGTTCTAGAAACCGCATTTGCTTATTGTCCAATAAATCATTATTTCAATATTGGAATAGAATTTAGTGAACTCAGGTTTGACTGGAGATACTTTCACTGACTTGCTGGTTCAGCTGAGGCATTTTTTTCCCCTGGGTTGTCCAGCATGGTGGAGGCTCATACCTTAACAAGATGAAATTCTGATTTTACAGTTTCACTCCATAAACACCTGTTTAAAAACTACTCAATGTTGAGCACTGTACTAGGCATTATGGAGGAGAGAGAAAGTGATGACAAGAGAGAACATTGTAGCTGAAAGGGAATTCCACCTGGGGAGCGTAGGGAAGAATATGTAAAAATAGAGGATGACAGACAGCATGGATGCACAGATGATGGCAAATAGCTCAGCATGACTGGCTGCAGAACATGGAATATTACTTAACATGGGGGAGCAGCATGATGGGCTGAATGGTTGGTCAGGACCAAATCATGAGCAGCCTTGAATGCTAAGCTAAAGTGTTAAGATATCCAAAGGTCATTAGGGTATGTATCCTATAGGGTGCAGGGATCTTCAGTAAAAGACTGACCTCAGATTTGAAATTTAGAAAGATGACCTTGGCTAAAGTGTGGAGGATGGATTGGAAGGTAAGGCAAGGAATCGGAAGAGAAGGCAGGGTGGCCAAGTAAGAGACTCCTGTAGCAATTTAACTGAGAATACTGAGCGCTTGAACCAAGGACAAGGCACTGGATGTGGAAAGGAGGGGACCGTGTAAAATACATCTAAAATTTGATGATTGGGCTGAAGGCTTAGGAAGAATCCCAGGGTCACTGGGTTGATGGGATATATATCAGCGAGGCTTGCCATAACAAAATATCACAAACTGGGTGGCTTAAACAATAGAAAGGTAATGTTTCATAGCTTGGGATGCTAGAAATTCCAAAAGCAAGGCATCATCAGGGTTCATTCCATCTGAGGACTGCAGGATAGAATGTGTTTCATTCTTTCTTCTAGCTTCTGGTGGTTTGTTGGCAGTCTTTGATGTTCTTTGGTTTGCAAAGCATCACTGACTTCTGTCTTCATTGTCACATAGCATTCTCATCTTTTGTATGTCTATGTCCAACTTTCCCCTTTTTGTGAGGACACCAGACCTATTGAGGTAGCTTCCCCACTTTTTCTGGTCTGACTCATCTTAACTATAACATCTGCAGTGGTGCTTTTTCCTGATAAGGTCACATTTTGAACTGCTGCAGGTTAAGACTTGAACCTGAGAAGTTTTAGAGGCTACAATGGAATGCATAACAGGGTGCTATTCAGGTAAATCGGAAACACATGAAGATTGTCCAGTTTTCATTACTTACACTGAGTTTGATATCCCAATATTCAACTAGTGATTTTTTAAAAACTGGATTTATGAGTCTGGAATATAGAAACTCTTAAATGACTCTTAAAAAGAGAGGCTTTAGGTATACTGCCTACTACAATTGCTTTCATTTCTCTTTATTTAATATTTTAATGTATTCAAGTTATACTGATAGAAGAGCAAAAACTTGGATATTGAGTAGAAATTTGAAAAAAGGCAAGAGCCAAGTATACAAATACAGGAGCCCCGCTTCACAGATCACTTTCAACAATGTGGCTTTGATACACTGAGTCTTGATAATGGGCAAGCAGCCCAGACTCAGTGGGAAGAAAGGAGTCTTTATTTTTTTCAGAATATTTTGATTCCATAATATGACTGACACATATCCATATGTCCCAAAGCAGCATCTTGGGTGTTATAGAAGTTTTACCTAACAGTTTTCTTCAGAAAGCTCAGAACACTTAGCCAAATCCTTAATAGATTACTCTTTAATAGATTTTCTAAGGAAAAAAATTCTGAGAACATTTTTTTACATCTGTAACTCTATTGTCCAACATGGTACCTCATGTGTGGTAGATGTTGAATAAATCCAGCTGCTGAATAACTGTTGTGCAACTGTTTGGGACACAGGCATTGAAAAGAATCTCTACAATCCGTGTTTGCATGTGATATATAGACCTTAAGGGTTTCCCAGGTGATGTTAGGGGTAAAGAACCCACCTTCCAATGTAAGAGATATAAGAGACACAAATTTGATTCCTGGGTCGGGAAGATCCCCTGGAGGAGGAAATGGCAACCCACTCCAGCATTCTTGCCTGGGAAACTCAGTGGATACAGGAGCCTGGCAGGCTACAGTCCATGGGGTCACAAAGAGTCAGACACAACTGAAGCGACTTAGCACACAGCACACATAGGCCTTCATGCAATGCTCTATCTACCCCTCCAAACCATGTGGGAACATGTCATATTTATTAAGAAGCCCAAATGATGCTAGAAATGAGCCTACCTTGGGCATCCAGCCTTCCAGCCGCATAGGCACTGTGGTTACACAGGCACACTGGGTAATTCTTGGAAACTTTTGAGGTTGTGACCTGTAATGTGACACAGATGAGGGCCTGCTCTGCATCTCTTAGTGTGCCAGGCACCTCCAGGTTACACCCAGAATATCAGAGGGTGTCTTTTGTGGAGACAGTCAAAGCCAAAGTTATTGGAGTCAGACTGACTGTCTCAAATCCCACTCAACCATTCTCTGGCTCTGTGACCTTGAGCAAATTGTATGGGACTTCCCTAGTGGCCCAGTGGTTAAGACTTCATCTTCCAAGGCAGGTGGTACAGGTTCAATCCTTGGTCTGGCAGCTAAATCCCACTTTTCTTACAGTCAAAAACCAAAACATAGAACAGAACTAATATTGTAACAAATTCAATAAAGACTTTAAAACTCGTCCACGTTTAAAAAAAAAAATCTTAAGAAAATCAACCTATATGATCTTTGTAAGCCCCAGTTGCTTCTTTATAACATAAGGATTATAACAGTACCATGCAGAAGGAAATGGCAACCCACTCCAGTGTGCTTGCCTGGAGAATCCCATGGACAGAGGAGCCTTGGGGGCTACAGTCCACGGGGTTGCAAAGAGTCGGACATGACTGAAGCGACTTAGCATGCATACATAATAGTACCAACTTCTAGGCTTATTGGGCTTCCCTGATAATTCAGTTGGTGAAGAATCTGCCTGCAATGTAGGAGACCCCGGTTCGATTCCTGGGTTGGGAAGATCCACTGGAGAAGGGATAGGCCACCCACTCCAGTATTGTTGGGCTTCCCTTGTGCTTCAGCTGGTTAATAATCTGCCTGAAATGTGGGAGACGTGGGTTCCATCCCTGTGTTGGGAAGATTCCCCTGGAGAATGGAAAGGCTACCCACTCCAGTATTCTGACCTGGAGAATTCCATGGACTCTATAGTACATGGGGCTGCAAAGAACTGGACATGACCATGACTTTCAGTTTTCTAGGATTATTTATTGTGAACACAGTGACTCTAAAGAGACTAGGCATATATAAAAGTGCATTAAATAGTAGATATTATTGTCAAAATTATCATGACCTTTATACTAGAGGTCTGAGAATCTTGTGTATTCACATGGAGCTACTAAGAAACCACTTGAGAAAGTTGGACTGAGAGGATATGAGGCCATACTCACCAGGGATATTCAGAGTGGAGGGGGCTAATGGGGTGCTCCTACAATCTTCAGAGGGAAAGGCCTGGAATGAGGTAAGACTTCAGTGGCCCTTCAGAGATGGATTGCTTAAAAGAAGGCTGGAAGGAGGGAATGAAAATGCACTGTCAGAACTTTACCGTTTTGGGCACTTGAGTGATTTTGACTTCTCTGAAATCTGTTCCTCAACACAATTTCACAGAAGCATTGGCTCTTGCAATATTTACTATTGTAAGCTTCTTCAAACCGCCAAGAGATTTCTTAAAAAATGGAGGTCTTAACCTTTGCCTTCCCCGTGACTGGGAACTTAATCATTCTTTGGTGAATAATACCAACTCTGTTTTCAGGCCCAGGACCTGTCCTTTCTCTCTGTGTCTCAACTCTTCAGAGCAAATGACCCTTCTGAATCTGGCCTGCTGGCAGAGGGTGAGGGTCTGGGAAGTGAAGAAAAACTCCTTTAGGAACTGCGGTGCCTGGCTGATGTCCCTGTTCTGCACCAAAATGTGATAAGCCCAGACATACATAGATTTAGGATTACATGCTCTCTTAAGAGCTGACTGCAATTTTCACCCCTTCCTATACCTTTCTAGAACTATTTCTATGAAATGATTTGCTGCTTTACAGAATTTTGCCATTTTCTATCAAACCTCAACATGAATCAGCCATAGGTATACATACATCCCAAAACAGCAAAATTCTGTAAAGCAATTATCCTTAAATAAAAAATAAATTAATTCAAAAATGATTTACTGCTAAAAATCCTTTGAGGTTTTAATACTATTAGGAGAATTTGGCCTGGGGCACTATATTTGGTTTGAGTCACTGAAATCCAGGTTCAAATACATTAGTTGTAGGTTCCTGAGTAAGTTGCTTAGCTTTTCTGAGTGTCAGTTTCCTCATCTGTTCAGTGGGGATGGATAATAAGCCCCACTTATAAGGTTGTAGTGAATATTGAGGATATACTAAAAAGTGTTTGGTACATAGTAGGTCCTCAGTAAGATTAGCTGCTATTATTTTAATGGTATCACAGATAGATCTTCCAGTTTTCAGAGCTATATATTGAATATATCTTGTTCTTCAAGTGCCAGGAATGCCATTTCTTTGACTTTCAAGCCACGATAGTAGAATGATGGGACGTTGTGCTGCAGAGAATGGAAACTTAAAAATGGTTTCCATCCAGACAAGGAAGCAAAGCCTCCCCTACTTTTAAAAAATGCTTAGTTTTCTATTGCCACCATTTTCAGCAGTGCCTTAAAACATTTAGTCCCCCTTCTCCCACCAAAAAATAAGTGACTGAAAGCAGTAAGCACTTCTTTGGTCCATTAATCTATAGGGACAGCAACTGGGGCTGAGTGGCTGTGCTGGCCTCAGCTGTGCTTGCTGCTGTGCAAACAGGGATCAGCGGGCTGCTGGCTGATCCCGGTCAGGAGTGGTCAGGTCAGCCAGATGTCTTCTCCTCCTTCGTCCTCTGGCTGGGACAAGAGGCCTGCCTGGGCACAGCCTTCTCGTGGTGATGGCAGAGGTGCGAGGCTGAGCAGGTGCAGTGAGCCAGATGCTTTGAGACGCTGCATCACATCTGCTGGTGTCTTATTGGCCAAAGCAAGTCACGTGGCTGAGCTCAGCTTCAAGCTCCCAGGGGAGGTGACCTACCAATAATAGAAGAGCCCAGCAAAGTCTAGGGAAGAGGTGTGGATGCAGAGTTAGGGAAGCAGTGGGGACAGGGACTCTCAGTCAAGGAGTCACTCACCTCACAGCACCTGGACTCTGGAGCATGGACTTTTGCCCTATTATTATTTTTCCCCCCTGAAGTTGTACAGCTTTCTATAGTAGCTGACTGTGCCATCAGTAAGACTTCAATGGCCCTTCACAGCCCAGCAGAAAGGCTCAGTGATTCTTATATAGGCATACTGCTACTGCTGCTAAGTCGCTTCAGTCGTGTCCAACTCAGTGTGACCCCATAGACGGCAGCCCACCAGGCTCCCCCGTCCCTGGGATTCTCCAGGCAAGAACACTGGAGTGGGTTGCCATTTCCTTCTCCAATGCATGAAAGTAAAAAGTGAAAGTGAAGTCGCTCAGTCGTGTCCGACTCTTAGTGACCCCATGGACTGCAGCCTACCAGGCTCCTCCATCCATGGGATTTTCCAGGCAAGAGTACTGGAGTGGGGTGCCATTGCCTTCTCCATCATAGACAGAGCTAAAAAAGAAAACCCAAACTCTGGTCTCAAGAATATAGACTCTCTAGGTGGAGGCAAGAATGATTCTCAGTCATTTTTAATAGGTTCTCACTTATTTAACAGCTAGTCTGGTATGAGACTGATTACAATTTTCGATGTAGTCTCTGAATTGTGTGTGTGTGTGTGTGAGCGCACGCGTGCGCACGCACACTCAGTCCTGTCTGATGCTTTGTGACTCCATGGACTGTAGCCTGCCAGGTTTCTCTGTCCATGGAATTTTCCAGGCAAGGATATTGGAGTGAGTTGCCATTTCCTACTCTGGAGGATCTTCCTGACCCAGGAATTGAACCCATGTCTCTTGCATCTCCTGCGTTGGCAGGTGGATTCTTTATCACTGTGGCACCTGGGAATACTCTGGATTTTGCCACGACTAATTTAGGAGCCATCCAAGATTAGATTTCCTGGCATTGTCATCATGTGGGAACAGAGTCAGACCTGTGTCCAAGGACCGCATGGTAAATTTGGTTGTGAATGTATCAATGTGGTGCTGGACGGCTTGACAAGCTCTGGGTAGCCAAACATCCTCTTCTACCTTTCTGGCTGCATTTGAACACTACCTTTGGATGGAGTTATGTTTCATTTAGTTCATTGATTGGTTTTTCTTTGTTATTATATTTATTTTAGTTTTTGTCTGTGCTGGGTCTTCCTTGCCACGCACTGGCTTTCTCTAGTTGCAATGAGCAGAGGCTGCTCTCTGGTTGCAGCGTGCAGGCTTCTCATTGCAGTGGCTTCTTTTGTTCAGTGGTTCTTTTGCCGTGGGCTCTAGGGCACGCAGGCTGAGTGATTAGTTGCGGCACTCGGGCTTAGTTGCTTCACAGCGAGTAGGATCTTTGTGTCTGGACCAGAAATCGAATCTGTGTCCCCTGCATTGGGAGGTGGGTTCCTAACCACTAGACCACCAGGGAAGTCCCTTGTTATTATATTTAATTATTGTTAGGTAAAATAATAGAGTGATGTAGCTTCAAAAGTCAACCGTGATAGCTGGTTTTTAGAGGAAGCTTACCTTTTTCTGCTTGCCTTCCATCCCCCATGGTTTTCCAGGAAAATTCTTGAACCCAGGAAACACTGGTCGGGTCACAGTCTGGGCTTCTGGGCCCCTCATTTTCATGCTGCAGTCCTCAGAGAGACCTCAGAGAGTACTTTAGGAGCTGATCGAGTTCGGCTGTCATTTGAAAATGTTTTCCTTCTAACTGTTTTCATTCAGAAGCTAATTTATACTCTGCTCTCAAGTAGGCTCAACTCCATTTCGCACGTCTGACATGCAGCACGCACAGCAGTGAGTGGCATGGAAGGAGACAATTCAATCAAAGGATGTTTTCTCCATGGAGGAAATGAATATTATTTGTTCATCTTGCAATTCAGGATTCTGGGCAAATTATGATGTTTGGCAAAGGCGCTGGCAAGACCGAAAGACAAATAAATTGCATGGTGTGAGAACAGCCTTCTTAATATTAAGGTTTCCCTAAAACAGTGGGTATTGGCTGCAGGCAAAATATTAAGCTGCAAATCACTGGTTTGCAACTCCTTGATCATCAGTTGTAATCCCAAGAACATATTTAATTTCCTATTTAGTCCTAATTTCTCTTTGTTCCTTAATGATATTTCTCTCCACTCAAAATAAGCCATCTGTTGGCAGCTGCCCATAGAAAACAGATACCGCACACTCAGTAATCTTGGAGTGAGGCTGCTAGTCTGTGAGAACGAAAAACCGGTCTCTTCGGAATTATGGGGTCACCTTTAAAATCTCTTCTTTTCCTTCTTTCTTTTCATTTTGACTGTATATAGTATTGGAAGCAAATCATGTTTTCTTGTATTTTCTGAAACATTTGTGACCAGAGGGCAAAGCTTTGTACTCAAGGGATAGAGAGTTTATAGATCTGCTTGGAAATGCATTTTGCCATTTTTTTAAACTCAATTTTATAAATCCCTGGATTTATCACACTTCAGGAAAAAATCTAAGTGGCATTGCACACCACAAAGGGACAAGGCAGAATAAAAATCCCTCCGCCTCGAAGACTATGAAGCGGATGGCCCAAGTATGGAAGAGTGAAAACCTTGACATGGCAACATATTCAGATTTGCTCCACCCCATCAAGTCTTTCTGGAGAAGGAAATGGCAGCCCACTCCAGTATTTTTGTCTGGAGAATTCCATGGAGCCTGGCAGGCTACATGACTGAGCAACTATTACTCATTCATCAAGTCTTTGACCGCACGTCTCTTCCTTATTTTTGAACTGCATTCTTAGTGGAAAGGCCTTTTTCTGACCGTGGACACACATCAGAGTAGCTTATACATCTTGAATTTCAATTATGTGCCAGGCCCTGTATAAGTGGTTAAATTTAGAAGTTTCAACATTTTTGAAGTTCTTCTCAAAACCTCAGGAAGTTACCCATCATATTTGCATTGCAGAAATGAGGAAACACTCTCAAACTTCCATAGCTATTAAGTGTTAGAGCCTGGATAATCAGCTTTGTAGCTTGGTTTCAAGGGATTGCTACACTTAACCTAAAATTGAGAATGGATTAACAATGAAGTTGTTTTATCCTGCACGCATGCAGGAAACCTCCAAAGAATAAAGAAAAGAATTCAGATTCACTTAAAAGGCAGTGTTAGAAATATTGGAATGGGCGCACAAAGCACATCAAGGCACAGGTGAGTGAGGCAGAGGAGCTTTTGATCTTCCCTTTGGCTCCCTCCTGTTTTGAAATATGATTCTTTTTGATGCCATCTCTTCAGTGGTTGCTGCACCTCAGCTTCAGATGACTTTTCTATCTCCCAGAGCAATTAAAAGGTAATATCACCATTTTACCATGTGAGGCTTGACATCTGATTCATACATCACTCAGCCTGAAGGCATATTTTTCATACTCACATGGGTGCATATCAAGCAGCGAATTGCTCTCTTTTAGGATTCAAAAGGAATTCCCTTTTCCAAAGGAGATTCTGGTGAGTGAACAGAATTAATGTCCCTATGGCTCCCCATCTCCTTTAATTAGCGAGCCAGAGAGCTAACAATTATCTTACCTGTGCGCTATTGTGCAGCTTGCTGTTGAGAGTCAAAATCAAAGAGAGATCCTTTCGCGTCCCCCCTTCCCCACCCCAAACCCTAGAAATTGACATCAAAGTCTTCACCACCCAAGGTTTCCTTGAATCGCACTCATGTGGTCCTCATGGTATATTGGTTCCAGTTCACTTGAACCGATGTCTCAGATCCTTCCTCGTTCCATCAAGGATATTCTGACTAATAAATGTCACTACATAGTGGAGGTTGCCTCATATCACAAATTTACACTGTCAAAATATTCTTAGCAGTACTAGACAGATGGAACCAATCCAAAGAGCAAAACAAACACTTCTGGAGCTTTTAGAGCATTCCAAATGTAATGGTACTAGCTGTCCTTATCTCATAATATGCCCGTTGCCATGCTTCTCACCCCCTAACAATCTGTCCATGATTACAGGTCCTATTCCATTTTCTTGATGAGGGTTCATGTCTCTAAGCCATATGTTGTAATGGAGGACTATCCCAGTTGTAGCCTTCAGAGTTTTAAGTAAGTGAGACCATGTCTCATATTACCTCCCATTGTCTTAGTCCTTTTCTCAGTCTGGTTCTGTATCCTGGTAATTTCCTGGACTTAGAAGGCTAAAGAACCCATGTAATGGGATCATAAGTTTTTAGGACAGAATAAATCATCTAATTGTTCTCCTTTGCCAAAGTGGTTTTTTTTTTTTTTTTGATTTCCACTTTCAGAGGATCTGTGTCCTGCCATGAACTGACATGGTACTACCAACTCTAGAGCAAAATTGAGCAGCTGGCCTAACAGATGGAGTTGTGCATTGATCCAGTGGGGTTTTTCCTGTGTAAATCTTCACTTCCTTATAATGCCTAATAAGCCTTTTTCATGTCAGAACCTGCCCTCTGTTGTAGTTTTACCCTATGTAGTAATTGTTTCAAATGAATGGCGGCTTTAGTATGGAAAGGTGAAAGTGATAGTCGCTCATTCATGTCCGACTCTTTGACCCCATGGACTGTAACCTGCCAAGCTCCTCTGCCCATGGGGATTCTCCTGGCAAGAATATTGGAGTGGGTTGCCATATCCTCCTCCAGGGGATAATCCTCCCAACCCAGAGATTGAACCTAGGTCTCCTGCATTGCAGGCAGATTCTTTAACATCTGAGCTACCTGGTAAATCTCCTCAAAAAGATGTTTGCAACCCCAGTGTACATGTTAGGGTTGGGAATAGCCCTTAATGAGCTTGGTTTCAGCCAAGTAGTTCTTCCCTCTTTCCCATTTCTCTACATCTATGCATTTATCCATCTGTCCATCCATTCATCTACCTGTCCATCTATCTGGTCATTTACTGTTTCGTAACATTTGGAAATAGTCTCAAAATTTAGCCTCTTGTTATATGATTATATGAGAGTAATCTAACTTTTATGTATTTAGTTTTAACCAAGTAAATACTTTATCTTTTAGAGTTCTAATCAACTGTTAGAACTTCACAACTGAAGCATAGGTATTCTAAAACATATTACCAAGTCTTTAACACTCCTTTCTTTGAGAGGAGGAGACTGTGTTCCCTTTCCTTGAATCTGGACCAACTTCAGTGATGTGCTTTTTATTAATAGAATGAAGCGGAAATAATATTGTGAAATTTCCAAGCCAAGGTCAGTAAAGACCGTGTCATTTTTACTTTGTTCTTCTGGCTTCTTGTCTCTGGGCAAAGCCAGCTACCATGAACAATGTTGCACGGCCCTGGGACCGGCATGTGGTAAGAGGACACACATATACACTCTGGCCAGCAGTGCAGTAGAGCCCCCAGCCAGCAACCGGCATCGGCTGTCAGTCGTGAGAGTGAGCCATCTTGGATGTTCCGAGCAGCCAAGCCTTAAGATGATTCCAGCCCCAGCGACATCGAACATTGTCCTCGTGAGAAATCACCAACACGAATTGCCCAGACATGCCCTTTCTGGATCCATTAACCAATAACTATTATCATCATAAAGTGGCTGTCTAAACTGCCAAGTTTTAGATTAATTCATTCTGCAGTAATGATAACTATAATAAAATAAAGCCAATATTTGACTAGTAAATTACTTAAGGCATTAAAGGAAAGTTGACGGTTTCATTTTTTAGAAAAGGGCTAATTATTTTTCTAGCTTTCACCTTTCTATTTTAAACTTTGCTTTATAAGCCTTGACCCTAGATATAGATTGAAACAGAAATTGATCTAGAAAGTATGGCTGTTAATATCTTTTGCCCATAGGATTGTATGATGTACACAAATATGGAGAGATCTTAGTTGCATGAGTTTAGAAGCCAATGGGGGGAAAATTGTTTTAGGTCATCAATTTCAATTTGTTTACTCCTAGGTAGGTTCACATTTATATTTTGGACTGTATACAAGTATATCATCTCTTAAAGATTGAGTATTCATTAGATATTCTGTTAAAATGATTCAGTATCCACTGAGGTTTGATTTTGAGACCAAAGCTTCATCTCCAGTGGTAATAGGAAAAATAGGCCTACTGTAATAATTCTGTGGATCTTCCTACAAGGAGCTCACTTTTCTCATGCCTGCTCCAATCTCAGTCATCTTGTCATAAAATCCAAGCAGCTTCCCTTTGAATCTTGCTAACTCATTCTTTTAGTACATGTGGCTAGTCTTTTCACAGTCAGATAATGTGTTAACTCAAACCAGGTACTGTCTGTGCCCTTGTCAGATATATGCACACCAGTTTATTTTTTCTTGCAGAACTTTTTGAGTATTAATTAAGTTGGAGAGGCTGACACTTCATTCACAAACGAAGTGTTAGTGGCTCAGTTGTATCTGACTCTTTGCGACCCCATGGACTGTAGCCAACCAGTTTCCTCTGACCATGGAATTCTCCAAGCAGGAATACTGGAGTGGGTTTCCATTCCCTTCTCTAGGGGTTCTTCCTGACCCAGAGATCAAACCCAGGTCTCCTGCCTGCATTGCAGACTTATTCTTTACATCTGAGACACAAGGGAATACTTCAACGTATATCTTCTAAGTAAAATGACTTTTTAAAAATACAACCAGAAAAGCATTATCACATTCAAAAGATTTGACACTTATACAATACAGTCCATATTCATATTTTTCTAGTTGCCCCAAGGATGTTTTCTTTTTTTGTTGTTAACATAATAGGTTGGTGCAAATGTAATTGTGATTTTGGATTATGAATTTTAAATCATTATAACTAGGCTCAAATACATCTTTATTAATCAAAATAGGAACCATTTCGATCAACATACTTTTGCTGTGAGAAATAAGTTTTATTTCTGTAGCATAAAAATCCGTGGTTTGGGATTTGACAAACTCTTGGAAAGCATTTTCTGGCTCACTGCCAGTTGTGGAAGAATTTTCTCTGTAAAGTCATCAAGATGCTCCAAGAAGTGGTAGTCCCTTGGCGAGAAGTCAGGTGAATATGGTGACTGAAGGAAAACCTTGTATCCTAATTCATTCAACTTCTGAAGCGTTGGTTGTGCAACATGTGGTCAGGCCCTGTCATGGAGAAGAATTAGGCCTTTTCTGTTGACCAGTGTTGGCTGCAAGTGTTGCAGTTTTCAGCATATCTCACTAGTTTGCTGAGCTTATTAGATGTAGTGGTTTAGCCAGGATTCAGAAAGTTGTAGTGGATCAGACGGGCAGCAGGCCACCAGTGACCATGACCTTTTTTTGTTTGGCTTTGGGAAGTGCTTTGGAGCTTCATCTTGGTCCAGCCACTGAGCTGGTTGCCACTGACTTTCATATAAAATCCACTTTTCTTCTCACATTACAATCTAATCAAGAAACTTTCATTGTTGTTTCATAGAATAAGAGAAGAACACACTTCAAAACGATTTTTTAATTTTTGGTCAACTCATGAGGCATATACTGAATGAGCTTCTTCACCTTTCCAATTTGCCTCAAATGCCAAAAGACCATAGAATGGTCAGTTGTGTTCTTCGACAGCTTCTCGTGTAGTTTTAAGAGAATCGGCTTCCGTGGTGGTTCTCAATTGGCTGTTGTCTACTTCCGATGGCCAGCCCCTGGGCTCCTCCTCTTGAAGGTTGTCACCTCCCTTGCCAAGCTTCTTGAACCACCGCTGCCCTGTGCCTCTGTTAGCAGTTCCTAGGCCAAATGTGTTGTTGATGTTGCAAATCGTCTCTGCTGCTTTACAACCCATGTTGAATTGGAATAAGAAAATTGATCAAATATGATTTTTGTCTAACATAATTTTCATAGTCTTAAAAAATATAAACTATACAGCAAGTAATAAGTCACTAGCAAAAAAAAAAAAAAAAGTGAGAAATGTGCATTGAAATGATATATAACATAACCACGTTTATTTAAGAATGTATTCCAGTATCAAATGGCAGAGCTCAACAATGCAAAACTACAACTATTTTTGCACTAACCTAAATAACACTCAATGTGTTGTGTTTCATTATCAAGTGTCTTTATCCTACTATAACCTAGAAAAATGGTCCCATCATTTTGTGTGTGTGTGTATTCAGTGAAACTGACATTTCTACAGTGTCAAGACTCATTATTTTTAGAATGTTCCACAATTTGAATTTATCTTATTATTGCCTTATGATTAAATTCAGGTTTTACATTTTGGGTGAGAATATTTATAGTTGATCTTACTTCTTTCCAGGACATCACATTAGGAGATACTTGTAATCCATTAGTCTCATTATTTACAATGTAAAGGTGGTGTCCTTTTTTTATCTTTTCATTGTATAGGTATATTTTTATTTTAATAATTTCTAACTAATCTGAGACATTTTTTGAGACTATGTAGATATTCCATTTTTTCATCCTATGAAAAATTTTTATCCTATGATTTCAATGTGTGCTGATGAATCTCTCCTGAATCAGTTATTGTACTGGTAACCTTCTAACCCTATCAGAGAGAAATATCTCCTGTTTCCTACTAGGCTAGATTCAAGGAGGGGGAAGAGTCAGGCAACCTGGGGCAGTAGACAGCATACGAGGTTCAGCTCTTCCATACTTAGACTCAACACCAGTCTTCCTATTTTCAGCCCCGAGCTTTGCCCCTTTATTCCAGGATACCAGGGGTCTCCACTTCCAGATCTTCTCCAGAGTTCCCAAGCAACTGTCTCTGGTTTATTAGTTACCTTCTCTGCAGGCTCTCATATTTCATTTTTCCCCTTTACTCTATTACCTCTCATCATATGTTTAAAAACACTTGGCCTTTTGGGTTTTCGTCACCCTACTTCCCATTCTCCATTCCTTTGGGCTTTTGTTTATCATTATTTCGCCATCACTTGAGTGAAATTTCAGAAGAGAATGAAGAGGAAAGCACGTACTTAGTCTCATGTTTTGTGGATTTTGGTGTTTTTAGTTTTGAACTTCACAAGACAAATACTTTAAGTCTCCATTCACATTGCATTGTTTCACGTTCAAGAATATTTCCTTCCTGTGTGATCACATTACTGTTCCTTTTTTATTTATGATTATATAAGCACTGATCACTTTTATGGAAGAAAAATTTTCTTCTTTCTATGCATATATAATTTTTTCTTCAAGGACACATAATTTTTTTCTCTCAACAAAAGCCATTTTTTATTAATTAATCAGACCTACAGAAGGTTTGTTAGGTATATGGAGGGCGAACATGTGTTTTCCTCCCGCCTTGGTTTACTAGAAGTTCTCTTTCTTGGAAGACAGTTAAATCAGCACTCCCTTGCCAGAAGTAGCATCTGGGCCTTTGGCAAAGTCCTCAGGTTGTTTTGTTGACAGCTTGTATGCTTATGTAGATGCTCACAATCTTTCCTTCGCTTTCTAGACCAGTCTGAAATGTTCAAATCTTTTCCTCCTAACTGTGGATCTGGTCTTCAGGCAATTGCGGTGTTTTGGAAATCTCTCATTATTCTGCAGTACTCTGATCTGTTATTAGATTCCAGAAGGGGGAGACGCTCCAGATGTTTGTTTTGTTTTTAACACCGTGTTAAGTGTGCTTAGTAGACGCTGCATACTCTGTGTGCCTATAGCCGAGCTCTGAGTTTACCTGGGCCCTACTGGACAGTTCCTGTATATTCAGACAGCTTCCCATCTCAAATGCCTCCATCTCCTTGCTTACTTTTCCAGGGAATTCTCCTGTGATATAGGAGTTTTCCTCAGTCTGAGTGAAAGGTAGCTTAGACATGATAAGAATTTAATGCCTCCAAGGTCATCCCTTAACCAGTAAGGGATAGAAATCAATGAATAAATAGTCTGGCGTCTCAGCCCTTCTCTTAGATGGTTCTGGGAGTGTCCTGTGCACTTCCTCAGAAGGTAGCCATTGCTCACCCTGGTAACCAACTCATTGCTGCTGCTGCTAAGTCGCTTCATTCGTGTCTGACTCTGTGTGACCCCATAGAAGGCAGCCCACCAGGCTCCTCTGTCCCTGGGATTCTCCAGGCAAGAACACTGGAGTGGGCTGCCATTTCCTTCTCCCAATCAACTCATTAATACTGCTTTATTGGGCTTTTACCTTCTCTATCTCATTTCCTACTTTCTTGTACTTTCTACAATCACTGATGAAATTAACTACATCTAAAATTCTGAAAGAGATTGGAATACCAGACCACCTGATCTGCCTCTTGAGAAATTTGTATGCAGGTCAGGAAGCAACAGTTAGAACTGGACATGGAACAATAGACTGGTTCCAAATAGGAAAAGGAGTTTGTCAAGGCTGTATATTGTCACCCTGCTTATTTAACTTAGATGCAGAGTACATCATGAGAAAAGCTGGACTGGAAAAACACAAACTAGAATCAAGATTGCCGGGAGAAATATCAATAACCTCAGATATGCAGATGACACCATCCTTATGGCAGAAAGTGAAGAGGAACTCAAAAGCCTCTTGATGAAAGTGAAAGTGGAGAGTGAAAAAGTTGGCTTAAACCTCAGCATTCAGAAAATGAAGATCATGGCATCCGGTCCCATCACTTCATGGGAAATAGATGGGCAAACAGTGGAAACAGTGTCAGACTTTATTTTTCTGGGCTCCAAAGTCACTACAGATGGTGACTGCAGCCATGAAATTAAAAGACGCTTACTCCTTGGAAGGAAAGTTATGCCCAACCTAGACAGCATATTCAAAAGCAGAGACATTACTTTGCCAACAAAGGTCCGTCTAGTCAAGGCTATGATTTTTCCTGTGGTCATGTATGGATGTGAGAGTTGGATTGTGAAGAAGGCTGAGCGCCGAAGAATTGATGCTTTTGAACTGTGTTGTTGGAGAAGACTCTTGAGAGTCCCTTGGACTGCAAGGAGATCCAACCAGTCCATCCTAAAGGAGATCAGCCCTGGGATTTCTTTGGAAGGAATGATGCTAAAGCTGAAACTCTAGTACTTTGGCCACCTCATGCGAAGAGTTGACTCATTGGAAAAGACTCTGATGTTGGGAGGGATTGGGAGCAAGAGGAAAAGGGGACGACAGAGGATGAGATGCCTGGATGGCATCCCTGACTTGATGGACGTGAGTCTCAGTGAACTCCGGGAGTTGGTGATGGACAGGGAGGCCTGGCGTGCTGCGATTCATGGGGTCGCAAAGAGGCGGACACGACTGAGTGACTGATCTGATCTGATCTGAAGGCTTTGTCTCAGAGTCTGTTTTGGGGGGAACTGTTCAAAGATCCAAAAAGTTCTAGAGAACTATTATATCTTGTTGGAAATGGATTTCGCCTTGGGAAGATGTGTAAGAAATTATCTGGTTTTGATCTAACAATCAGTTCAGTTCAGTCACTCAGTCGTGTCTGACTCTCTGCGACCCCATGGACTGCAGGACATCAGGCCTCCCTGTCCATCACCAACTCCCAGAGTTTACCCAAACTTACATCCATTGAGTCAGTGATGCCATCCAACCATCTCACCCTCTCCCCTTTCTCCTCCTGCTTTCAATCTTTCCCAGCATCAGGGTCTTTTCCAGTGAGTCAGCTCTTCTCATCAGGTGGCCAAAGTGTTGGAGTTTCAGCTTCAACATCAGTCCTTCCAGTGAACACTCAGGATTGATCTCCTTTAGGATGGACTGAGTGGATCTCCTTGCAGTTCAAGGGACTCCCAAGAGTCTTCTCCAATAGCACAGTTCAAAAGCATCAATTCTTCGGTGCTCAGCTTTCTTTATAGTCCAACTCTCACATCCATACATGACTACTGGAAAAACCATAGCCTTGACTAGACGGACCTTTGTTGGCAAAGTAATATCTCTGCTTTTTAATATGCTGTCTAGGTTGGTCATAACTTTCCTTCCAAGGAGTAAGCATCTTTTTATTTCATGGCTGCAGTCACCATCTGCAGTGATTTTTGAGTCCAAGAAAATAGTCTGTCACTGTTTCCACTGTTTCCCCATCTATTTTCCATGAAGTGTTGAGACTGGATGCCATGATCTTAGTTTTCTAAATGTTGAGCTTCAAGCCAACTTTTTCACTCTCCTGTTTCACTTTCATCAAGAGGCTCTTTAGTTCTTCTTAAATTTCTGCCATAACAATATTATGTTCTGATCTAACAATATTACCCTTCTTTTAATAAACAATTGAATTTATTGTGTAAATACAGGTTAATTTATTATTAACCCTGGAATGTCTCTGGAATGTCTGCTGTATGCCAAGCTTTCTGCTATGGGCTGAGAACACAAGAGTAAGCTAAATAAATGTAGCCAAGCTTCTCCATTGTAGAATTTAGACTCTAGTTGTAATATAGATTAACAGTCAATTACTGTGAGGGCTGGAACATACTGTGGTAGAAGTCTTGTTACTGAAGGATTCAGTTCAGTTCAGTTCAGTTGCTCAGTTGTGTCCGACTCTTTGCGACCCCATGAATCACAGCACACCAGGCCTCCCTGTCTATCACCAGCTCCCGGAGTTCACTCAAACTCATGTCCATCGAGTTGGTGATGCCATCCAGCATCTCATCCTCTGTCATCCCCTTTTCCTCCTGCCCACAATCCCTCCCAACATCAGAGTCTTTTCCAATGAGTCAACTCTTCGCATGAGGTGGCCAAAGTACTGGAGTTTCAGCTTTAGCATCATTCCTTCCAAAGAAACCCAGGGCTGATCTCCTTCAGAATGGTTGGATCTCCTTGCAGTCCAAGGGACTCTCAAGAGTCTTCTCCAACACCACAGTTCAAAAGCATCAATTCTTCAGTGCTCAGCTTTCTTCACAGTCCAACTGTCATATCCATACATGACCACTGGAAAAACCATAGCCTTGACTAGACGGACCTTTGTTGGCGAAGTAATGTCTCTGCTTTTGAATATGCTATCTAGGTTGGACATAACTTTCCTTCCAAGGAGTAAGTGTCTTTTAATTTCATGGCTGCAATCACCATGTGCAGTGATTTTGAAGCCCTGAAAAATAAAATCTGACACTGTTTCCACTATTTCTCATGAAGTGATGGGACCAGATGCCATGATCTTCATTTTTCTGAATGTTGAGCTTTAAGCCAACTTTTTCACTCTCCTCTTTCACTTTCATCAAGAGGCTTTTGAGTTCCTCTTCACTTTCTGCCATAAGGGTGGTGTCATTTGCATATCTGAGGTTATTGATATTTCTCCTGGCAATCTTGATTCCAGCTTGTGCTTCTTCCAGCCCAGCGTTTCTCATGATGTATTCTGCATATAAGTTAAATAAGCAGGTGACAATATATAGCCTTGACATACTCCATTTCCTATTTGGAACCAGTCTGTTGTTCCATGTCCAGTTCTAGCTATGCTTCCTGACCTGCATACAGGTTTCTCAAGAGGCAGGTCAAGTGGTCTGGTATTCCCATCTCTTTCAGAATTTTCCACTGTTTATTGTGATCCACACAGTCAAAGGCTTTGGTATAGTCAATAAAGCAGAAATAGATGTTTTTCTGGAACTCTCTTGCTTTTTTGATGATCCAGCAGGTGTTGGCAATTTGATATCTGGTTCCTCTGCCTTTTCTAAAACCAGCTTGAATATCTGGAAGTTCATGGTTCACGTATTGCTGAAGTCTGGCTTGGAGAATTGTGAGCATTACTTTACTAGCGTGTGAGATGAGTGCAATCATGAGGTTTGCATGGTGTCAAAAAGACTGTCTTTGTTTATCCCTGTCTCTGAAACTCCATTACAAAACCTGGAATACAACAGGTATTTCAGAAAGATTTATTGAGTAAGAATAAATATATTCAAGAATGAGTTAGATTTAAGGTAGAGCAAAAATGATCAAGGTGATGAGTAAATCAGATGAAAGAGCTGGGTAGTGACCTTGCATACTACGTCTAGGAGTGGGGAGTTTATCCCAAGTTACAGGAGACTCCACATTTTTGGCATTGGAGGGACAGAAGCAGATGAGCAGTTTCACATGTCCCTTCTGCAGGCATCACGAGGAATGAATCAGAGCCAGCAAAGCAGGGCTCAGAAAAATCAGTTAGCACTGCACTATAATCTACATGCATATTGATGGAGACCCATATCTGCGAGTGGCAGTGGAGATGTGGCTGGGCTGGAAAGAGACTAGGAGATCAAATGGATAAATCTTGGCGCTTGTTGGATATGAGCAGTGGGGAGGGGGAGATGGTGCTGATAACATGCAGGGTTCTGACCACCACAGGGCTGTCCAAGTTGGGACCACAGGAGGAGCAGTGAACTCAGGGGTGAAGGTAAAGAGAAAGGAATTCACTTGAGGGTGGTGCTGAAAGAAGAAAAGAATTTTCACTGAAGTTGTATGTAACAATTCCTTCTGTCCATATAGGTCTAAAAAGAACTATTTATGGAAAAGAAAAGATTTAAAATGTATCACTTAAATATAGCTAGGTCATTTATAGCCTTGCAAGTATGAATATATTTCAAATAAGATGAAAATTTAGTATAATATGTTAAGTTTTCTATCAGATCTTATTTTTAACACCAGAAACTGTAAATCATGGTAGTCCCATCTGGCAAAAATAACAAACACAAAACCAAACCTATATAATAATAATTTTCTTTAACAAAACATGATTATTTAACTTGTGTGCTTAGAATAGTTTTATGTTGGAATAGTTTAATGAAATTGATTATAGCCCTTGAGGTGCAGTTTATTATTTTGAAATTGCTTCTTTCAGAGATGTGAGGAAGGGTAAGAAGGTTAAATGGAGCTGAAGTAGCAAGCTTGGCCATTTAAAGAAGGCATGCATTTACATTCTGAATGCTGAATAAAAATGTCCTAAAAGACCTTTGTTTGGAAGGAAATGACTTTAGCTGTTTAGCCTTGGAGGGGATAAACAGCCACCTGAATACTAATCTCATGAACCCCATGGCCGTGCTCACAAACTTCTTATCTTTTATTCATTTCAGACTATACAAATCTTCAAGAGAAATCCACGCTTCTTGTAGCATTGCCACTAAAATGCAGAAGCTGTTTGTGTGCCAGTGGGATTCAAGTTATTCTTGTTATACGGCTGGGGTTAAGATATAGCCAGTCTCTAAAGACAGGAAGCGTTAAGAGCTGTGAGTGTGTGAATCAATGGAGGAAGAGGGAAGTGTGGGGAGGGTGAGGAAAAAGTGAGAGGTGGCAGAGGGTGGAAGGTTACATGCCAAGAGCCCTTTCAATCTCCCTGTATCAGCTCTCCTGTTCTCCCACATCTTATTTCCAGATCAGAATCCTGACTAATTCTATCTACTTTTATCCCTGTTTTGGAACAGGAAGATGGAAGAGCTTTACTGGGATTTGAAAATTGTCCTGCTTAATAGATTGCTACCTGAATAGACATTTTCATTTACCTGTCTTCCTATAACTAGTTTATGGTTTTATCAATACCGTTTAATATACTTTTAAAAAGCCCTTCTTCCAGAACAATCTAATATTTTCCAGGAAAAAAAAAACGGCACATACTTGTAACTGTTGATCACAGGGAGTGATGAATTGGTTCTGCCCTTTGCTAGTCTGAAACAGATCACTGAAAAGTCTAAAGGAACAGGTAAGAGGTTGACAGTTGGGACAATGAATTTTTAAATTTATACTCTGAGCTTGTCCCACTTATCAAGAAAATTTGACATTAGAAATAACTGTAAATTAACTGCGATTGAATGTGTGTGACATTTATGGCTTGGCATAATCTTCCAATGAAGAACATGTTTATTTGGTTTGAAGGTAGTTTACTCAGGATTCATTGCCCTGATCTTCATCTCTCTCAGGTCATAAATGGGGCTCCCTGGAACTCATGCATTCCTGACTTATTCAAACCTGCTTCTGAACCCTGCCTGGCTCAGTGAAGCAGAGAGGCTTAGAGAAGGAAAATTAAAATGGGTCATATGCATCTGTGTCCTCTTTGAGGCATATCACAAAAACAGCCATTCTGGGAACATCGTAAACAGTTTTATCCGTCTGTCTAGTTTAATCTATTTGGGGATTAAACCTTCTGGCTTCTCAGAGTGCAGGGTAGTGCTGGAGGCTCGTTCGCTTGCTTGCTCACGGTATATGTTTCCGGAATGCTGGTTACTCCAATATAAATGATGGATTTGGGGCACTGCGTTTACTTAAAGAATCAAGGATCTCTTGATTTATACGAGGACATCTGGCTTATTTTTTTTTTCTACCCCTGAAACCTTTGCTTAAACTGAAGCTGTCTACTCAGAGATAAAATAACCTCTGGGCATTCCTGGTGCCCGGTTACTTCTAACCAGTGATCTACCACATACTCTCTAAAACATTTTTGGTGAGATGGCGTGCATTCTTTATAGTAGCGGGGTTCTTCTTCAAAGACAAAACCATGGGAAGAGACCTACTTGAACTATAGTTCATGTATACCGCAGTGCACTTCACATGGCTGACTGTGCTAACTATTCATCTTTCAAAACCAAGAAACACATTTGGGAGGTATTACCAAACAGAATCACTGTCCCTGTTTCTGTGTTTCACGTGATTACAGTTTCATTATTGAGAACAAATGTTATAAACTGAGTACATTGTGGAGTTTATTTCTGGTCAGTGGACCCTCAGTCTGTTCCGACTTCTTTCTCTTGATTAGCAGTGATTGGCTTCAGCTGGGGAACTTGAATCCCGACCACATGGTGAGTTTGATGCTTGAAGAGAGAATGGCTAGGGCTCTTCCCCTTAGCTTTTCCAACTTTATTTATTGTTTGGGATTTTTTTTCCATGAGTTTCAATCTCTCCTATCTAAGGCTCATATCATCTTGGCATTCAAGTCTGACCATTGCAAGTAAAGCAAACTCTGATCAATCATCCAGGTATGAATGTATCTCTTAGACAATCCTGAGTAACAACAAAATTCGCATGCAAACAATAGGGGCTAATTCATTTATTGTAATTTCGCTTTAAGAGAAAAAACTTGCAGCAGTTTTCTTCTCTGTATTTCTTCATTCAAAAATCACATTCACCAGGGTGCTCTATTTCAAGGCGGCAAGTTTTGAAATTCTTTAAACCAATTCTGTTTTCCTTAGGTACAACTCTACTTAGTAAAATTCAGCTTGGTGCTACAAAATGCAGGTTAGAACAAGGAGATCCCATTTAGGACCCTCACTTTGATTCTGTTAGTGAGCTATTGCATGGAGGGAAAGAAAGCTATGCCTCAGGTACAGAGAGAAGGGGGGGGAAATAAAGCATTCCATTTGGTTTAAAAAAAAAAAAGACTCAACAAACAGAAAAACCTGAAGCAAAAGCAGCATGCCCTAAGATTGATCTTTGGGTTTTCCCTGCCTCGTGACTTAGGAACCTTGTCACTGGCCTTTGACTCATCTTCTGACTAGAGCTTTAAAAATCTCTGGTTGCCTGAAACCCTAGCAGCCAAGTCAGACAACCAAAGCCTAAGGGCTATGAGGAAACCTTGTCCTGGTTGTGGTCAAATGTGTTTACTACGGAGAGCATTCTGAAGAAGTCTCAGATTTTATCTTTCAGAGCTCATGCTGGAACACAGCGTGGAAGGGGGGATCGGGCTTAATTTGGCACAGCTGTTTTGAGTGCATCCCCTGGTTGCTGAGCCATTTGTTTGGATTTTGTCTTACTGAGCTCCAGCAGATGACTGTTGTTGGACAGCCATTGTGCTCTGTACTCATCCCCAGCCATGTCAAGTAGGAGCCATCATCTCCTCCCTCACAAAGTAACCATTCAGAAAACACTTCAAATGGGACGGGCTCCTACAGTCATCAATCTGTGTGTGCTGGGCACTTTGCTGAGTTCCGTTCAGACATTGGCGTGCAGTCTGTTCCCAAGTCTCTGTGTTGAGCATCATTAAGACACCAAAATGATGGGAAGAATCACAAGTAAGATGCTCAAGGCTAGTCTTCTGCTGTTCTCAGCTGAAGTTCTTTAGCTCCTGACACAAACTCAGCAAGACTGTCATGGGCATCCTGTGCATTTTGTCTCCACAGAACCAATGATTAGTGCACCCCCACCAAAGATGCCAGCAGATGATTTCACTCTGTTTACCCTGCTAACCTCTTGCCAACTATGCGCCCCATGCCACTGCCTCAGCCATCTCCCTGCGGCTGTGGGGGCCCTACCACCTCAGCTCCCACCCTTCTGCCCTTAAATTGGGAGACATTTCTTCTACGTTCCACTGTGGCTGACCGAGAACAGTCACTAAAACGCCTTCCAAAGATGCCACTTCTTGGTGAAGAAAGTTCTTTTGGCACCATTTGCAGCATGTGGTAATTTCACTCCATTATGCTATTTTTTGTTTTGTTTTCCCTCATCTTCTGAGCTCTTCCTTGAATCTGAAAGTATGTAAGAAATATGCTTCTTTGGCAACATGTGTCTTTTTCCTATTGGCTGATCTCCAGAAGTTTCGGTTAGGGAAACAAACCACTAACCGATCCAGTGTATTTTAACTCTGAGACTGAAAAAAATATCCCACACAACTAATGTTACTAAACAGCCTATAGC
>NW_011494768.1:469411-521575 GCF_000754665.1 Bison bison bison | reverse complement strand
CCTATAGCATTATTTTTGTTTTTCTTATGAAGTAAAGGCTTGTTCAAGTGACTATCAAAAATCAAGATTTTGTTGAATTTTTGCAAATGGTGCAATAATTTCAGATGCTTTAGCTAAACCATTCAGTATTTTATGATACAAAAAACACATTTTTACTTTGCTGTATTATAAAAAAAAATATTCTTGAACTGACTGTCACATGTTAATAGGTAGGGGTAAGAGCTTAGATCTATTTGGTATCAGTACTGAATAAGGGAGAAGGCAATGGCATCCCACTCCAGTAGTCTTGCCTGGAAAACCCCATGGATGGAGGAGCCTGGAGGGCTGCAGTCCATGGGGTTGCTGAGGGTTGGACACGACTGAGCGACTTCACTTTCACTTTTCACTTTGATGCATTGGAGAAGGAAATGGCAACCCACTCCAGTGTTCTTGCCTGGAGAATCCCAGGGACGGGGGAGCCTGGTGGGCTGTGTCTCTGGGGTTGCACAGAGTAGGACACGACTGAAGCAACTTAGCAACAGTAGCAGCAGCAGCAGTTAATAAAAACTATTAAATAATAGTCCCAGTTAAATCTATCTCTGGGATAAGATCACTAAATGCATTAAACAAATGTTAATTGAATAAAATAGATCTGATATTACTTTTTAGTTAAAATGTTGAAAACCATAGTCTCATTTAAGATAAAAGTAGATTTTTATCTGCAGAGAAACCATTCACTCCATCTCCTCATCCACTGCTCACATTCTTGCCACCCCATAAAATGAGAACTTCCACCAGCTCTTAGAAGAATTAGGACAAGAGCTGAATGAATTCGCTGTCATCCTCTGGCTTCTTTCCCTAGAGGAGAAATGATTCATTTAACAGCAAGAGTCTAACATCTATGAGTCCATGTTTCTTTGTTGGGTGAAATCAACAATGGGAGAAGATTGGTTTGTGATCATTCCTCTTTTACTCATAGTGCTTGGTAAGGGACGAGGCATATCCAGTTGTCTATGAAGTTCTCTGCTTGAGTCCTGAAAACCCAGTTCTAAGTATCTGTGAGGCCCAAGGAATAAACATGGCGTCCATAGGGAGGCAGAGTGTTGGCCTTACCGCTAAGCTGCCTTTCCCAGTTCAGTCTTCACAATAAGGAAGCTAATGTTCTAATCCCTATTTGTATTTTTCAACTGATGCATGGCTTGGAAGTTACATGAATGTAATATGTGATCATACTCAACCTGCAATTAGTTTAACTTAGTTTATCAAAACTGAGGACATCACAGGCATAATGCAAATCACTTTCTGTGTCAAATTCCAAGGTTTTTTAAACTGAAGAAATAATAGTCAATGGAAGTCTCCTCCAGTGTAAAAAGACAGCCAGGTTGTCTCACTATTAATGCCTGTTCCCCAGGTTAGTGGCTGGCTAGATAACAGTGGAAGGGAAGAGGTTGCATGTGGGATTAAAATGAGGAGATCTGGGACTTTCTGGTTGTCCAGTATTAAAACTCCATGCTTCCAATATGCAGCACATGGGTTCAATTCCTGTTCATGAAACTAAGATCCCACATGCCATGAGATGTGGCCAGATTTAAAAAAAAAAAAAAAAATCCAAGTTTGCCTCCTAGCTCTACCTGAGAAACTTCCTGAAGAAACTTCAGCAAATTCTTAATATCTCTGATTCTTAGGTCCTTCCTCTTAGGTAACATAAGGAAAATAAGAATTATTTTATAAGATTCTAGCACTTTAAATAAGATTGAATTAATAAATGCAATCATTTTCAGATAACAGTATTTGATAGCTCAGTCGGTAAGGAATCCACCTGTAATGCAGGAGACCCTGGTTCAATTCCTGGGTTGGGAAGATCCCCTGGAGAAGGGAAAGGCTGCTGACTCCAGTGTTCCAGCCTAGACAACTCCATGGGCTGTATAGTCCGTGGGGTCACAAAGAGTCGGACACAACTGCGCAACTTTCACTTTCAGATATCATATATTCACAATTATTCAAAAGAGGAAATACAATACCAGTGATCAATGTTGTTCTTATTGAATACGTGACCTGATCAATCAAGACTGACCATGATCTTTCTGAACGTGTCAATAGTTTCTTTGTCTTTGGTTTTTCATTCTTAGACAAGTAATTTTACTTTAAATGAGCCTGGTTTGTGTTTAAAACAAAAGGAGAACATGTAGAACAGAGGGCAAGGAATAAACTAGATGATTCATGTCAACAATTTTCCAAGATGGCTAGATCTAAAAGGTCACAGATTAGCTCTTATGTTATTTGCCAGAAAAAGAAAACGGGAGGCTCCTAAAAGGTTGTGTCCCAGGAAATGCTGTGTTCATTTCAGTGCGGTCAGAGGACACTGGGGTCTGTGCTTCTGACCTGGAGGCAGGGATTGTCCTGAGGCATGGAAGGCCATGGCAGTGACTTCATTCAGAATCATCTGTTTCCAGCATTTTCACCTCCTTCCTCCAAACATCCTGTTCTTCAAAATGTTAGTAGATCTGGCTGACTTTCACTTGGATTTGACTGGAATAAGCATGAGTTAAGCAATTAGATGTGCCACTTTCCAACAGTATGTGAAAAGGAACCAGAAAGAAGACAGAAAGCCTTTTCCCCCCAGATTGGTAGATTTTTTCAACTTTTGGAATTTTTCTAGCAAACTGTAGTGAGGTTGTCATTGCACCAGTTTAATGGCTGAGTTTCCCACTATGGTCAGAGTCTGGCCGGATGGAGTGATTTCCTGCTTTGACTTCATGTGTCTTTATGTTGCTCGGCAACACTGGGTTAAATTAAATAATAGGTTAGATCTTGTCCATGCTACTTGATCTCAATACCTTTTGGATCTCATCTGCCACCCAGAAGATACTGCCACTTATCTGTTGTGAAAATCACACATTTTTAAAATGAATGAATGAGTCAGTGAAGAAATGTGAAAGCAAAAATGTTTGTATAGAATTTCAGATAGTGCCTTTGGCTTTCATTTGTGCTACGTCATTTATTAGGAGTTATCATTAGAAAGCTGCACTGTGGTGAAGAGAGTCTGCTTTTTCTTCTGTAGCTGTGTGAACTCTGGGGGATGCTGAGGGAATTAAAGTAAGAACAGAGAACACTGTGTTATCTGAGCTGCGAGCTAAGGCGACATCTCTGCTGGACATCCCTTGCTGAACAAGAGACTATTTAGTAGCTTCCAACAATGACACATGTACTTTTCCTGACAGGAAAGTCTTGGCTTCTTTGTGTGCCGAGGTTATGCTGAGTCAGCATACAATCAGGCCTGACTTATTCCTGGAAGGGACCGACCCCTCTCTTACCACTGGGGAAGAGATGATCTTAATGAAGCTTTGAATATAGAATATTTCTGTTTAGCATGGATGGACAACTTATTCTTGTAAAGAATTTAAATTTGCATAATTATGTCCACTGGTATTATCTATTGTAAACAGGAAGGCTTCCCAGGTGGCTCAGTGGTAAAGAATTTGCCTGCCAATGTAAGAGACGCAGGAGACAAAGGAGACGTGAGTTTGATCCCTGAGTTAAGAAGATCCCCTGGAGGAGGAAATGGCAACCCACTCCAGTATTCTTGCCTGGAAAATCCCATGGACAGAGGATCCTGTGGGCTACAAGTCCATGGGGTTGAAAAGAGTCAGAAATGACTTAGCAACTGAGCATGTGCCATTGTGACAATGCCCCACCTCCCCCATCATCCCCAGTTTGGAGTGTCTTTCTAGCTATCTCCATATTGAAGCAACTGCATACAGCTTTGACAGCTGCTTTTGTCTCTGGGATTTCAGATCCCTGTATGATACGGGGCCTTCCTCTAGTATGCGATGTGGAAAATGAAACCCATGTGTGAACACACAGTTAATTAGTATGAAAAGTTCCATTTTCCACCACATATCTTGCCAGCAGCTATGATTATGAACACTTAAACTTTCCAGGTTTCCTAATATTTTCTTAACTAGATCTAAGCTTAGAGATTCCAAAATATATGCATGACAAAAAGGGAGTTAGTGTTGGAAGGTATTTGTGTGTGTGTGTGTGTGTGTGTAGGCTTATTATTAGAGCTCATCACCATATGTTCTGGATTTAAAGGTGATTTCTTTCTTTTTAAATGTTTGAAGCAGTAGCAACTTTTCTGAAATCTTTAATCATTGAGATGTTATTTAGGGTAGGCCCTAACAAGGCACTGCTTGAAAAAATAGCTCCAGAGTAAGGCTGATGTGCAATCGGTATTTTATCTATATGTTCTCTGATGGAAATTTATCTTCATGGAGGAAATTAAAGTAAGACTTTGGAATTGTGTTGAATAAGATAAAATGAGTAAGCCACAGTTGGTGAAAGGGTCTAAAAAAGGAAGTTGGTACATTAAGATGAAGCTAGGGAGAGCCAGTGACAGAGAATGACAGATACTAATAACATACCACAGTTCATTTTACACTTGCATTGAAGCATGCAAAGCTTGATCAGAGTATGCAGACATGGTGGGTGTAGGAAATCAGAAGAAAACTGGCAGCGTCCCTTTCCTGCTAGTGCTACGACTGGCTGGCGAGCAGACTCTGACAATAACGTCTGCGTGCGTGACTGTACACAAATGCAGATTCCTGGGTGAGGGTGGGGGGTTGACGCCCTAAACACAGTATCACTCGTGTGTTTGCAATGAGAATTGGAAAGATGCACCTTATACTAACATGTCTTGTTATCACATCAGTCAGAGAGATGGAGAAGCCTGAGAGGCACTGGGCTGGCTAACCGTGCAAGCCTCCCCTGCTCCTTCTCAAAGACTCCCCACCCTCAGAAGCTAGAAGACGCTTTTTCCTCTGTCTTTGACTTACACCTTGTCCAGGGTGTTAATACCTGGTCCCATCAGGTCATGCTACATAGGTACTTTGCTCCATCATGGGCTAGAAAAGCCTCTAAATCTATCTACTTTCCATGCTTCATTCAGATTTCACATGCACTTTGTAAGCGTTAGACATAATAAGAATTTGTAGTGTTATCTTAAAAGGAAGACTATAATTTATCTTGGCATTAAAACTATTAAAGAGTATATTTCACTTAAGTAGACAGCTATGAAAATCTCTTTTTTTCAGGTTTAAAGGAAAAATGTATATCCTTAGCAGGATAAACGGGTGGGCAGAGCATGGTAGAAATCGATCAAAGGAATAAAATAATATATTTTATTGCACACTTGTGCTAGTGCTTTGCAGGAAATACACGCCTATAAAAACCTCTTAAAGACGTGGTTTGAAAGACAGGGATAGAGCACATTGTTTGTCTTACTAACAGGGAGAATGAAATGATCAATGAAAGCAGAGCCTTGGATGAGGGGATCCTTAAACTGTTTTCCTTGCATATGATTCCATTTAATCAAGCCTGGAACAAAGGATGGCATTTTCCTTTCTTTTTTCCGTATGTGTTATTTCATGTTATTAAATAAGATTTGAGTGAACTGAAGTAAATCAGCCAAAACCTAGCTTGGATTAGATCCCCTAAACTTCCTTATGCCCAGATTTTTTCCAGATGGTTTCTCATGTCGCCAGTTTAATATCAACAGTGTGTGACACGCTAGAAGAATATTTCTTAGACCAGTCAGTCCTTGAAAGATAATTACACTGTCAGTTGCCATCACCGTTACTGTGAAAGTGAAGATGACTGGGCTAAGTATATTAAAATCCAGCCCGAGACCGGCCTCACTTTCAGATAGTGCATTTAAGAACCCTCACACATTTTTGTTACTATCTGTCTATGTAGCTACGCACAGTGTAACACTGATATCTTTCTGACAGCTAATGCCTGCAGGTCACTTTTTGGTTAGGTGTTAGGAAAAATAGAATTTTTACATGATGAAAAAGATTGTACACTCATGTCTGCTTAAAAAGTCTGCATTCTATGCCTCCCCACTGTCATTTGCAAGTTGAAAAATATATTTCTCTCCAACTTCCCACTTTCGATCTTTTTTATTGTACCGCTGTTACTTGTAGTAAGTATATTTTGTAGCTAGGTTTAAAAAGCACTGTTGTTGTTCAGAATTTTTTTTTTTTTTTTTTGAAGCATAAAGCGTGTTAGGGAGCAGTTCTTCTTAGGCACCATGTCAGAAAATGTGGGAAAAAAGAACAGGACTAACAATAAGGAATGCTTGCAA
The DNA here is from genome assembly GCF_000754665.1 of Bison bison bison. Lineage (NCBI taxonomy): Eukaryota > Metazoa > Chordata > Mammalia > Artiodactyla > Bovidae > Bison > Bison bison. The sequence goes on along the minus strand of NW_011494768.1, from coordinate 515,451 downwards.
AATTGTTATTTGAGGTAAAAATAAAATAAAGTTTCATGAGGCTGCTTTCCCCCTAACTTTGTATCTTAATATACTTGCCCTCTTTCAGAAAAGTCACAGGAACAGCGGTGAGAACTCCAGTAGACATTTACCAGGATATAGAGATGGAGCTATGCGTATACACATGCACGTATGTGTGTGTACCTATGTCTGTGGATTCACGATACAGATATGTACATATAGATGTATACTACGTATGTGTGTAATATAGATTTTAATAAATATATAAAATATATAGCATGTGCATTTGCTTATATTTTCCTCTGAACAAGTTCACAGTAAGTTGTACACATCATGCCCCTTAACCTTTAAATATTAAATATCCCTTACTATTTCACAGTATTATAAAAGTATTTTCGTACAGAACTCTAAATAAACTATCAGGAAGGTAAAATCGATACAAGACTGTTGTCTAATCCACAGTTCATCTTCAAATCTCTCTAAGTTTTTCCACCAGTGTACAGGAGCCATTGCATCTAATTGCCATGTCCAGTTAGCCTTTAATCTAGAATATCACACAGCTGCTTTTAACACATGTACACCCATGGTGGATTCATGTTGATGTATGGCAAAACCAATACAGTATTGTAAAGTAATTAGCCTCCAATTAAAATAAATAAATTTATATCAAAAAAGTAAAAAGATTAAAAAAAATAAAATTGAAATGCAGTATATTAAAGATAGTATGGAACAACCATCCACCAGGAGCTGTGCCAGGGTCCCCACATCACTGCTTGCCAGGTTCTGCTGTAAACCCTTTTGGTTTTCTAGTAACTAAGATGAATCTGACAATCTTCATCAGAAAGCATTTCAAATGCAGATATTCATCTGAAAATAAATCCCTTGAGATCTCTGAGGGTCTAAAGAGGTAAACAGGGAAGCAATTTAAAGTTACTTTTAGATCGAATACACAGATTTAATTATAAAGATGGTTATAACTGTGAATGAAGCACCACAGACTTCATGGATGTGCGCTGATTACTTCCTAGAATGTTCTTATGTGGATAATGGTTTGGAATGTCTGAAGGGATAAGTGTGTGCATTCACCTGAGTTAATTATTGTGGCAATAAAATAAAATACCAAACAGGGTGAGTCACTTTCAAACTCTGAGATACTGTTGTCTCTAGTTTCTTGAGATAGAGAAAGTAGAATTGTGAGCTGAGCAGGAAGTCAGTTGTGGGTATGACTTGTTGTTTTCAATAGTGTCCGAAGGCAAAAAGCTGGTGGTCTACTATAATACAAGTCACACTATGTTTGGAGTTACAAATCCGAATAATAATCTTTTTCTTCCCATTGATTAGCCCTGAAGCCTCATCCATCTCCTCTGTTAAATAAAGCAACTCAGCACTAAAGGACTATGGAAAAATAGTATGTTTTAAGGCTATTAAAACAGACATCTGTTTAAAGGCAGGGTGGAGACAGGAAAACAAAGAGTATTAGTTTAATGGGTTATTACATCACCCCAGTTGGTTCTTTAAAATAATATAATCAGTGCTTATCCATTTACTCATTCATGAAAAGAAATACAGCCCCAGTTTGGAAATGATTTTACTCATGGTGACTGGGACATCCGTGCTTGGGAGGGGGTACTTTTTCCAGGTCTACACCTCCATGTAACTCTGCTACACCATCTCATTTCCTGTCACTCAAAAGAAAGAGCACCTCCTGACATTCCCACCAGTTTACCCTGTTATCATATCAGCTTGTTTAACCCAACAAAATGCTCTTCAGTTAATCATTTCTATGAATAAGCATCACTCTCCAGCTTATCTCAAAACCCCCAGCTATTTATCTGTGTGTCTCTAACTCTCAAAGCCGTTTTATTGCAATTGTCAAGTAATCTACCGTAGTTATACTGTTTCTTTCCAGTTATCCCAATATCACTATTAGATAAAAATACTGTCACTTATCTGTTCAACAAACAGAATTGTGCCCTCTATCTCAAATTACTCTCATCATGGAAAAAGATAAATACAAATTCTGAAGCTAGCTAGGTTTTGTTTTTTTTTTTTAAGTTATTTTGTTACTTTACTGAGCAGATTAATGACTGAAAGAAATACATGTTCAGCATTTTATCCTCTTCTTTAAATAACTGGTCTGTTTTTCTTCAGAAAGTATTTAAATATATTGGACCTAGTTAAAAATACTTGATTTCGTAGTTAAAGTAGATTTTTGGATTTTTTTCATAAGTGAATGGCAAGCACAATGTATTTAAGGTTTTATTATCATTTTATGAGTTATGTGAAAAATAGTGTTCTTTCTCATTTATGAAAAGAAGGAGAATTAGGTCATGTAGTTGGAAAGTCAGAATAATCCACTCTGCTGGTGTGGGTGTCTAAGTATTCACCTGGGGTGAGTTTACTTGAAGAGGCTGGACTAACGCCTTGGGTATGGCCTCGCTGGTGCCCAGCATCTGGCACATAGAATGTGTGGCTTCCCTGGTGGCTCAGCAGGAAAGAACCCTCCTGCAATACAGGGGATATGGGTTTGATCCCTGGGTCAGGAAGATCCCCTGGAGGAGGGCATGGCAACCCACTGTAGGCCACGGGCAATCTCACGCACAGAGGAGCCTGGTGGGCTACAGTCCATGAGATTACAAAGAGTCAGACATACTGAAGTGACTAAGCACGTATCCACAGTATATAAACCATTCTCTGGGATTAAATCAGGAACGTTGCCCATAAGCCTTACCTTTTTTCCTGGATTCCTCTGAATGATTGACATCTGTGATCCATGAAGGGATGCCTCTTATTGCTGTGCAGTTGCTAGGTCCGACTCTCCGTGACGCCATGGACTGCAGCAGTTTGCTCAAATGCATGTCCATTGAGTCAGTGATGCTGTCTAACCATCTCATCCTCTGCTTCCCCCTTCTCCCCCTGCCTTCAATCTTTCCCAGCATTAGGATCTTTTCTAGTGAGTCAGCTCTTTGTGTTAGGTGGCCAAAATGTTGGAGCTTCAGCATCAGTCCTTCCAATGAATATTCAGGATTGACTTCCTTTAGGACAGACTGGTTTGATCTCCTTGCTGTCCAAGAGACTCTCAAGAGTCTTCTCCAGAAGCACAATTCAAAAGCATCAGTTCTTTGGTGCTCAGCCTTCTTTATGGTCCACCTCTCACATCCATACATGACTACTGGAAAAACCGTAGCTTTGACTGGACAGACATTTGTCAGCAAAGTGATGTCTTTGCTTTTTAATATACTGTCTAGATTTGTCATAGCTTTCCTTCTAAGGAGTAAACATCTTTTCATTTCATGACTGCAGTCACTGTTGCTCTCACTGTGTGGTGAACAAGTGGGTACCCTCAACATGGTTACTCAGAGACCAAGACTGAAAATGGTCTACTTCTTCGTGATGCTTGCCATCTCAAAATACAGCTTCCAGGGGCTCCATTGAGGAGTCCAATGACTGAACGCCCTTGAGTTTTGTCTAGAAATGATTCGTAATACTCCTGATCATGGCCAGATCCAGTCATATGGTTCCCACTGAACGTCAAGGGAGGCTGGGGAATGTGAGGTAGCACATGAGGTCTTGGCTGACCAGTACTGTTTTTCCCAGAAGGTAAGCAACTTCAGGTGGCTTCACCCTGAACACTTCATAGACGCCCTGGTCATTCTCTGCAGGCGTGACACTAAAGTTATCAGAACAGTCTAGCTGAAGTCTCATGAATAGAAAGTTGGAGCTTGAGGACACTAGCCTTTTAGAATCCAAAAATGCAAAGCCCCCCAACCCCCAATCAGGGTCATTGTTCTTCTGTCACTGTGTCATGATCACAGCATGGGAGGAAAGAGAAAAATACCTTAATGAAGCCTTGACATGGCTTCTCCCAGGAATCCTCAAACACAGAGCTCAGGCCAAAAAAAAAAAATGTAGGGAAGGATGGCAAGTACCTTCTGATCAACTCCTCCCCTGAATGGTTCCACATTGGTCAGTCAGAAGTATGTGTCCTTTCAGTGCTACCAAAGTCTGCACTTGGAAACAGTTTTGCACTAATCTGAGCAAAAGTTCTCAACATGCATGTGTGGGAATCAATCTTGCTGGAAAAATGAACAGAATGACTTCAAATCTCATGTATCTTCTAGTTATAAACAACTGATGAAAATCCAACTTGAACGAGCTCAGGCAAGAATAGGAATTGATTTTCTCGAGCAGTTGGTTAAGTCCAGCGGAAGGACTGGCTCTGTTTATAGCTGGATTCAAAACTCACACTGTGCAGTCGGCACCCACAGTTTCACTATTGTGTTATTATCCACACTGACTTTATTTTGAGCCACTACACACTGGCTGTTAGCATTTCAGCTTGTTCAGGATGGCAGCTCCAGGTTCAAAACCTCTCAGATTCAAGGTTAGGGAAAAAAATGAGAATCCTTTGGAGTGTTCTTAAAAAGCCTTAAGATTTACTTGAATTGAGCTACTTAAGTCACATGCCCTACCCTGAGCCTACCAGTATGACTTGAGATGTGGTGATTGGTTTGTATCAAATCAAAAAGTAATAGCTATTACCAGAACAACAACAAAAGGATAATAGGAGGACTTCCCTGGTGGTCTAGTGGTTAAGACTCCACGCTTCTAATGCACTGGGTGTGAGTTCGATCCCTGGTCTTAGGTTCCTGGGGAACTAAGATTCCACCTGCCTGGCTTGCAGTGTGGACAAAAAAAAAAAAAAAGATACAGGGAGCCAATAAACATCCATATATACTACTCAATGTAAAGAAGAGAATAAAGTTACTTACCTAGATATTTTCATCATGTAACCCTTTATATGGATGGGATTCTCCAGGCAAGAATACTGGAGTGGGTTGCCATTTCCTTCTCCAGGGGATCTTCCCCACCCAGGGAAATAACTGTAAATGTAGTTTATTTATTTTAATAGGCTTTATTGTTTAGAGCAGATTTTTAGGCTCACAGCAAACCTGAGTGGGAGATAGAGATTTCTCTCTTCCTCCGTTCATGCATAGCCTCTGCTATTAGCAACACCATCCTCACCAGAGTTTCGTTTGTAACAACTGACGAATCTATAGCGGTGCTTTGTTATCAAAGTCCACAATTTACATTAGGTTTCACTTTGATGTTTTACCTTATATGGGTCTGGACTGACGTATAATATGTATCTACAAGTATAGTATTACACAGAGTATTTTCAGGGCCTAAAAAACCTCTGTGCTCTGCCTGTCCATCCCTCCTTCCCCACTAGGCAACCACTGATCTTTTTATTGTTTCTATAATTTTGCCTTTTCCAATTGTCATATGGGTTGAATCAAACAGTAAGTAACCTTTTTACATTGGTTTCTTTTCTTTAAAATATGCATTTAGGTTTCCTGTAGTTCTTTTCATGGCTTCTTTTCAAGAAGATAATTACTTCACAGTATTGTGATGATTTTTGTCATACATGAAGAGGAATCAGCATTAGGTATACATGCGTCTCCTCTGTCTTGAACCCTCTCCTACCTCCTTCCCCATCCCATCCCTCTAGGTTGTCAGAGTGCAGCTTTGGGTTCCCTGCATCATACATCATGGTACATATACACAACGGAATATTACTCAACTATGAAAAGGAATGCATGTGAGTTCTAATGAGGTGGATAAGCCTGGAGCCTATTATACAGAGTGAAATGAGTCAGAAAGAGAAAGACAAATATTGTATATTAATGCATATATGTGGAATCTAGGAAAATAGTACTGACGATCCTACTGCAAGGCAGCAATGGAGCTCATTTCTTTTTAGTGCTGAATAGTCGCCCATCATTTTGATGTATCACAAAATCCATTCATCTACTGAAGGGCCTCTTAGTTGAAGTCACTCAGTAGTGTCCGACTCTTTGCAACCCCATGGATGGTAGCCTGCCAGGCTCCGCAGTCCATGGGATTTTCCAGGCAAGAATACTGGAGTGGGCTGCCATTTCCTTCTCCAGGGGATCTTCCTAACCCAGGGATTGAACCCGGGTCTCCTGCATTGCAGACAGACGCTTTACCGTCTGAGTCACTAGGGAAGCCCTATACACACACACACACACACACACACACATATATATATATAAAACCTTTGTGAGGACATAAGTTTTCAGTTCCTCTGAATAAATACCAAAAAGCATAATTGCTTTTTTGTATGGTAAGTGTATGTTTAAAAGAAAAAGTGAACCCACTCAGTTGTGTCTGACTCTTTGTGACCCCATGGACTGTAGCCTACCACGCTCCACTGTCCATGGATTTTCCAGGCAAGAATACTGGAGTGGGTTGCCTAAGTGTATGTTTAGTTTTGCCAAAAAAATTTTTTAAAAAAACCTGTCTTTTGGAGTGACTGTCCCATTGTGAATTCCCCCCAGCAATGAATGGAAGCTCCTTCTATTCCGTATCCTCACCAACATTTGGTGTTGTCAAAATTCTGAATCTTAGGCTAATAGGTGTGTGGTGGGATCCTATTGTTTATATTTGTGTTTTTCTAATGACATATGATGTGAAGCATCTCTCATATGCTTCTTTTCCACCTGTGTATCTTCTTTGATGAGATATCTGTTAAGGTCTTTGACCTTTTTTTTTTAATTGTGTTTTCTTATTGTCGAGTTTTATGTTCTTTGTATATTTTGGCTAACAGTTCTTTATCAGATATGTATTTCGCAAATATATCCTCCCAGACTGTGACTTATCATTCTCTTGATAGCGTCTTTGCAGTGCAGAGCTTTTAATTTTAATTAAGCCCAGTTTACCAGTGCTTTCTTCCATGGATCATACCAGGGGTCTTGTATTCTAAAAAAGTCCTCTTCAAACCCGAGGTTATCTAGCTAGTTTCTTATGTTTTCCAGGAGTTTCACAGTTGTGCATTTTGCATGGAGATCTGTGGTCCATTTTGAGTTCATTTTTGTGAAGGGTTTAAAGTCTGTGTCTAGATTCTTTTTTAGCCTGTGGATGTCCAGTCGTTCCACCACCATTTTTTTGAAAAGACTATCCTTTCTCTATTGTATGCCTTTTCTCCTTTGTCAAACATCAGTTAACCATCCTGTGGGTTTCTTTCAGGGCTCTCTATTCTATTCCACCTATTATATTTGCATTGCTACCAATCATCATGATCTTTTCTTGTGCCTGCTGACTTGGCATACTATATGCAGAAGGTAGATGGTTAAAATTGTGCTGATGGACTTTAACCCTTAAAAGTATATTTTAATCTATAATTCTAGGTTGAAGTAGTCAAAACAGAACTACTTTTTAACTGTAGCCACTATTTTATTTTTAACATGGTGCTGTTTGTACATCTGGCAGCCTGCAGATAGCTGGAAACAGTTTGGATGTCCTTAAAATGAAAAATAATCACATGGTTATAATCTCTGGATTTCTCTTTGGATTTATCCAAGTCAAGAAGGTTTTGAGACAGAAATAATTATTTTTCAAATATCTTCCCCAAGCTTTGTTCCTTTACTTTGGTTTCTTTCACAGGTGTATCTCTGTCGACAGATGTATTTCTTTTAAAAATGTCCCCTAGTTTGTTGGAAGTTTAATATTGACTTTGCTGGAAACTTTACTAATTGTATTGCAAATATCCCATTTTCTCTTAGGTATAAACTTTATGATTAAAAATATTTAATTTAAAAAATGAAACTTAGTGAGCTGTTTAGATTCTATAAGATTCCAAGTAGGGGGAAAATTAAACATTGATTAGTGTGCTTCTTTATCTTTAGCAGATACAGAAGGCATTTACTTGGGAAGTGTCCAGATTGATAATATATACTGAGCAGCAGGGGATAGATGACTAAAGCCTAATGAAATAAGGATGGGAGATGCAATTTTATTTAAACTTGCAAACATGTAGTGATTTAGTGTTTTTCCAAAGTATGTTCTTAGAACACCAATCTGCAAGGGTTACTTGATCAGACAAGTGAAGAAAATGCTGCATTCTCTATTCTCCTCCTGGAAATTAAAAATAGACTTTGTAAGTTTTCTGAAAGTTTTAAAAAGATAATAATAAACCCTGTTCAATTCTAACATAAAATCTCTTAAACCTATTTTGACCACAATATTCTGATATGAACAGCTACTAACAAAGAGAACCACAGGACAGATTTTGAAAAACATGTTAATTTCTTCACAGTGTTTAAAAAAAGACCTTTGTTGTATCTTGGTAAACATTATTTTTTAAGCTCTTTCCTCTTTAACTAGTAGAAAAGGGAACTGTTTATGTACAAATAATTCACTGAAAGTAAATACTTAAATTTCCCAGGTAAGAGGAAAAGATAAGTGTCCTGGGAACGGCAGCATTCACCAAGCCCTTTTGTGAATCAGTGTTCATTATTGCAAATCACAAATCCATTAGCCATTGAGAGAGAATTTCTTTTGTCTTATTCCCAAATTTGCAATGAAAACCATACTTAATTCCTTTAGTAACATACTCATGTAAAGTAAAATTGTCTTTGAAATTAACCTTTTCTAACATGTAATTTTCACAGTTAATTCCTGCCAAAGCAGAATATGAAAAGAAAAACAAACTTCACTGACATTCATTGTAGTCTGTCTAGGGTTTATTCAATGTGGTAGGAACTCTACTGGTTAATTTAGCTAATTTCTCAAAAAAGCTGAATGTGGAAATTTTACCTTTCCTAAATGGGTTGTCTATTAATAGACAATGATTTTGATGTAACTTTAAAGTATATATATATATATTTTTTTTTACTACAATCTGTGTGCTCTTAGTTTAAAAACAATTTCCTTTCTCATAAATGATGGGAACACCTCATAATTTTATATTTAAATCTGAAAAATGATTCTGCTGAAGAAGTTCTTTTACAGCTAGCTGTACTTGATGGAGCATATATTTTCAATCAGCAAACTATCAAACAACATGCAAAGAATGAGGAAGATGCAGGACCAAGAAGAAATCTTAACCTGAAGACCTTGTAGATGCAAGGAAAGTCATTTTAAACTACTGGAAATTAAAATTATAAATAAATATAGTGTATACAATACTTTAGGAGAAGGAAATGGCAACCCATTCCAGTATTCTTGCCTGGGGAATCCTGTGGACAGAGGAGCCTGGTGGGCTGCTATCCATAGGGTTGCACAGAGTTGGACACGACTGAAGCAACTTAGCATGCACGCATACAATACTTTGGCCTCCTGATACAGAGAGCCAATTCATTGCAAAAGACCCTGACGCTGGGAAATATGAAGGCAAAAGGAGAAGAGGGCGGCAGAGGATGAGACGGTTGGATGGCATCATTGACTCAATGGACATGAATCTGAGCAAACTGCAGGAGATAGTGAAGGATGGGAAAGCCTGGAGTGCTGCAGTCCACGGGGTCACAAGAAGCTGGATATGACTTAGCGACTGAACAGCAACAACAATCCGTATTACATGATTAAAAAATATAGTTAATAATATTCCTATACCAAAATCAAAATCACCAAGTTACTTTTCAAGATACTGTTATTCAAAAAGAAAATAAACTCATTGCCATAATTTAGAAAAACAGAACACTATGAAGCACAGTTAGAAATACCCACCATTCTACTACAACTGCAATATTTTGAAATAGTTCTTTCCAGTGTCTCCTTTTATAACTAAGCTATAAGCTAGCAATCTATAGATTCAATGCAATCCCTATCAAGCTACCAACAGTATTCTTCACAGAGCTAGAACAAATAATTTCACAGTTTGTATGGAAATACAAAAAACCTCGAATAGCCAAAGCAATCTTGAGAAAGAAAAATGGAACTGGAGGAATCAACCTGCCTGACTTCAGGCTCTACTACAAAGCCACAGTCATCAAGACAGTATGGTACTGGCACAAAGACAGAAATATAGATCAATGGAACGAAATAGGAAGCCCAGAGATAAACCCATGCACCTATGGACATCTTATCTTTGACAAAGGAGGCAAGAATATACAATGGATTAAAGACAATCTCTTTAACAAGTGGTGCTGGGAAAACTGGTCAACCACTTGTAAAAGAATGAAACTAGAACACTTTCTAACACCATACACAAAAATAAACTCAAAATGGATTAAAGATCTAAACATAAGACCAGAAACTATAAAACTCCTAGAGGAGAATATAGGCAAAACACTCTCCGACATACGTCACACCAGGAGCCTCTATGACCCACCTCCCAGAATATTGGAAATAAAAGCAAAAATAAACAAATGGGACCTAATTACAATTAAAAGCTTCTGCACAACAAAGGAAACTATAAGCAAGGTGAAAAGACAGCCTTCAGTATGGGAGAAAATAATAACAAATGAAGCAACTGACAAACAATTAATCTCAAAAATATAAAAGCAACTCCTGCAGCTCAATTCCAGAAAAATAAATGACCCAATCAAAAAATGGGTCAAAGAACTAAATAGACGTTTCTCCAAAGACATACAGATGGCTAACAAACACATGAAAAGATGCTCAGCATCCCTCATTATCAGAGAAATGCAAATCAAAACCACTATGAGGTACCATTTCACGCTAGTCAGAATGGCTGCGATCCAAAAGTCTACAAGCAATAAATGCTGGAGAGGGTGTGGAGAAAAGGGAACCCTCTTACACTGTTGATGGGAATGCAAAATAGTACAGCCGCTATTTGAGAACAGTGTGGAGATTCCTTAAAAAACTGGCAATAGAACTGCCTTATGATCCAGCAATCCCACTGTTGGGCATACACACTGAGGAAACCAGAATTGAAAGAAACACGTGTATCCCAGTGTTCATCGCATCACTGTTTATAATAGCCAGGACATGGAAGCAACCTAGATGTCCATCAGCAGATGAATGGATAAGAAAGCTGTGGTACATATACACAATGGAGTATTACTCAGCCATTAAAAAGAATGCATTTGAGTCAGTTCTAATGAGGTGGATGAAACTGGAGCCTATTATACAAAGTAAAGTAAGCCAGAAAGAAAAACACCAATACAGTATACTAATGCATATATATGGAATTTAGAAAGATGGTAACAATAACCCTGTATATGAGACAGCAAAAGAGACACTGATGTATAGAACAGTCTTTTGGACTCTGTGGGAGAGGAAGAGGGTGGGATGATTTGGGAGAATGGCATTGAAACATGTATAATATCATCTATGAAATGAGTCGCCAGTCCAGGTTCGATGCACGATACTGGATGCTTGGGGCTGGTGCACTGGGACGACCCAGAGGGATGGTATGGGGAGGGAGAAGGGAGGAGGGTTCAGGATGGGGAACACATGTATACCTGTGGCGGATTCATTTTGATATATGGCAAAACCAATACAATATTGTAAAGTTAAAAAATAAAATTAAATAAAAATTTAAAAAAATATTAAAAAAAATGAACGTCCCTTTTATTAGCAGCATACTATGCTGTCACATAGCTAAACCAGAAGAGTATTTTTCTTAATTGAAATAAACTTTTGTTGTTTTGTATTTTCCCTCTGGGAATAAAAGTGGGCTTATTGTAAGAAGGGCTCACAGCATGTTTGAATACATGTGTAGATTTCGAGATTATTGTGCTCTCTTAGGAATATTTCCTGGAAAAATCATCAAAATCTTTTCTGCAATTTCCTATTCTTAATTCTCTAATCAAGACAGAGAAAGAAAGACAAGGGCAGTGTAGGATGAGAGAGCCGAATAATTCTTTTATAAATAGTTGTGTGAAATAGTAGCATTGCATGAGAAATTGTAAAGTCCAGCAAGATAAATGATTCCAGTAAAAAACTGTATTTGCTAAATAAACCTGAAATGTGTTAGAATGACCTGTGAGCACACACCTCCCACACTGTAGTCCTTTGCTGCTGCTGCTGCTAAGTCGCTTCAGTCGTGTCCGACTCTGCGAGACCCCGTAGACGGCAGCCTTGGGTCTTTGTCAATAGCCCCCTTCTGAATGCCACCCCCTCACCTGTCCCTCTCCTGTCCTTTAGGGAACTGGGTCACAGTGCATGTACATATGCCTTATCTATACTCTAACTGCAATCCTGCCTTGATATCACCTTATTGACATGCAACTGTGACAGTTTCATTCTCCCATCTGATTCTCAGAATCGCCTTTAAAACATAAATCCCTGGAGAGTCCATCTACGTTTCTCTTGACTCTCAACCAATCAGAATTACACAGTTAAGTGTGATTTTGTGTGTGACACATTTTTGGTATTCATAAACTTTAAACATTGGTTCCACATGAGGGTAGAGTAAGAATACTTTTTCTGTAAGTGCTTTGGCAATGCTGTTCTAACCACTACTGTTTGGGCATAACCAAAAAAAAGTCATATACAGTTTCATAAAATTCAAAGCATTTGTAGGTACTAGGAGGCATCTACTTAGGGTTAATGCTGCATGCTTGGCATTTCATAATGACTTCTTTAGCCTAAGAAACCATGCTGAATTCTAGTGGTTCAACAAAATGATGGAAATGTCAGATCATTGTTCATGATTTTTAAGAATAAATCTGGAATCATCTAGATTTTGAAATGTGTTCCAAAGACCATCCCTCTTTTTATCTCATCTTGTTATGTTGAATTATACTTAGTTGACTTTTTCATGGAAGCCTATTTTAGATGAATCTGAAGATGGTGTTTCCCAATTTTTATATGAATGTTGACAAGCTCTGAAGGCTATTTCCTTAGACTGAGTAGAAGAAACTGTAATATATGATGGAAGAATAGGAATGTCTTAGAAGATTTTTAGCTCTGGCAACCCTCATAGCATCTCCTGGTTTATATTTCTATAATTTCAGCTTCTGGGTAGCCCAAACCATACCCAAACTTTGATTTTATTGCATTAGTTCTAATATATTTTTGTTTTTTCTCCAAAAAGGCCAACTATATATTCATTGTAGTAAGCCTAGAACTGGACATGGAACAACAGACTGATTCCAAATACAGAAAGGAGTACGTCAAGGCTGTATATTGTCACCCTGCTTATTTAACTTATATTCAGAGTACATCATGAGAAATGCTGGGCTGAAGTACAAACTGGAATCAAGATTGCTGAAAGAAATATCGATAACCTCAGGTATGCAGATGACACCATCCTTACGGCAGGAAGTGAAGAAGAACTAAAGAGCCTCTTGATGAAAGTAAAAGAGGAGAGTGAAAAAGTTGGCTTAAAACTCAACATTCAGAAAACTAAGATCATGGCATCTGGTCCAATCATTTCATGGGAAATAGATGGGGAAACAGTGGAAACAGTGAGAGACTTTAGGGGTCTCCAAAAATCATTGCAGATGGTGACTGCAGCCATGAAATTAAAAGATGCTTGCTTCTTGGAAGAAAAGTTATGACCAACCTAGACAGCATATTAAAAAGCAGACACTTTACTTTGCCAACAAAGATCCATCTAGTCAAAGCTATGGTTTTTCCAGTAGTCATGTATGGATGTGAGAGTTGGACTATGAAGAAAGCTGAGCACCGAAGAATTGATGCTTTTGAACTGTGGTGTTGGAGAAGACTCTTGAGAGTCCAAGGGACTGCAAGGAAATCCAACCAGTCCATCCTAAAGAAAATCAGTCCTGAATATTCATTGGAAGGACTGATGCTGAAGCTGAAACTCCAATACTTTGACCACCTGATATGAAGAACTGACTCACTGGAAAAGACCTGATGCTGGGAAAGATTGAAGACAGGAGGAGAAGGGGATGACAGAGGATGAGAGGGTTGGATGGCATCACCGATTCTATGGACATGAGTTTGAGTAAGCTCCGGGAGTTGGTGATGGGCAGGAAAGTGTGCTGCAGTCCATGGGGTTGCAAAGATTCGGCCACGACTGAATGACCGAACTGAACTGAACTGAACTGATGGAGTCAGCCTGTAAGGGGCCATTCTCAGTATGCTTGAAATGTGAACATGAAATGACTTGCATAACTGGAAAATCCAGTTACCAGATCTGAGCAAATGGCTGCAATTGTTTTAGATTCTTTTGTTCATCACTGCATTTTCTTCTAATTTAACAAAGCTCATGCATGAAATTAGACTCAGCTGTTATTTATCACTGAGCTCCACAGTCTAAGGTCTGAATTGTTCCTCTCCTGGCTACGGGTTGTCATTTAACTTTCTCTCTCTTCATACTTAGGCACGTAGAACATGTTTTTCAACTTACTTGGATATAAGCTTAGAGTTCATTTTCCCATTCCTCGTATTCATCTAGAAAAGATACATATCTGCTCTCCCTAAGTGCCCAGTAAAGATCATGCTGCATTGGGGAACAAGAAATCAGTTGAATTTCATTTTAAAATAGTTTTTTTTTTCCCTTCTACTTTCAAGCTTTGCTCGTAAAACTCTTATATAAGAATCGACTTTCTTATTTTGAGGTTATGAGTTATACTCGATCTACTTTCAAAAGGCATTTGGACCTGGCTTATAATACAAGGAGCAGGTATATATAACAACATCTTTAAAACAGAACTAGAAAATTAGAAGTCATACATGGAGGGAGGTAAAAATATATCAGCCGAATATAAGAACTAAGCAGGTGATCTTCCCCAGATCCTGTGACAACCAAGGCAAAAAGTTGAAGTGATGGATTACTTAATTCTCATTAGCTGGTGTGAAGAGGCAGAAAGAAAGCATACTGGTTCATCAGGAGAGGTAATTTTGCCCTACAACTGAATTGTGAAAGACATTTGTAATAAGGCTTTAAAATAGTTTTTTTGAGAGGGATGTTTTAAGCATTTTATGGAAGCCTCACACACACTGAGAAAAGAGCACAGATCATAAGTGTACAGCTAGATGAGTTTTCACAAGCCAGCCTTATCTGTGGGACCAGCTCCCAGAGCAAAGATAGAATGTCTCAGCCTCCCAAAGACCTGTGGATCCTCTTCCCATCCCGACAGTCTCCTCCCTCAAAACACCCACTGCGTCTTCTCAGAATGTAAGTTGGTTTTATCTTTTTAGTTTTTTATTTTAACAACATGTATTTCAATAATTTATACTTTTAAAATAATTTGTTCATTCACAGTTTCATCCATCCATTCATTCAGACCATTTACAAAATCGTGAATGTTCACCAGACACCTAGCAACCTTGAAGTTTAGAATGTTTTGGAGCTTTGAATTGTCTTTTTTTTTTTTTTTTTTTTTAATTTGCGTGCACTGAAATATGCTTTTTTCTTGTTTTTTGGTGCATGATTACATGATTTTTGACACAGGAGTAGAGTAATATAACTACCCCTTGAAGCTGAATTCCAAAGGATTCCATCACCCCAAAACTCTCTCCTTTTGGCCTTCTGCAGTCATACTTCCCCCAGCCATTCTGACAACTCCTGATGGAGAATCATGGTCCACATTTTGAGTTTCAGGACAGTTATGAGGAAACTTTTCTCACTCTTCATTTCTCAACTGCAAATTTTCCCTTTGTCCTTTCATTTTGTGATTGCAAAGGCCAAAGTCTGTCTGTCCATATTAAAAAAGACATTTTTTCTGGTGGTCCAAAATTCCAGTGTTCTACTGGACTGACTAACCCTGTTTTCAATACAAAATGGATATTTTTTTCTTCTCAAAGGTTAGGTCACATATGCTGCAAAACACAGAAATACTGACCTTTGGGTAAGGATCATCTGAATCTCCAGAGAATGGAGTGGAAAAGAAAAACTCAGAGCTGAATCAGGAACAACGGGTAGATGTGCCCTCAAATACCGCTTTGAGTTTTTCACGATTCTAGTTCTCCAGGAAAACGTTTCTTTTCCCCCAGTTTATTCACCGTTAAGAGCTTTCCCAAGTTACCTTTTGAGTAGAGTTCTTTACCACCTGGCAGTAACTCTGATAACAGTGAAAGAGATGGTACTGTGGAAGAAAATTGATCAGCTTAAATTTTTTAATGCATACGTTTTAATGCATACTTGCATGGTTGGCAGACTGTGCCTGTGACTTCAGGAGTATTCTGAATTTGACTTTGAAGGGAAGCACTGTACGTTTTGTGTACAAGTAAAGTGAGTGTCGGTTTCAAAATGTGCCTTCTCAACAATTTTCTTCATCTTTTATTTACTATGTTGTATTATAAATGCAAAATATATTCTTATGGGAAAAAAGCACAAAAATACAATCAAGCAAAAGAACATTGAAAACACCTGACTCTTCCGACCCCCTCACCCCCACACAGAAACATCACTCTTTCTTTTTTTTTAACTTTTTTAAAAGAATATTTCAAATGTGTATAAAAGTAGAGAAAATAGTATAGACCACCCAAGGCACCCATCGCCAACTATACAAAGATCAACACACACCCACTCTTTATCCATCTCTGCCCAGAAATCTTGTCTCACGTTGGATTATTTTCAAGCAAATCCCACACATCATTTGATTTCATCCAAAATTTTGTGTATGTACTCCTAAAAGATGAAGCTTTCAAAACACTATGGTGCTATGATCACAGATGAAATGCATTAATAATTTTATATTATTAAATATTTTGCCAATACAAATTCCCCGATCAACTTTTATTTGGTATCAATGGTTAGAAAAACAATTGTTTGGGTTCTTATGTTCTTTTTTTTTTTTTTTTTTAAATTGGAGGAAAATTGCTTTACAATGTCATGTTGGTTTCTGCCGTACAACACTCAGATAAGAATGCATATATCCCCTCCCTCTGGAACCTCCCTCCCACCTACCCGCATCCCATCCCTTCAGGCCATCACAGAGCACCAGACTGGGCTCCCTGTGTTAAATAGCAGCTTCCAAAAAATAAAAAAATAAAAAAAATAAAAAACCAGCTTCCCACTAGCTATTTTACGCGTGGTGGTGTATGTCTGTCAGCGCTGCTCTTCCGGCTCACCCTCTCTCCTTCCCACTTCTGTGCCCACAAGGGTGCCCTCTATGCCTGCGTCTCTGTTCCTGCCCTGTAAGTAGGTTCCTCGGTACCATTTTTCCAGATTCCATATAAATGTGTTAATATATGGTATTTGTTTTTCTCTTTTTGATTTTGCTCTACAAGAGATGCTAAATTCATCCACCTCATTTTGACTGATTCAAATTTGTTCCTTTTTATTGTTGAGAAATATTTAGCCACAACTTCTTTAGGCCTTCATCTGTCGATGGACATCTAGGTTGCTTCTGTGCCCTGGTTATTGTAAACAGTGCTGCAGTGAACATTGGGGCACTTTTTGAATTATGGTTTTCTCAGGATATAAGCCCAGCAGTGGGATTGCTGGGGCATATGGCAGGACTGAAGCGACTTAGCAGCAGCAGCGGCAGCATTTAATATACATAACATTTAAATTATTGCTGAATATAAGTTCACATTATATGTACAAGTATATCTGCTACCTTTAGATATTAACAACTGCTTGATGAGAAAAGCAATGAGCTCCAGGTTCTGCCTCTGGTGACTGTATCTTCAGGCAAGTGTGTTTTACTTTCTGTGAATAGAAGTAAAGAGGCTTGAACCACATGCGTATGACCTTGTGTGTTACTGATCACTAGGTACATTGCCAGGAGAGTACCAACTGTTGATATTAATACATAAGGTCTGAGTTAGCATGCTGGGTGGGTGCATCACTGAAGTTAAATAAATAAGATACAAGATTCAACGACAGTGTTTCCTGAGCACTCAGATCCTCGTGGGTTTTGGTGATTCTGGAACATTTGGTCTTTTGTACGTTTGTGAAGGCCTCCATGGGAAAGGCCGGTACTTAGAAGCCAGAGAAGCAAAGCACGAATCCCGGCTCCAACATTTACTGCTGGGTGACTGAGTAATATTAATATCCCTGAGCTTGAAACTTCTTCACTGCTTAAAGGAGATGATATTAATAGTATTGCCTAATCGTGAGGTGATGGTGGGGATGGAACGTGAGAATGACGCCGTAAGGGGCTCTGCATAGTGCCTGGCGCATGGTTAACCAGGAGCTCGATGAATCATAGTGGCTTCCAGTGAGTTAAGAGACCACAGTAAACTGAAAACACCAAAGACTGCACACAGGGAGATTCATTTACATATAGTACAACAGGAAAATGAATCTGTGCCTTAGATGTTGAGACGAGGATTATCTTCAGGAGGACAGTGACTAGAAAGGGAGCTCCAGGGCCTTCTAGGGTGTTGTCTTTTCTTGATCTGTGCTGGTTACACAGGTATGTTCGGTTTCAGAAATTCATTTAGCTGTATATATATGAATAGGCACCTTTCTGTAAACACTTTATACTTGAATGAAAAGTAAAAATTGAAAACAGAACTTCAAAGAACAGCAAGAAAAAATAGAAAAATCACAGTGAAAGTCACTCAGTCGTGTCTACCTCTTTGTAACCCCATGGATTATACAGTCCATGGAGTCCTCCAGGCCAGGAACCTGGAGTGGGTAAGCCATTCCCTTCTTCAAGGGATCTTCCTACCCCAGGGATTGAACCCAGGTCTCCTGCATTACGGGCACATTATTTACCCTCTGATCCACCAGGGATGCCCAAGAATACTGGAGTGGGTAGCCTATCCCTTCTCCAGGGGATCTTCCCAACCCAGGAATCCAACTGGGGTCTCCTGCATTGCAGGCAGATTCTTTACCAGCTGAGCTACCAGGGAAGAAAAAATAATACCAATCTTATTCCTGGCAATGAGACTTCTGGCATATAGTACCACAGTTGATAGACGGACAGATGTAATGCTGATTGTTTTCAATCTGAATTGTTTCTCTCCTCTTAAATTTTAGGAAAATTTAGAATAATGTTGATTAAAGTCACACATTATATATATTTGGAATTTTTTTAAGGCTAAGGACCTTTTTAAATTGAAGTATAGTTGGTTTACAATGTGATTGATTCAGTGGTGCACTTCAGCTCCTTTTCCCTTATAGATTATTGTAAAATACTGAGTTGAGTCCCCTGTGTGATACAGTAGGTCCGTGTTGTCTGTTTTATTTATAGTAGTGTGTATCTGTTAATCCCATATTTTAAATTTTTGAGAGAACTTTCTGCATTCGACTTGGGAGCAGATTATTTTCCCTTGAAGGTTATAAAATATTGAGTAGAGTTCCTTGTGCTATACATAGGTCCTTGTTGTTTATCTGTTTTATGTATAGTAGGATGTATCTGTTAACTCATAGTCCTAATTTATCCCTCCTTCTCACTTTCCCCTTTGGTAACCATAAGTTTGTTTTCTACGTCTGTGGTTTAGTTAAACTCTTCTCCTTTATATTTTTAAGATAACTTTTCACATTCAACTTGGGGGCAGACGTTTGCCTTCCTTGCTTCCTCGAGATTTCCTTGGGGGGCCCACTGGCATGTCAGCAGCCTCATCTGGTCTGCCTAAACCAGAGCTGTGGGCTTTGAAACCAGTCATGGGAAGCAAGCTAGACCCATCCAGTTGCCCTGAACAGTAACTTTCTTTTCAGAATCCCTCCAAGAAATAGCAGTGAATCCATAAAGGATTTAAAGAGTTATCTCCTTTCTTCGGGTGCTGACATGTCACATGCCCAGAAGAACATTTGAAGTTTGAGAAAGTACAGCCAAGGAATAGATACTCGATTTAGTGGTTCTGAGACAGTAATACTCATCTTGTCAAGCAGAATAAAGTGAGCTGGGCCCAACACTGCCTAGGGTAAAACCTGCTGTTTGTTGCAGTTTGAGATGCCAAATTAAGGGGAGCCTTTGAGACTTGTGTGTAGAATCCGCTCTGAAGAAAAATCTCAATTCTCACTGACATTAGTCCTTTTGATTCACAAGCATACATGTGTATTTAAAAAGCCTGAAAGGTGAAATATTTGATAATCCTCCTTTTGAAGTCTAATGTATCCAGTGTAGTCAGATAGATTTTATAAAAGTCACCTACCATAGAGATTATGACAACAAAAAAATAGTTTAAGCAGATGGATCTTAATCAGTATTTTCTAATGTGAATACGGATATGGAAAATATAATTATAAGGATGTTAGACCCTCTTTTTTGCTGTCACAGCACACAGCTGGAAATTGCTTATTATTAGCTTGCAAATCCTACAGGAAAATACAGAATTATTTTTAGTACTCAGCAAATTTATGGTGGTAATTATGGGTACTCACATCACTTCCAGAATGTGAGTCCTATATCTTTCTTCTCCATACCAAGAAGATAATTTGTATCACTTGCACACCCTTAAATATTGATTTTTGTCATCCCTGGAAGTCAAAAGTGCTTTTCTGGTAATGTCATGGGTGACAATGGTCATTTTGCAATGTACGTTGTTTGAGGGCTCTCTGGGGTTTTATTATCATGAGAATAGATCAGAGGTGTGTTTTTTTTTTTTTTTTTTTGAGATTAAAAAAAAATAATCATCTGCTTTTCTTCTCACCAAATCCCCCAACCTGTAGCATCTGAACTCACAGCCTGTGTCTCCTCTCTTGGACAACTGAGAGCAGGGTCCCAGTTGTTTTAGAAGCCGGTCTTTCCCTGGTGATCCAGACTCCAGCTCTTCTCACCCTGTACTCAAGAATGACACTGTCACACCCACCACCCTGGGGTGCCTGCCTCCGCTAGTCTTCTCTTCTAACACAGCAGCTCTGATCTTAAAAAACAAACCACTCCCAGCAGCAGCGGCAAAAGTCCTTAGAGAAGTAGCTATGTTAGTCCTCTCTGGGATTCCCTGGTGGCTCAGTTCTCCGCGGCCCTTCTCTGCCCAGCTAACTCCATCAAGCCTCCAAATCCATCCATCTTTTTATAAATGACACATCCACCTACCGTTTCTGCAGGCCAAAATCACTGGCGTCGTTTAAAAGCTCCGGCTTAGAAGTTTTCTTATAAACTCAAGCTCCAAAAAGCCTTTTCAGTCCAACCCCTTCCCATCGTCTCCACCGGACTCCCAGTCCCCCCTGGGTACACAGACATCATGTCACTGTCACCAGAACTTTCTGGTTAAACCTAATGGGTGGTGCAATGTGTGGACCTTTCTTATTTAACCTCCTTTGTTGAAACAGTCCTCTTTTCTAGACTTCTATGACAGCACATCCTCCCGTTATTCTAATAAATAGAACTTGAAAGAAGGAATACGAACTAGGGAAGTGAAAGGCGTATGTAGAGTTATGGTTAGATAGCATCACAGTCAATGGACATGAATCTGAGCGAACTCCAGGAGATGGTGAAGGACAGCGAACCCTGGTGTGCTGCAGTCCATGGGGTCGCAAAGAGCTGGACATGACTTAGTGGCTGAACAACAATAACAGCAAATGTAAAGAATGTTAATGAGGTCACTGAAGTGCATGAAGGGCAATCCCCAACAGCCACTGCCTTGAGGGGTGAGGTTGTAAGGATTCTAAGTTGGAAGCCAAGAGGAAGGCAGAGTGGCTAGAGCTGAGACCCTGCCCTCTGAGGTGGGCACGCTGGATAGTGATGCTGGAGTTGCTGGGCAAGGGGCTGTGAGCCTTGGTCTGTGAAGTCTGATAAAATGAAATAAACTGCTGCTGAGAAAGAGCTCTGTCTCTGCTAGGATGAGCAATAGAGACTGGCGTGAAGCTGAAGGGCAAGGAAACCCCAAACTCCTCCTAACAGCCACCTGCCTTGCACCTTCCCTCTGGTGCTGCTGGGAGACGGAGCCTAACAGGGAGCTGCTGGCAAAGCAGGAGAGAGAGTCTCCGCCCTGCATCACAAAGCAGGACTGCACGGCTGAGCCTGGAGGAGACCAGTAGCTTGATGACTCACATGCCCTCTCTCACTTGCTGCTTTTCACTCTCTCCTCTCAGCTCTGCATCATCCACAGCTTATTTAAATAGCTGCGTGTCCAGAAGCTTGGAGCAGGTTCCTCCCTCCTGGGATCGCCTTCTCTAGCCCCCTGGCTTTCAGTCCATGCGTCTGTACATCCATGATCCCAACTTTATATCTACAGCCCTGGCCTCCCACTGGTTGAGAGCCAAGTAGCCACAGCTTCTGGCTCGTTTCCACATAGGTATTTCATGGGCATCTCCAACCTGATGTGTTGAGAGCAGTGCTTTTGATTTCTTGCCTCTCTCCAACCTCCCCCTCCTGCCGCCTTTTCATTGAATGATACGTCCTCGGGCCACAGTCATTGTATAAACTCCATCTTCTAGGTATCCTTATAACACCCTCTCATAAATTACTGTTATGAATGCAATGTCCAAATTATACTCCTAAGCTAACCGCCTTTTATTACCTCCATGGCTGCAGAGACAACACATCACCTCTCTCTGGAAGAATGGGAGACTGGGAATGCGTCTCCCACACTTCCTCACCTGTGGCCCTGTAACCCACGTTCCACATAGTGTCTGTGGGACTTGAGATGGGCTGATCGATTGCCAGCCTGCTTAAAATCTCTTGATATATAAACAATATGTGTGCAGTAGAAACCGTGCTTTAAGTTCTGAATTTTGATGTTTCCCCGGGTTAGCAGTGTTTGAGGAGACTCATGATGCTAGGCAGCGACAGCAAGTCTCGGCTCCCGTCAGCTGTAGAATCATGAGGGTCTACCTCCCATACTGACAACCATTCTGCATCCAGACAACCATTCTGTTCTCCACTTTCAGTACAGTAATAAGTTACATGAGATTTTCGACGGTATATAAGATAATAAGCTATGTGTTAGATGATCGTGCCCCACTAAGCTAATGTAAGTGAGCATATTTCAAGTAGGTCAGACTGAGCTAGGATATTTGGTGAGTGCATGCGAGTTAAGTCACTTCAGTGGTGTCCAACTCCTTGTGACCCTGTGGACTGTAGCCCGCCCGGCTCCTCAGTCCATGGGATTCTCCAGGCAAGAATACTGGAGTGGGTCCCTCTTCCAGGGGATCTTCCTGACCCAGGGATCAAACCCATGTCACTTATGTCTCCTGCATTGACTAGAGGGTTCTTCATCACTAGCACCTCCTAGTTTAGGTGTATTAAATGCATTTTCAGATTATAATACTTCCAGTTTGTAATGGGTTTATCAGGTGAGTCAAGGAGGATCTGTGTCTGTCTGCGCTGCTCAGTCTGCCTGCTAGAATCCTACTTTTCTCGTGTCTTTTGGAGCAAAGTGACAAGCTGTAAGCTGAAGAATCCACTTCCTTTCTGTTTAGACAGTAGCCATTGTATCTTGCTGCCCTGTGGAGGAGGGAGAAAAGACAGATTCTGCAGACCCCCAGACAGCATCAAGGTTTGCAAACTGCAGTTCACGTCTCTTCACCTCTTTACATCCTCAGGTGGAAGATCCATTCTGCCACTGTGGTTAGTACTAAACTATTGTAATCAGGTTCTGTCAAGGGTGAGAGATGTTGGTTACCTAGTAGCACATATCTTCTGGAGTTCTGACTGCTGAAAGTCATCTCACCTTTTGCCTGACTTCCCCTGCAATCTTAGAAAATTCACCTTAGAAGCTGCAGGGGCTGAGCTGATGGAATGTGAAAGCAAACATGTCATTTCTCAGCGAGCAGAAGAGGGAAGAGAAATAAGTGTGGTCTAGTCACCAGTTTCATCTCAGTCGTGTTCAGAAAACCTCTCTAAATGCATGTATTCATTCCAAGCACAGGAAGACACCAGTGCCTTCTCTTCCTGATCCTCGTCCCTAATTCAAGGCCCCTGTTTGTCTTCAAGGACCCACCCATGCCCCTGGCATCCCTATGCAGTCGGAGTCCTGGGTCCCCTTTCCTTCTGTTATCCAAACAGCTTCCTACCTCAGAAGCCCTTCTGACAAAAGACTACGTGAAGAAATGTACACAGCCTAGAATGGACGGGAAGTATCCCTAATGGGCAGATTAAGTAACAAGGCTCCTGTTTCTCTAGTCTCCACTTAGATCATGAGACAGTGTGCTCGGGGCTGGTGCACTGGGATGACCCAGAGGGATGGGATGGGGAGGGAGCTGGGAGGGGGGTTCAGGATGGGGAACACATGTACACTCATGGTGGATTCAAGTCAATGTATGGCAAAACCAATACAATATTGTAAAGTAAAAGAAATTAATTAAATTAAAAAAAAAAAAAAAGACTCAGCATCATCACAAAGTAGAGAGAAACAGGAGAAGCAACTCTGATTCCTTTTCTGCAGAGTGGCTCAGATTCCTGCAGGGGACTAGGAACCTATGGGTCTTGTGATCATCCACTTCATCCCCCATGGCCCCAGCTTTTATGACAGAAAGACTCTACACTCCTGTATCACATTCCTGAGCCCGCAGGGGTCTCTGTTCATGTTTCTGGCATGTTGAGATCATCTTTCTCCAACCTCATGGAAGATACACCCTCAGCTGCTCTGGTTTTTAAACAACCAATTAAATTTTATAAGTCAGAGTATTACCCTAAAGCTTCTTTTGAACCACTCCAAAGATTTTACCCTGTAAAGTGATCGTCTCAGTGTCCGGATGCAACTTCAGATACTTGCTAAAAATTCAGTCCCCCGAATCTTACTGAGGATCCTTCTAAATCATCATTTTGTGGGATGGAAATCAGGTAGACGTGTATTTTTAAATGTCCAACAGATTATTCTTACTCAAGGTAAAGCTTGAGAACCTCTGGTCTATTGTGTAATAAACTGGAGTAATAAAATGAAAGCAAATTCTAGAGTTGGTTTTGCCAAAATTTTGCCTGCTCACCACTCAAGGTATTAGAGACATTTTGGAATAACTTTTAAAAAATAATTATGCATTGATCTTCATGTGTTTTAGAACAAAGTAAAGTGCAGTCTCAAACCAGTGGCTTTACTGATGTTATAGTTAGGATGAGGCTGAAGAAAAATAAAGTTACTGTTTTAAGAAGAACTTATAAGCAGATAAAGATATGGGGGATTTGAATGGGTGACAGGGTTCTGCTGTTTTGTTCAAATTCCTGTTCAGCTGCTAGTTGCTTGAATCACATCAGACATGGTTCTTCATGACCCACTTACCTGTGTGGTGCCCATCCTGAGTGTGGTTGCCACCTTCCTGGGCCCGCCCCTCCCCATGGTTCCCTGGCAGCTCCCTGGAGCCATGAGGCTGGCTGTTGGGGAAACGCAAGCTTCTTGCCTTTGGTGTCTGCTTCCACTTTCTTCCTCACCCCGGGTTTCCTGGTGCTGCGTTTTATTCTCCCTTGAATGCCAGCTCTGTCCCTGGCTGTCTTGCCCTGTCTGAGAATGAACTCACCATCCTGTCACTCAACTGAAAAGAGGAACAATTTCCCTGGATTTCTTTACCAGAAGTGCTGTTTGCATCAGACCTCCCAAGATGGAGTTTGCTAATCGGATACACATAGTGATTGTGAGATGCCCGTAGAGAGGGCAGCTCGCCACAGGCTGATCTCAGGTCCCACCATGGGGGCAGCATGTGCTGTCCGTGCCCTGCTTATGCCCCCCAACCCCGTGCTCCAGCTGAGGCCCAGCCGCCTCCGCCTGCACCCCTGTGCTTGGGGGCTCTTTTTCCCAACTGCAGGAAACCTCGTTGTGATGCAGTGTCTCTCTTTTATTTTTAAACCAGCACAATATTGTGAAGAAATTATCCTTCTGTTAAAAATAAATTTTTAAGAGATCTCCTAAGTATAAAAAAGGGCTTGAACCAATGGAAGAAGATTCAGTGTTCTTGAGGAGCAAGGTTTAAATTCATGCAAGTGTTAATTTTCTTTAGATAAGAAATAAATTTGATCAGGATTTATTTACATTTATTAAAATGCCAGCATGAAATTTTTTTTTACCTAAAGATGGTATTCCTAGAGTGCACATGGAAAAGTAAACCAACAAGTTTAGCTGGAAAATTCTACAAGAGTAATGAGGAAAGACTTGTAGATACTAAAATATACTGTAAAATGATGACAATTCAAACAATCTGGTAGTAGGTCAAATATAGAACACAGTAGAAAACCCACAAATAGCCACCAATCTCAAATAGAAATCAGGTTACGGAACTGACATTTTTGTTCCTGGTGAAGAAATGGAACAGATTTCTCCAACCCAGACCCATGGCCATTGTATTAATATTGTTACATGTGGCATTGCATCAGATTCACCTGCAACTTACTTTATTGAGAATTCTCTACATGCTACAAAGCTTGCTAGTCATTTCCACAGGCTTTAAATTGTTTAATCTTCATAGAAAACCATGAGGCAGGAATTCTTAACTCCATTTTAGAGTTTTAGAAAATAGAGGCCCAGAGATATTAGGTATCTTGCTTACAGGTACACAGCAACGAGGGGCACAGATGGAATTCAAACCATGGCCTTCCGATTTCCTATCCGGGGCTCCTTGGTTCACCCAACTCCAAATCTCAATAAGCAATATTGTTGACCATTTCTCTTCTAATGTTTTCTATTCACTGTCTTTATTTCATTTGAGTCCTCATTTTCCAGGGTACTCAACGTGATTTTCTGATCTGCAATTTAAATCATGAAATTGATTATTAAAATATCTATTTTATTTCTCAGTTTAGGCCATCAAGATAGCAGAGGATTGGTGGTCTAGGTGATTGAAGTTAGTCCATAAAAGGTCTTAAGCATAACCTTGGTGGTGTATTTTCACCAGGCCTCAGGCTGGAAGAAATATCGTCAGCAGCTCAGGACATGGCATGGCTAGGTGTAAGCACATCCAGAAGTGCTGGTGTGAGCTGGGGTCTCTGCTGGGCCCCTCACCTCTCCCCCATGCTCTCCCAACTAGTCAGGGTGCCTCAGAGGCGCTCCTTCTGTGCATGTGGTAACCAGGGCAGCACCAAGATGCGGGGCACCTGAACGGCTCTCAGGCTTCCGATCCTTCCAGGCGCTGCTGCTGCCCCTCTGTTCCACAAGTGGGAAATAATGGGTTGGTCACTGACCTCAGTGATGCTGGGCCATTCATAGCTGACCTAGAGCCCAACCCCTGATTTGGCCGAAGGCCAGTAGGTTTTTGTTAAAACAAGCACAGCCTACCAGTTGTGGAAGTTCATCATTTACTAGTGATTTATGACTTTTATTTTTTCCTCTTTAACCAGGATGCAGCCCTTGTTTCATTAGGTTTATTATGTTTTTAATTACCTTAGGGACCTATTTGGTGCCTAATTATCTGTATGACAGGAAATTAAGCTTCTATTTGTCTGTAGGCACTGAGTAACCTTACTTTCCCCTCCTCCCTTTCTTTTGGTTTTTTTAAATGATAACGTGAATTGCTAATCTAGACCAAAGTGGTTTTGCTGCACTTTTAGACCAGCTATGAGTTATAAAGCATTTGATGGACACTATAAAGGACAGCCAGTTTTAGGTTAGTTGATTGTCAGTTGACTCATAGCGTCATAGTGGGTACTCTGCCATCCTGGGCAATTTTAAACTCTCCGTAGTCTGGCTTAGGAAGTTTAAATCCTGATTGCTACTTAGTAGCTATTTGTCCAGGGAGGGAAACCTCAGTGCTTTAGCATTCTTATCTGTAAAATGGGGATGAAGTAAGACCACAGAGAGTGACTGAGAATCAAATTACATAATGTGTGTTAATATATGTAAAGCATTTCAACTCTTGGTACGTAGTAACTGCTCAATAAATGATCACCATTATTACTGAGAGTCCAGATTGGTAGATATGGATTAAAGTTTTTGTGTGTGTTTTACAGCCAGCCATTGTCTATTTCAGACCAGAGATGAGCATTTCAAGGGTTGCATGTTTCTGATATTGAAAAATACAGAGGCAAAATTGGCCCTTAGTCTGAAAACAGGAAAATCTCTACCACCCAGACTGTTTGATCATGTTTTCATCTGACTTCTCAAACTAGCTCAGAGATGCTAATTTAACGCTCATAGTCAGGAAAGATTGTATTTCTTCCCTTGTCTTATCTTCCTAGGTCCAGCTCTTGTCGAAGTTCCCAGTAATGAATTCTATAGGTAGTGAGATCCCCTCCCCAAAAAATAGGAAAGGGAGAGCATGAACAAAACAAAAAGTCCCCAGTCCCCTTAAGTTTTATTTATCTTTTCCCATGGCAAAGCTGAAAACATTCCTTCTTTAGAGCTATTGTCACAGTTGTCTTTATTATTCAAAAATCTCAGGAATAAAGTACAAAAGAGATGTAACAGGAGAGCTGGAAAAAACCCAAAGGATGCTTCCAAGCCTAGGTTCTCTTTGCAAAGCATCCCTTTCTCATCAGCCTTTGTCAGATGGATTCGAGCTTTTACCAGTAAGACGCAAATATTAAATCAGTGCCCTTCAATCTCTGTAGTTCAGAAGCAACCCTTGTGCCCCGCCTGGGGGATAAATCTATGAGTCTGAGCGCCACGTCTGCAAGGAGGCACTTGAGAGGCAGCGAGAGGGACACAGGAGCACGCACAGACCAAGCCAGGCCAGGATGAAATCGCGGTGCTGCCGCCCCTGGTATCTGAGGAGCGATGACTCTGACATTATCATAGTGTGTTAGATGTGATATGAAGCAATTATCCAGTTGCTTTTTGGAATACTGATGCTTGAGTTGTCTCTGCACATTATCCTCGTCTCACGCTGTGACCCTGCAGGACTTAATTCTGACACCCTGAGTCTCTCATGGCAGAGTGATAAGGCACTCTGGCTTAATCTTCCTTTTCCTAGGATGAGACTCTGGCACTCACCCTTTTTATTAAGGCGGAGTACTGATAAGGCGAGCTACTGCCCATCTTCTTTCTCCACT
The DNA here is from genome assembly GCF_000754665.1 of Bison bison bison. NCBI lineage: Eukaryota > Metazoa > Chordata > Mammalia > Artiodactyla > Bovidae > Bison > Bison bison. The sequence continues at coordinate 487,015 of NW_011494768.1, read as the reverse complement.
TGCAAAATATGATTTGTACCTCGAATTCTCTAGTGCCCCGTCCCCTACCGCATATACTGGCACAATGGCATTTCCTGCTAATTGTAATCTACTCTCATAACAAATGCAGACATTATTGCTCTTTCCTGTAATCACTTGCAATAGGCCCTGCGTTCATAAGAGACACTCCTTGTAACCCTATTTTAATAGTCATCTAAGGAATATGGAATAAGATTTATTTAGACTGGATGCAACAGGGCCAGACTCACTCCATATGTGTAATGCCTGAAGGCCTGGAAATTTCACCCTCCAAGAGGTGGCCTATTTTCTTAAGTTGAAATTGACATTGTGTCAGCATTTTGCTTTCATCTGAAAGGCTATTTCTCAGTTCCTTTATTGGTAGATTTCTTTTAATTTTCTGAAAGCAGATTTTTTTTTTAATTTGAAGCATGGATTGACTTGTCCATGTTGTAAAAACTTCATATCAGCTTGTCTGTACTAGGCACACCAGGAGGTGTCTTTCAAAGAGGCTGGAGGAAGCCCCTTCTGGGTGCTGTGTGTGGCCAGCCTTCCTCTGCCCCCAGGTCTGAGGTCTGTCATGAGGTTCCGGGTAGTATGGGCCACAGCTGCGGCATTGTGGTAACAGGACACACATTTGTCCATATACTTGCATCTTCTGTGGCTGTGAAGAGATTTCAGGAAGGCAGTTTGTGATGGTGTCCAGGGTTTAGGTATTTGATGGTGGGCTGTCCCCATCCATACATTTAATGGAACGCTGGCACCTTGCTTCCTCTCTGTAAGCCATTCTGTCATCGTTTGGGAAGAGAGGAGAACCATAAATTCCTTGTGCATCTGGCATAAGAAGTAAATGAGTTTCTCAATATAAAACTCTTAGCACAGGATCTGTAAAAAAGTAAGCTTGTCTCAGAGAGACAAATACCATATGATATTACTAATCTAAAATAGTGAATATAACAAAAAAAAGAAACAGGCTCAAAAATACAGACACCACACTAGTGGTTACCAGTGGGAAGAGCTTTGCAAGATGATTAAGTTCTAGATATCCTTGTACAACAATCAGTTCAGTTCAGTTCAGTCACTCAGTCATGACCGACTCTTTGCGACCCCATGGACTGCAGCACACCAGGCTTCCCCGTCCATCACCAACTCCTGGAGCTTCCTCAAACTTATGTCCGTTAAGTCAGTGATGCCATCCAACTATCTCATCCTCTGTCATCCCCTTCTCTTCCCGCCTTCAATCATTCCCAGCATCAGAGTGTTTTTCAAATGAGTCAGTTCTTCATATCAGGTGACCAAAGCATTGGAATTTCCGCTTCAGCATTCCTTCCAATGAATATTCAGGACTGATTTCCTTTAGGATGGACTGTTTGGATCTCCTTGAGGACTCTCAAGAGCCTTCTCCTACACCACAGTTCAAAAGCATCAGTTCTTCGGTGCTCAGCTGTCTTTATAGTCCAACTCTCACATCCATACATGACTACTAGAAAAACCATAGCTTTGACTTTGTTGGCAAAGTGATATCTCTGCTTTTTAATATGCTGTCTAGGTTGGTCATAACTTTTCTTCCAAGGAGCAAGCATCTTTTAATTTCATGGCTGCCGTCACCATCTGCAGTGATTTTGGAGCCCAGAAAAATAAAATCTGTCACTGATTCCATTGTTTCCCCATTTATTTGCCATGAAATGATGGGACCAGTTGCCATGGTCTTAGTTTTAAGAATATTTATAACACTACTGAATTGTACCCTTAAAAATGGTTAAGAAGGGAAACTATATGTTGCATGTAATTTGTCACAATTTGAAAAAAAAATGGATTTTGCAATTAGTTGAGGAAATAAATGTAAGAAAACTTATAAAAACTGAATACAAATAAGTTGTCTAGAAAGTAACTTAGCACTGTATCAGGAGACTTAAGAATGTCCATACCCCTTTAGGTGTATCTTAAGAAAATAATCAGAAATATGGTCAGGAATCATTTAATGCTCTTCATTGAAGCATTATTTATGATTTTAAAAAGGCATACTTAGTCCTCAACCAGAGGTTGAGTTAAATGAAGGTTGGTATGTCCATAGGAAGGAAAATGCAGCTTTTTAAAACTTGTTTTGAAATATACTTAATGATGTGAGGAATATTAAAAATTCTGTTATATGAAAAAGCATACATAGTATACAAAGCTGCACGTTCAATATGATTCCACTTCATTAAAACGTAAGACCATGCACTCAAATCTGGTGGTGGTTGGATTATCTGTAATGTGTGTGAAAGTGCTTTGTGAACCATAACTTGGCCCAAAGGCAATGATTGTCAGCCACTCAGAGTGGAAGACTTGAGCTGTACCCGCATAAATAACCTATTTTAGGTATAAAATAAGTCACATTCAGCATGGAGTAAGCATTTTCCTGAGCTTTCTATGTGTATTTCCTTACTCAGTCCTCCCAACTGATCTGTGGGGAAGTACTGTTTCTTTTCCAATCCTTGATGGTAAAAATAAAGCCTGGAACAGTCATACAACAGCTAGAAAGCTGAGGAGCCATGACGTTTGGGCCCAGAACTCCCTTGCATTTATCCCTGCTAGTTATTAATAGGTTGTGCTTAGTCACTCAGCCGTGTCTGACTCTTTGCAACCCTTTGGACTATGGCCCTCAAAGTTACCCTGTCCATGGGCTTTTTCAGGCAAGAATACTGGAGTGGGTTGCCATTTCCTCTTTCAGGGGATCTTCCTGACCCAGGGATCAAACCCACATCTCCTGTGTTTCCTGCAGTTCAGACAGATTCTTTACCCACTGAGCCATCAGGGAAGTTCCCCCTACTAGCCAGCCAACTCTGATATAATCTGAAGGGGAGCAAGAAAGGCGGATCATGACTGCCTGTGTTCTGCCATCTTGTTGGCTTGGGAGCTAGCGGGTGATGTCCAGGGCCAGCTCCTCATTGTCATTGACTGAGAGCAAAGATCTTAACAGAGGTGGCTGATCAGAACACCTTCCCTTGCTGGGTGTTCTGATGCTTATGTATTGCAGCCTTCGCTGGAACCAGTCAACACTGAAGTAATGAAGCAGAGAGTTGCACATGTTAGCTGGTCAAAGTCTTGGTGCTTGGCAGCCTCCTTGAGAATGTATTCAGAAAGGAGGATATTGACTCACTGACTCAAATGTGCTGGACTTCGTCAACTTTTTCCATAGCAAGGCATTTATAACATGCATTATTTGGGAAATCCAGAACGCTCTGTGAGCTACTTTAAATTATAAGTGCTTTTGAAAGCCATGACTGGAAATGACTCCCTTAGCCCTTCAGGCTCTTGCAGTGATTTGCAGTATACTTTCACGGAAGGGCTTTCGAAGTGATTTGGTTCATTATATGTGCATCCTACATGGAAAGAGCCCATGCATAACACAGGATTTATGAAGCCAGAGTACTCCTGCTTATTAGAAATTTCAAGAACATGAAGCTTTTCTTGAGTTAAATAGACCTAAATGCTTTGAGAACCCCAAAGCATGACTTGAGATCCTGGGCTCAGTGCATGCTCTGAATACATGTGTTCCCTTACTGGTGTACACATTTTCCTGGAGGAATGGGTGTTAAAATGGGTCTCTTTCCCTCTCTATTCCCATGAAGACATAGGTTAGTGATGCCACATTCCATGGTGCTCACCCTGAAAAAGTTCAAATGGGAAGCCTGTGATCCCTTAAAGAATTCTTGAACCCTTTCTCCATACTGTTAGTCTAAAAGCATTGTCAAAAGTTGTTTTTTGATTTGAAAACAAACTTTCTAAGATAGATGCTGGTGGTGAGTCCCATTCCCAAATACTGGGAGGAGTACTTGCCTCTCACCTCAAGCCTACATAAGAAAATCTTCAATGAGACTATTCCAAGAACTTCAAAAATATATGGTTTTTTTGCATTTGAGGACTACATTGGCCTGATTTTGTGTGTGTTTCTTTTTTTTTTTTGCATTGGAGTAGTATATTGGCCCACCTAAATAATATAGGATGTTGGAAATGTTTTAGCAGCTTGTACTGTGGAGAAAAAGAGAAAGTTGTTCTTCTGTTAGGATTTGGTTTATTATAGAGGGCAAAGGATCCAAGAGTGGTACCCCTGGACCAGAAACTGGAAAATAACTTAAATGGAATTATCCTGGGTTCTGTCCAATGGGGCTGTCCAGAGACATGAGGAGACCCGGGGAAAAAGAACCTGAAGATAATCCCAGATTCCTGGGTCCAGTTGAGAAGCAAGTTATGTACCAGAGGAAATGCATCACCTGTAAAAAGGCCACCACAGGTAGGAGGTGTCCTGTGAGGGTGTGAGATCAGAGGGTCTTGGAAGAATCCACAAAGAGGCTTCATTAAAAAAATGAGTTTGAAGAGGAGCTGTTCTCAAGAGCACAAAACCATCTTTCCTGTTTCTCTAACTTCTGCATCGTCCATGCTTCATCCTGCCCTCTCTGACCTAAATGGCATCAGAACTGAAAGTTAACGAGAGAAGCAGGGAATAAACGCAGAAGGCTGCCCACGCCCATTTCCCTAGCTTCCCACCTACAAAAAGCACCAGCTGGTGAAAGAAAGAAGTTTAACTTCAAATCCCATTTGAGTTTTGATTATTATATAGGAATCAACATTCCAGATTTTAGTAAGCGATACTGTATCTGATGACTTAAAGTATCAAGACATTTTACTGACATAAAATATCAAGAAAAGCTTACCCTCCTCTCTGCTCCTGCATAGTTGGATTGCATGTAGGAAATAGCCACTTAAAAAATTCCCAGAGATGGGGCCATATGCTTCTGCGGTGATCTTAGTCTCCAAATCAAAGTTTGGCACGCATGATTTGATGCCTGAATACAAAAGCAGTTTACATTATCAACTGAAATCATTCCTGAATATTCAGACCTGTGATGGCTTCATCTTGTCCCTTACCTGAGACAATGTGAATAGAACTGGCCTGGGGTAACTTTTCTGCTCAGTTGGAAATCTTCTCCAGGAGAGTGGTCTTGGGCAAATTGCTTAACCTCTCTGAATTTTTGCATCTTCATCCACAAATTGAAAATACCAGATGATCATAGTGAGACCCAAATAAGCGAATGAAAGAAAATTGACAATCAGCACCATAAAAGTCCTTACCGATGTCACTATTCTTGGCAGGAGTGTCAGAACCAATAGGTCTAAATTTTAAAATTTCTATATTGGCATTTTATTTGCACAGAATTGCATGAAAATTACTTCTTAAAAATAACATGCAATTCAGGAGACCTGCCTCCCTCGTAAACTTGAGCTTAGCCAGGGATGTTGGAACCACAACAGATCCAGGAACTCCAGGTATCCAACTCGGATGCCTTTTCCATTGAAGGCTTTTCCAGAATGTCCTCCAGGCTGGCAGACTTTTTCAATGGCACTGTCTCTCCCTTTGGCTGCTAAGTCTGAGATAATGCTCACAAACTGAGGAACAGCTCAGAGATGAGAAGAATGAGAAACAGCTGGTGAGGAAAATCAGTGAATCAGATCCCATGTGCCAGCCCTGATGGTGTCTCCTTTCCATCACATGGAAGCTCTGCAGGTAGTCAAGAATCTAAGGCTCATTATTCTTGAAGCCCTGGGCTTCATGCTTCTCAGGCCATGGTAGACTGGCCACTGTCCCTCTAGGGGATCCTCCTCCTCCTCTCCATCCCCAAGTTCATTTTCACTGTCTTCAACACTCATTCTCACGTGCTTCTTGCAAGTTTCTGGTAGCCTGTTTTAACTTCCTTTTTGATTCATTAGTTTTGCTGTTGTTTTTGTTGTTCGAACCAGCAAGTCACAAGACAAGCACATTTGATCTTAATTTTGCATTGCTCATTATCAGTTCTCCTTTAATCATTTTCTTCTGATCTTTATCAAAAAAGTTGTTTGTAAAACCCAGGGGAAAAATAGCCCTTCCCAAGTGCCCCCTCTTCTTTTTCCTCTAGCTCTGTTAATGACAAAGCAGCAAGTGACTTCGCAGAGAGCTTTAGGAAGTCTAACCAAAGACAAAATAGCTGTGTGATGTCCAATATACTGAAAAATGTCTTTGCAGAAACTCTGTAGTTAAGAGCCTGGGGAGGAAGGTAAAGGCATTTTCAAAAATCAGAAGCTCAGAGGAGACAAATGGGGCTTGATGAGCTCTTGAGATGAATACCACAGGCTAATGCGAGCAATCACCAGTTTGTGGAGAATATGCTGATATCTGCAGAAAGAGTGCAGTGGCAGAGGCGAGCTTACAGATAAACATAAGAGCTCAAAAAATATTACTGCTGGAAAAACCTTGACATTCTGACCATCTTTTATGGAGGAGCTAGAAGGGAAATCCAGGGTTCAGTTTTCTGCAACTGATTATCCTTCCTCTAATACATTCATTTGAAGTGTGTCAATACTCCACTCATCTAGCTCCATCACATGGCAATTCAGCCAGGCAGCCCCACATTCATGTGATTGTATAACCACAGGATGACAGAGCAATAAGAAACATATATTGATAATTTTTAAAATTTGAGTCAGGGATTAAGTACACGAAGGTAACTTAGTTCAGGATGTACACTGTTTCTTTCTGTTAATAACACCCTCAGCCTCATTGGGTTTCCAGTTGCCAGCCCCCATCATTGGGAAAGAAGCTGGCCATTGGACTGTCCGAGTTGTGCATTACCCACCTTTTCACACCACTCAGGACCTCTTCCACAGGTGCTTCTTAGAGAGCCCACAAGTAGAAAGCTCTTTGCTTCTGCAGAAAGCTCAAGCAATAGAAAAAAAAAAAAAATGTGTGTACCCATTCCAAACAATGTATGCTCAGTCAATAAACCTCAGTTGAAATGAACAAAGAAAGTACATTTAACATTCACAGCTACATGCAAAAATACTAATATATAATCACACTTTGTTCTTATGGAGCTGGTAATGAAAAGTATAGTTAAATAGTTGTCTGTTGGATTCTAATACTCTCCTACCCCTGGAAGAATGTTCCGCAAGGCCTGATGTCCAGCCATGGGTGATGACTTTGCTGTTGGTTGGTTGGCTCTGAGCCCTCCAGTTAGCAATAACAAAACAAGGACTATTCCAACCCTCAGACTTGATTCATTCATCCTTTTCATTAAAGTAAAGCATGGCAGACAGGTAATTTGTCCACAGATGACCCTGAACCATTTGGGTTCTTCAGTCATCACTGAATCACTACAGATAACACAGTAGATGTAGGCAGACACCACCCAGATTCCCCATTAAGAGTGTAGGGAGTGCTGTAGGGTAGAAAGCCTCAGCTAGCAGCCCCTATGGGCACTGCCACGCTAAAGAGAGCAAGGCCATGCTCCCATTTCAGTTGGTGCACGTTCAGTGACCCAGCAGCTCGGGGGAATAAAGCCTTGGCCCCCTGGCTCCAACTCAATCTTCTGAAAGGTCTTGTTACTTTCAGACTCCCTGTGGAGCTGTCTGTGACCTTTGAGACTGCAAGACTATCACAGCTCCATTTCAGTTTTCTGCCCAATTTTGCTTTTCTCACTTCCCTTCTAGGGATTTTGATCCCAAGAGCACTTCTTCATTATCCCATTGCCTCTAAGTCTTCGTTTCTGAGTCAGCTTGCTGGGGGAACCCCACCTGTGACAGCTTCTTCATTTTATATTATACTATTGGGTTCACACTTGCAGACCTAGTGAGAGCTCTTTATTAGCCTGGAAACCAAAAAGAATATACTAAAATAATATGCTTCCTTTTCAAGTTATGCAGCTTTTCATAGCTACATCCAAAAAAACCAGAAGCTTCTCGAGGAGAGATTGGTGATCAATGATTTTTATAAGAGGAACCCAGGATAAAATGCCTGTATAATGAAAACAGAAGAAGAAATGGTAAGGAAATGGATTCTACATAAGATAGTTGCTCCAACTACCTAATTATTATTGGGAACTCTGCCATCTTACTTCCTGCAAGAAACAGGTCTATTAACAGCCATCCTTTGGCAGTTCTTATAGATGATTTCTTTAAAAATATAATATAGAAAATTTAGCCAATGCCATTTTCTTTTTAAAAAAATCTGATCTATTTCTTGACTGTATGTTAGTCTAAAAATTACACTGTTGTGGGTGTATAATGGGAGAGACTTTATTTATGTTGTCTTTTTCAAAGCCTATAGCTACTTCTAACTGAAAATAACTGCAAATAGGTCTGGCTCAAGATGTGTGATTATTATATGTAGAGATCCTTTGCTTAGACTGAAATGCTCATTAATGTTCTTTGATTCATATCCAAAACATCAAATCAAGCTCTAGGGAAAGAAATCAACAAAACCAGCCTCTCTAAGTTGCAATCTGAGTGGAGGAAAGTAGGAGTACCCTTGACCAGGAAAGGTGGTTAAATATTTAAAAGATGCAGGAGGCCTGAAATTTTTACCGCTTTTGAAAACCAGTTCATCTGGTGTTTGATAAATCAATAAACTAGTTGGCATAAAAGGAAAATAGAAGAGAATTTCACCAACTTCCCTCTCAACTGGGAGAGTCCTTTCAGCAGTAAAAATGACTCTTCGGTGGGTGTTCAACCTGCAGACTCTTTAGAGAACATTGAAGATTTTCCTGGAAACACAGTGTCTTTAAATGTTTTCAGAGTTGATTCAACAACATGTGCTGCTGGAATGGTTCTTTGCAATAACTCACCAGTACCTGGAATCTGGCGGGCTACAGTCCATGGAATCGCGGAGAATCAGACGGGACTGAGCAGCTGAGCGTGCCTAGAATCAGTTGTTGTCCTCTGTTCCCTTCTGTTCCCCAACCTGGCAGGGAACTCTGAATTCCAGCAGAGTTCAGATTTAGATGGTAGCTTTCTGTGATGTCCTGCTTACAGGTAGCTTTCTGCATCCCACTGCTACTAAAATTGGCAAGATGTGGCACATCAGATCCACTGTGCGAGTACGCTTACCACATGGGCTTCTGTTTAGGTATGGGAATGGAAAGGAAATGGCCCAGCAGAGTATTGCCCAGAATTTCAATACACAGGGGTAAGGATCCATCCAAGTGGGCTTATTTGGTTTCTTTCTTTCCTCCTTTCCTCCCGTCTTTTCTCTTTCTCATTTTTAACCCAGGCAGTGCAACAAAACTACCAACTGAATTTTTTTACATGCATTTTATTTTTGGAGAATGCATGTGCTCCAACACTGAAAAGCTGTCTGGGATTGGAGCCTGAACAGCTTTATTTGTAAAATGCCCCACAGCCAGTTCAATATCAGGCTTGAGAAGCACAGAGCTCCCCCACCCAGAAGGAAAATGCCAAAGGACAAGAGAGAGGAGGGGACATGCCAAGTTGTGGGCCCAACCACAGACTGTCACCCACCTCTACTGAGTTGAACTACAGAATCTGTGCACCGCCTCTCAGCTGCTGTCAACCTTTCTGCAAAGTCTCAGAAAGACGCGGCTCCTCTGGGGGTTTTACTGGAGTGTCAGAGGTCTAGACTGCTCTGTGGCAGAGCAAAGCCTTTACTCTAGGGTCTTCTCTTCTTTTTCTTAAAAATTTTACATATCTTTTAAAATTTTTATTGGCATATAGTTGATTTATAATGCATTCCTGCCGTACAGCAAAGCGAATCCGTTTTGCATATACATATATCTGACAACTCATTAAAACTGGCAGCTTAGATTTGCATATTCCTCTTAGAGATCTCAAAAATCATTATGAAATAATTTCACAATGCATTTTACAAGTATCCACCCTTCTTATATGTTAACAATTCATGTGAATTTTTAAGTCACGACCCTTTAGGAAATAGAATGAAGAAATGATAGACTGTGGATGTAATTTTAGCAGCAAAAGGTCTTTGTTTTATTCCCAGATGTTCCTTCAAGTGATTTTTGACCTTAGAAACTAAAAGGCAAATGTTGCGTGATTTTCCCCCCCATTGCAGTACATGTGCCTTTTCAGATCCTTCCCAGTTCTCTTAAATCTTTCCACTTCTTTTCTCATCTACCGGCATGGCAACACACGTGTAGTGCACGACCCGTGCTCTTTCATTTCCTTTGAATCAGGAGAAAATGTGCCTGGGTGGAAGGAAAGTCGTGGGTCCTTCTCTCTTTGAGCATACTTTCTTCTGCTGTCTTGGGGCATCATTCTTTGTAATATAGTTTTTTTTTTTTATGGTTTCCCATATTTGCCAGAGAAAGATGCAAAATGAAAAGACAATATTGATTCTTTTTCTTCTGGGGGGCATAGACTATTTCAGAAAACTTCAATCAAAAAGATGGGGTTTGTGTGTGTGTGTGTGTGTGTGTGCGCGCGCGCGCGTGCGCGTGTGATGTTTCCTCAGGAGTAAATCAACATTAGGTAGGCTCCAAAATTAAAATCAGATGGAATACATAAAGTAAAAATACCAGTTATTTGCTAGGTAATAACAAGAATACTGTATTGTAAAAGCTCACATAAAATTGGTACACTTGAAAATACTAATTTGGAAAAATTGTTGATAATTTTGTTTTCTTTTAAAAGCAATGTTTTTGGGGTACTTCCCTAGCAGTCCAGTGGTTAAGACTCTGAACTTCCAATTCAGGGGGTATTGATTCAATCCCTAATTGGGGAACTAAGATCCCATAGACCATGGGTGTGGCCAAAAAAATAATCTATAAAAAATAATTCAAAAAATAAGACAATATTTTTTAATACTAACTTTTGTAGATAAGAAATAGACATGTCTTAGAATTTCTCATTACATAGATACTGTTGTCTCTGTACAGTTCAGTCACTCAGTCATGTCTGGCTCTTTGTGACCCCATGAACTGCAGCACGCCAGGCTTCCCTGTCCATCACCAACTCCCAGACTTTACTCAAACTCACTTCCATCGAGTCGGTGATGCCATCCAGCCATCTCATCCTCTGTCGTCCCCTTCTCCTCCTGCCCCCAATCCCTCCCAGCATCAGAGTCTTTGCCAATGAGTCAACACTTTGCATGAGGTAGCCAAAGTACCAGACTTCCAGCTTTAGCATCATTCCTTCCAAAGAACACCCAGGACTGACCTCCTTCAGAATGGACTGGTTGGATCTCCTTGCAGTCCAAGGGACTCTCAAGAGTCTTCTCCAACACCACAGTTCAAAAGCATCAATTCTTCGACACTCAGCTTTCTTCACAGTCCAACTCTCACATCCATACATGACCACTGGAAAAACCATAGCTTTGACTAGACAGATCTTTATTGGCAAAGTAATGTCTCTGCTTTTGAATATGCCATTTAGGTTGGTCATAACTTTCCTTCCAAGGAGTAAGCGTCTTTTAATTTCATGGCTGCAATCACCATCTGCAATGATTTCTGTTGTCTAGAGCCTCCTAAAACTCACCTCCCACGAGGTCCACTAAGAAGCAAAGTTCCCGGTTGTAACATCATGTTTGTCTTTGATGTAATTCAAGGATCTTGATTTCCTGTCTCTCAACCTAAAGTAAATAACAATGCTTATGTATATCTCTTCTTGGATTCTCCACTGAGAAGTCAGTCCAGCATGTCCTAATATGAACTGCTGCTGCTGCTAAGTAGCTTCAGTCATGTCCGACTCTGTGCGACCCCAGAGATGACAGCCCACCAGGCTCCCCCGTCCCTGGGATTCTCCAGCCAAGAGCACTGGAGTGGGTTTCCATTTCCTTCTCCAATGCATGAAAGTGAAAAGTGAAAGTGAAAGTGAAGTCGTGTCCAACTCCTAACGACCCCATGGACTGCAGCCCACCAGGCTCCTCTGTCCATGGGATTTTCCAGGCAAGAGTACTGGAGTGGGGTGCCATTGCCTTCTCCAATATGAACTGCTAATCTCCTTTGTTTTCTCAAATATTTACTGACTTGTTCCCTGTCCCCGTCCCTACTTTAGTGCCTTTGCTTGGATTCTTATATTGTCTTATTTATAAGAGAATGTTATATTAACATTGTCGTATTGCTTCTTACTTGGTTTCTCTGCCTCCAGCTTTGTACCCCTGAAGATCTGTCTTCCAGTGGTGTGAGCCATGGAAAAATGCAAACCCACACTGGTACTTTTTCACTGAGAATTCTTCAGTGTCTCACTATTGACTCTTGAGCAGCGCCCTCAGCTTCTTTCTAGGCTCATGCTTGATTCAGACTCTACAGTTGATTTTCCAGGCACATCCACAAATGGGCCTTCTCCTACCTGCATTCCTATGTCATTTCTACCTTCACCTGGAATGCTGTCTTTACCCCACTTCAGTTGACTGAAACATTTCCTTGAAAGTGAAAGTCGTCAGTCGTGTCTGACTCTTTGTGACCGAATTCTCCAGGCCAGAATACTGGAGTGGGTAGCCTTTCCCTTCTCCAGGGGATCTTCCCAACCCAGGGATTGAACCCAGGTCTCCCACATTGCAGGTGGATTCTTTACCAGCTGAGCCACAAGGGAAGCCCAAGATGACTAGAGTGGGTAAACTATCCCTTCTCCAGGGGATCTTCCTGACCCAGGAATCGAACCAGGGTCTCCTTCATTGCAGGTGGATTCTTTACCAGCTGAGCTGTCAGGGAAGCCCTAGTTGCCATCAGTCTTTCAGGACTCAGTGCAAGTTTCAACCTGCACCTGACCCTGGACTTCCTTCTTCTCTACTCTCCCAAGGTCTCCAAAGCATTTCTCTACATGACACTTGCCACATTTAATTCATATGATGTATTTTATATCCCACCCCACCCTGCTAGGTTCTAGGCCCCTTGAGAACAGAACTGTCAGATCTTCGTCTTAGCACCGCCAAATTTCAAGTTACACATATATGCTTAATTAAAACTTGGGGACAGAAGCCAGAAGGAAGGTGACAGTTTAAATAGTAGAAGGACTTTATTTCAAAAATTGGAAACTGAGACACAAGAAACTGAAGTAACATGTCAGACCAAATGTTCATTCTGCAACTAAGCTGAAACGATGGTGTGCTGCCTTCTGACCTACTTTGAGTTATAGTAATTTGGCGTATCCATGCCAAATATCCATACTGGTATAACTTGATTATATTGACTTTTCCCTAATTACATTTATTAGGGAAGACTGCAGGGATATTTTCTCCTCTTTCTATTCACAATGACCCAGTAAGTCAATATTTTCAAGCCTTTGACCATTTTCTTTTGCACAGCTCTGCCTTGATTATACTATACTATAGTTTGTTTGCAGTCTTATGAATCTCACACATCATGCCTACTAAAATATTTCCATAAGCCAACCTACCCATTCTAATTCTGTGTGATACATTAATTTGCATGGCATTGTAAATGTGTTTGCTGATTAAAATTGATACTTAGAGACCGAATTGAATAAACAGCATGAGTGGAAAAAGAATTATGTAATATGATATTTTGGTATGACCTGATCCTCGGTTGACCTATCTTAACATGGCCACATGTTTGTCCAAAACAAGTTGATCAGAGAGGAGGAAAGTGGAAATCCTCCACTTCACATCATGGTTCCAGGCCATGATGTTCTTGGGCTTCGCAAATACATAGCATATAAAGTTGTATCTTTGTTCTATTATATGTGCGTTTCTGTCTCTCAGTCAATCTTGCCGCAGTCCGAGAGCCCTCTTGTGATAACTTCATGATTATTCTTGCTCATTCACATCTATCACTGATGAGAACATTCTTCCACTGCATACTCCCTCACTACCACCTCCAGGAGACGAGTAAATTTTCTTACACATTAGTTTTGTGCTTCAGAGAAGGCAATGGCAACCTACTCCAGTACTCTTGCCTGGAAAATCCCATGGATGGAGGAGCCTGGTGGGCTGCAGTCCATGGGGTCGCTACGAGTCAGACATGACTGAGCGACTTCACTTTCACTTTTCACTTTCATGCATTGGAGAAGGAAATGGAAACCCACTCCAGTGTTCTTGGCTGGAGAATCCCAGGGACGGGGGAGCCTTGTAGGCTGCCGTCTATGGGGTCGCACAGAGTCGGACACGGCTGAAGCGACTTAGCAGCAGCAGTTTGTGCTTGGTCGTAAGACATGATTTGGTCAACGGAATGTTAGCAGATGTCATGTTACCAGAAGCTTGAAATGGCCCAGAACTTGAACCTCCACCATTGCCAGAGAAACTCCTTGCTCTGGGTAGATAGTATCCGTCTCACCATGGTCCTTGAGGAAGCACATGTGGAAAAATCAACCTGAGAGCAGTCTGTGCTAGGGATCCAAGTCTGGCTGGACCCACAGCTCGGAGCAGAGATTCCCGGGCAAGCCCAACCCAGGTGAACTAGTCAGCAGGTGACCCACACAGACAAGAATAAGCGATCGTTGTTTCTTAAAATCACTGATTTCCTTGGGAATGCTTTGTTTTGCAGAAATAGCCGACTGATACCATTCCTCCCTCACAGGCTACCAAATTTAAAAATTGTAAGCCTTTTCCATCGTTGACCCCACTATGCTCTTTATGGTCCTCACCTCGTTCCCTTTCTCTGCTGTCTTAGGCTTTTTGAAATCCCATGTGACTCTTGACACCTTTGCTTGTGTTAAGTTGCTTTTCTTCAGTTCTTATTCTTCTCCTTTCCCCTTTACTTGACCTGCTACTTCTTCCAGGAATGCTTATTTTTGCCTTTTTCTTCTGCTGCTCCCTGAAAGTCCCTTGCATCCTTTCATCGGTTCCCTTCCGTGCCCGCTGTTGCCCACCCTGGGCTCTTCTTCTGCTTCTCTTATGTCCTGCAGGGCAATAGCCCCAGTCCATCCTGCTGTCCTTTCACTGCCCCTACAGAATCAGAAAGGCAGATGAACAAATGGACTGAAATCCTCCCCTTGATAATTGCATTTTGCTTTCTGGCTCCCGCCGTCCACCCACCCCCAGCTGCTCAGAGATGGAGCTCATTAATTACACTCCTTCCAGGCTGCTCTGTCTTTGAACAGCAGGAAGGAAAGAAGGAAAGGAAGTGAGATGTGCCAGGTGAGGGAAGGAAGAACCATGGGGAGCTTGTTAATGGCATCTTTGTTTTCTGAAACGAGATTTGGAGAAAACAAGGCATAAGGTAAACCCATTGTGTCAGAACTGAGAAATAAGCTTCTATTTGTCTTGCCAAATTTTAAAAATGTGCATAATTCCTCTCCATCAGCTCACAATAATATTGAAGATGCATTTGACTACACTGGAACACATTATCAGTCTAAAATGCCCAGAGGCAGTACAATACAGTCATCCATATGCTTCTCTGAGTTAATTTGGAATACAGAGAAATCAGGATCCAAATGGTCCCCATGAACCCTCATGGAATCCGGCCCATGTGAGTGAAAAGGGAGCTAGATGGCTGATTCTTGTGCCACTCGTCAGTCTCAGGGATGCCTTAGGTCTGCACCCTTTTGGGATGAAGGGAGGTGGATGGGTGCTATCAATGCCTGCAGTCCTCAACTGCCACTTATGTTATTGGCTTAATTGCACTGCTTTATGGAATCCTTGACTTCTAAAGCATTTCATAAAGGATCAGCAGGGGCTAGACCATTGCAGTATAAATTAACATAATTACAGTCACAAATGGATATAGTGGGTTCTAAGTCCCTCACCCACCCTCTCAGGAGAGTGAGATTGGCCACAAGATACTCAGTCCACAGCAAGAAAGCCCCCATAGGCACCATTACTTCCTTCTCTAGCATCATAATCTGTGCAATCATCTACAAATTCCCTCCCAGGTAATGAATTTCATGGAATACCGCCATGTGAAATGTTTCTTATCTCTCCTTTTCTAGCACTCCTGGGAATACCTGAAACACAGGACACTCGTATTGCAAATTACGGCTTCCCTGGTGGCTCAGTGTAAAGAACCCTCCTGCCAGTGCAAGAGACACGGGTTCGATCCCTGATCCAGAAAGATCCCACATGTTGCAGAGCAGCTAAGCCCTTGTACCACAGTTAGTAAGCCTATGCCCTAGAGCCTTGGAGCCCAACCATGGAGCCCATGTGCCACAACTCGAGAAAGCCTGCGTGCTCAAGAGCCCACGCTTTGCAACCAGGGAAGACACCACAGCGAGAACCCCGAGAACTATGTTGAAGAGTAGCCTCACTTGCCACAACTAGAGAAAAAGCCTACACAGCAAAAAAAAAAAAAAAAAAGACCCAGGATAGCCAAAAATAACTAACTAAATAATTATTTTTGTAAAAAAGTTTTCCTTCACATAGACCATATCTCAGCTTAAGCCAAGAGTAATGTGGGCAGATTGAACACAGATTTCCAGGGAGGCCCGTTCTCTTTGCCCGCAATCATTGTCACTTCATCCCTTCCCCTCCTAAGTGGGTGCTGTCATAGTTTCCTTGGGCTGTTGCAACTGATTCCCACAAAGCAGGAGGCTTAAAACCGCAAAAATATATTCTTTTACAGTTCATGAAGCCCAGAGTCCAAAATCAGCAGGGTTAATTTCTTCTGGAGGATCTGAAAATGTGTTTGCCCCTCGCGTCTCCTAACTGTTCCTCGTGGTTGCTGACAATCCCTGGTTTGTGGCTGCAAGCTCTCATCCCTGCCTTTGACTTCACATGGTCTTGCCCTGTCTGTTTCCACTTCTTATCTGTCTTATAAAGACATTTGTCACTGAATTAAGGCTGACTGAGGTAATCCAGGATGATACCATCTCTAGATACTAAACAATCTCTGTAAAGGTTCTTTTTTCAAATTGGCCATATCCACAGGTTTCAGTTGCACATATCCTTGGGGGCTACTATTCACCCCACTGATGGTACCCTGGATGTCGTCATCTTTGTCTTCAAAGGTATTATCAGTGTTTGCACTCACCACATGACTTGGATTTGGAGGTGACCAGAAATACATCCTGAGCTAAATCAGACCATTTTCCATCCCTTCAACTGGTGTTGGCAATGAACTGCCACTGGACCCGTGAAGATGATTGCTTCTCTGGCCTGGCCTGACCTGGACCTCATGGAGGAGACAGAGGAGAAAAAAGCAGTAGCCACTCTGGCCCCTGGGTATCCTAATACCCTTGACCGTGGTCTCCACGCTGCATCCTAATAGATGCGCTTCAATCTGTGCATCTAAGAGCATGTTGGTCATTTGTTGAGAGCCCACTCAGTGCCAGATACATACTTGTAAATTGCATCTTATTAAGGTAGATACAGGAGACAGGGATCGAGACCATCCCCATGGAAAAGAAATGCAAAAAAGCAAAATGGCCGTCTGAGGAGGCCTTACAAATAGCTGTGAAAAGAAGAGACGTGAAAAGCAAAAGAGAAAAGGAAAGATATAAGCATCTGAATGCAGAGTTCCAAAGAATAGCAAGAAGAGATAAGAAAGCCTTCCTCAGCGATCAATGCAAAGAAACAGAGGAAAACAACAGAATGGGAAAGACTAGGGATCTCTTCAAGAAAATTAGAGATACCAAGGGAACGTTTCATGCAAAGATGGGCTTGATAAAGGACAGAAATGGTATGGACCTAACAGAAGCAGAAGATATTAAGAAGAGGTGGCAAGGATACACAGAAGAACTGTACAAAAAAGATCTTCATGACCAAGATAATCACGATGGTGTGATCAATGACCTAGAGCCTGGAATGTGAAGTCAAGTGGGCCTTAGAAAGCATCACTACGAACAAAGCTAGTGGAGGTGATGGGATTCCAGTTGAGCTATTTCAAATCCTGAAAGATGATGCTGTGAAAGTGCTACACTCAATCTGCCAGCAAATTTGGAAAACTC
>NW_011494768.1:463274-468766 GCF_000754665.1 Bison bison bison | reverse complement strand
AAATGCTGGGCTGGAAGAAGCACAAGCTGGAATCAAGATTGCCAGGAGAAATATCAATAACTTCAGATATGCAGATGACACCACCCTTATGGCAGAAACTAAAGAGGAACTCAAAAGCCTCTTGATGAAAGTGAAAAAGGGGGGAGTGAAAAAGTTGGCTTAAAGCTCAACATTCAGAAAACGAAGATCATGGCATCTGGTACCATCACTTCATGGGAAATAGATGGGGAAATAGTGGAAACAGTGTCAGACTTTATTTTGGGGGGCTCCAAAATCACTGCAGATGGTAACTGCAGCCATGAACTTAAAAGACGCTTACTCCTTGGAAGGAAAGTTATGACCAACCTAGACAGCATATTCAAAAGCAGAGACATTACTTTGCCAACAAAGGTTCGTCTAGTCAAGGCTATGGTTTTTCCTGTGGTCATGTATGGATGTGAGAGTTGGACTGTGAAGAAAGCTGAGCGCCGAAGAACTGATGCTTTTGAACTGTGGTATTGGAGAAGACTCTTGAGAGTTCCTTGGACTGCAAGGAGATCCAACCAGTCCATTCTAAAGGAGATCAGTCCTGGGTGTTCTTTGGAAGGAATGATGCTGGGGCTGAAACTCCAGTACTTTGGCCACCACATGCGAAGAGTTGACTCATTGGAAAAGACTCTGATGCTGGGAGGGATTGGGGGCAGGAGGAGAAGGGACGACAGAGGATGAGATGGCTGGATGGCATCACCGACTTGATGGACGTGAGTTTGAGTGAAGTCCAGGAGTTAGTGATGGACAGGGAGGCCTGGTGTGCTGCGATTCATGGGGTCGCAAAGAGTCGGACACGACTGAGCGACTGAACTGAACTGAACTGAAGGTAGATACTGATGTTTCATTTTGCAGGTGAGGTAGCTGAGTCTCAAAGAATTTACAAATTAAAAGCTGCCCACAGGGAACATGGCTAAGTCAGTGGCAGAGTCAGGACTGGAATCTTGTCCTCGGACTCTGTGCTCCAGGGGTTTCCCATCGGCACACTGCCTCTTGCGTGCAATATCATGTCATCACTTGCTGGCATGGCTACATGTTTGGGCTACTGTTTTTATACCTATGGTTTGCTTTGCATGATTGTCATTAGGCATCCTAAGTGATGGCCAAGCACCTACTGGGTGCCTGTCTGTCCTGTTGCTGCTGATTGACAGCAGGAGGACCCCACGGCCCTCTTGGTAGGGCAGTACTGCTCACAGCCCTGAGGGAATTAACATGCCAACCCTCATCCTGCTGCACTTTCTCATGATTAATTCAATCTAACTCCGCTTATTCCTTCATGCTGTGACCCCCCTCGGCATTTACATGCTAAGCTTGTGCTGTGTTCATTTGTTCTGGTTGAAATATGGCTTTGTAATTGCTTCTAAACAACTTCATTTCTGCATCTATTGTAGGCAGAGTGCTAAATCTGGCAGTTCGAGCAGTTGCTAGACAATGTGTATAGGCTCTGAGCAATACCTGGGAGCCAGGCGTGGGGTAGGGATATTGCATCCTACCTACCCACACAATGATCTGTGTGAGCACACTTGGGTGCAGATCACGGCTGTTTCTTGAACATCTTCCCCAGCAGGTCTTCTCTTGCCTCTTTAATTCAATATCTAACCTCCCTGCTCCCCACGAGACACAAGTTTCCATGCTTCCCACAATGAGGTAACTTCATGATACCTAACTGTGTAAGTAGATTTCCCTATGGTCTGTGAGAAAACAGTGGAAGTTGGTGAGATTCAGGCCACAGCACGATGGGTTCCCTCGCCACTTTAGTCAATAGTTCCTGGTGCTTTCATTCCAAGAAGAGTCAGTCTTATTCCAAATTCTAGAGTCTAACAAACACAGACACAGCAAGATTATGCCATGATGGCTTAGGATTCTTGTCTCTTGGCTGCTACCCAAATTCAAACATTATCTCGTCCCCCGGATTTTACTTCTGGCCTAGTTAAGAAAATGCTCCAGTCTAATTGTCTGCCTCTATTGTGTCGACTCTTCTGGGAGATAATGGTGGCTGATGGGGTTCCGCTGCCTCCCTTTTGGCTAACTTTGCATAATACTCATTACATTATCTCTGTCTTTTCCCATTAAGGACTACAGAATCATGGGCAATTGATTAAGCTCGAGACTCCACAAGAGCATCTTTTGCAATGAAGCTCTTTCAGAAGTAGCATTAAAAGACAGATTCTTAAGACACAGAGCAAATTAAATGAGACTGCAGACCCCATGTTCTAAGAAGAAATACTCTGCTATGACTATGACTTTAGCTATTCATCACGCAGAATAATAATCGCAGAAGTTCTAACATTGGAAAAGAAAATGAACAGAAAGGATAGCTTCTTGTAGTGATTTTTATAATGTCCCCTAGAATGTGCCTCTAGACAAGAATGAATGCAAAAAAGAAAATTTTAGAAAGGTAAGCATCCCATGTTTCTGGCTAAAGAAAATAGGACAGACTCTTTTGAAAGAAGAGTGTCTAATGCATTCACTTATCACTGACTAATAAAATGGCACAGACAAGCTGCCTGAGAAGCCTGTCACCCTGCAACCAAGCCCTGACTCCTGTATATTCTGTTCTGTACATCTAGGTAGAGCATGGTCTCAAATTCCAGACTGGGGATAGCTGCAAAGGGATTGTCATTTATGAGGGGAAGAGATAATTTTCCCTGTGGCAACAAAAAGGGGAGGGGGGGTGGAATATCCAGCTGCATCTCCTAAACTGTCCATTGAAAAGGAAGATTTTTTTACTGGAATTAAGCTGTACCTACTTTATTAGTATGACAGGACAGGTCCCGGGGCCATTTGGCTGTATCAAAATGACAGGCACACTGACCCTGTTGCACTCTGTGTGTTGGTAGACAGTCAGAGATTAATGGCTTTAAAGTTTTCCATCTGCTCCCATCCTCCCAGATTTGCTAGTTATGATGACAGTTGTGTTCATTCCTGATTTAGGTCTTAGATTGGCACGCCAGCATCGCAGTGTTATGTTTTGGCTTGTTTATATATATAATACTAAAGAGATCACCTTACTTCAGACTTTATTTGGCCCTTCTTGCCTTCATAAACAGAGAAGGCAATGGCACCCCACTCCGGTACTCTTGTCTGGAAGATCCCATGGACGGAGGAGCCTGGCGGGCTCCAGTCCATGGGGTTGCTAAGAGTCGGGCACAACTGAGCCACTTCACTTTCACGCATTGGAGAAGGAAATGGCAACCCACTCCAGTGTTCTTGCCTGGAGAATCCCAGGGACGGGGGAGCCTGGTGGGCTGCCATCTATGGGGTTGCACGACTGAAGCAACTTAGCAGCAGCGGCGGCAGCAGCAGCCTCCTTTATAAAGGTAGATGGCTAAGGAGATGCATACAATGCTTATCATCAAACCTCCTTTTTTCCTTTCCCAGTATCCTCTAAAAGCATTTGAATGTAAACAAGAAGGGTTATTTCCTTATTAACATACAATGTTGTTTCTTTATCAGCCATTGTGTTTAGATCTGTAAGATGTTAACCCATTTAAGCTTCTCAATAATCACAAAAGCTATTCACAGTGATCCTGTGAATACTCATCCTACTGATGAGAAGATAGAGGTTTTTGGAAATTAATCTGGTATAAGGTTACATAGCTGGGATTTAAATCCAGTCCTCCCTGATTTTAATGGCTTTGCTTCCATTCTCTGTGAGGCTGTCTTCATACAGTGAAATCTGCCTCTTAGCAACCCTGTTGAAAAGGACATAGAAAAGTGGGAAATCTATTTTACCCAGAAATGAATAACATTAGCAGAGGACAGAGGCAAAGGCTGATAGTCCACGTGGTGTCATCCGTGCACGGGTTCCTGGCCCACCGCCGTCACGGCTTTGTCAAACTGTTACTGTTTGTGACTGCGCTTTAGACCCTGAGCAATTGGGGGACGGAAGGAGGGTGTCACTCTTCATTCTAGACTCCACTAGCCTTGGAGTGATGAGCCAGGCTTTCAAGCACAAGCCGCTGCTCTTCATTTTCTTTACCGAAAAGCCAGAGTTTGAATCCAGCTCATTCCTATTCTTGACCTTGAGGAAGTCACTTTAGTTATACCCAGCTTCTGGCAGACGAAAACTAAATAAAATGAATGCCAAACACCTAACCTAAAGTGACAAACAAACACTGAACACATATTAAATTTCAAAGATTCTTCTGTGATCTCTTTATTCTTTTATTCTCAAGAGTGAAAATAAACATCACTCCTTCTCTGACCTTTTTCTCCCGTACCCAAGTCGTCCAGTTACTTCGGGAGCTCACTGTATTTCCTATTTTTTATACATTTGAAAAACTCTGAAATAGCAGTTTATCTTACAGTTGGAGTAAAGGGGAACAGGCCAGCCGCCCAGCAGGGCATCGCCTGTGGACGGGAGCATTGGATCATGTGTTCAAGGTATGGGTTGCCCCGTTCCTCTCATCGTCCACACAGGTGAGCTGTTTGCTTTGGCATCACTACCTATGGTTGGATTTTAACTTAAATTGGGATCACTATCACTAAATATATCCTATGCAACATTAAAACAACAAAACATGTATTGTGCATATAGAAAGTGAATTGTCTGACACCTCACAGTGCAGTTAAAGGCAACAGACGTGGTAGATTGTTGGAATAGATCAAAGGCTTGCAAAGCTTGAAGGGTTGATGTATCTTAAAGAACCAGTAGTCAGGCACTCTGGATTCTGGTGAGATGCAGCATCATGGGTGTTAACATTTTATTTAGGTTCCAAGATTTTCGCCAAACGGATAAACCCATATCTTAGTACAAGAGAAAAAAAAAAAATAGTGAACTTTTTATGTTCTTGCCAGATAATTCTTTTTTCTGGCTTTAAAATTGTATACCTTCCTGTTTTTAGCACATTTCCTATTTTTGTTAAGTAACTTTGCCGCTTTCCTTTGCTGAGATTTTTGTAATCCCTATTTTGAGGTATACAGGGTATGAGGAATCACCCCCCACAAACTTGTCTTTTCTGCTTCTTTGTCTTGCTGCTCACCTTGCCTGTGAGAAGCAGGAGGATCCTCTAAGATGGAAATATCAAACTGTAGTGTAAAAGGACAATAATATCTGAATTTAAGTGAAACGTTCCCAAAAGAAACTCTTTTAAGCCAGAAATGACTGAAAACAAATTTAGTTAATTAAGTGGAATAAAACAGGTAGGCAGGGTTCTGGGCGGACCGTGGGACAAAGAGTAAAGCTGGCATTGGCTGTGTGCAGAGGGCAGGCAGCCTCCCTGGTGCCCAGCTCTGCCTGCTGCTATCTGTGGCCCATGAGGTCAGCTCCTCGTTCCTTTTTCTTCTTTTGAGAATGGACTTGTGGACACAGCAGGGGAAGGAGAGGGCAGGACAAATTGAGAAAGCAGCATTGACATATATGCACTCTCTATGTAAAATATTAATATATAGCTGGCGGGAGCTGCTATATGACACAGGGAGCCTGGCCTGGAGCTCTGTGATGAGCTAGAGGGGTGGGACGG
>NW_011494768.1:417368-463067 GCF_000754665.1 Bison bison bison | reverse complement strand
ATATCTAATTAGAACTGAGGCGCATTGTTATTTGGCAGAGACCAGCATAGTGCTGTGGAGAAGGCAATGGCAACCCACTCCAGTATTCTTGCCTCGAGAATCCTGTGGACAGAGGAGCCTGGTGGGCTTCTGTTCATAGCATCGCACAGAGTCGGATGCGACTGAAGCGACTTAGCATGAAGCACAGCTCTGTAAAGCAATTATCCTCTGATAAAAATAAATAAATACATTTCATGTCTTATTTTTATTTGTTTTTGGCTGTGCTGGGTCTTCACTGCTGCACGCAGGCTTTCTCTAGTTGTTGTGAGCAGGGGATACTCCTTGCAGCAGCTTCCCTTGGGAGCACAGGCTTTAGGCCCTTGGGTGTCAGCTGTTGTGGTGCACAGGCCCAGTAGCTGCGGTTCCTGGGCTGCAGAGCACAGGCTCAGTAGTTGTGGCACACGAGCTCAATTGCTCCACGGCATGTGGAATCTTCCTGGGCCAGGGATCCAACCCATGTCCCCTGCACTGGTAGGCAATTCTCATCCCCTGTACCACCAGGAAAGTTCCAGCTCCCCATGCTTGATAGCAAAGTAAGAATTGAAGGAGGACCTCTGTGTGGTTGGGCTGACACCTACTCTTGGACTTCTGCTGAGAAATTCATCACTATTAATCTTGCCTTAAGCAGACCCCTTGCTCTGAAAGCCTCCCCAGGGGGTGACTGCACTGTCTGCCTGCCACACCCCAGGTGCTGCTGCTGCTAAGTCACTTCAGTCATGTCTGATTCTGTGCAACCCCATAGACGGCAGCCCACCAGGCTCCCCAGCTGCTGGTTGGCTTTATTCTCTGCCTGTGCATCACTTGGTTCTGGTTTTGATTCCATGCCAGACAGGATCATCTCTGTTACCCCTATACAATCTTCTCTTCTGGCCTTCATGCTAGTAAAACTCCTCTTCCAGTTCTAGCTAGAAGTGATAGGCTACATGGTTTTCTGGGCTGTGTCATCAAAGATCTTGAAATTACTTTGCCTTCAATCATTGTCAGTCCTTTACTTTTATGGAGTTTCTCCTGTTACAGATGGCTACTGGAGTGCTGTACCCATATGGGCTTCAATTTCCTGAGTCCACTTCTCCCTGAAGGCTGATACTTCCCTTCTGCCCAGGCTGGGCATTTTCAGATCTCCAGCACAAAGTCTTAGTCCATCTCTGGAGGTATGCTAGAGTGATGACTTCTCCAGGGATACTTCTGGGTCTGACTCTAATGTGCCATTCACTGCATCTCAAGATTCTTTTCCTGTTTTGCAGGAAAATTCCTGCTAGGCTGTTTTTCATTTTGGATTATCAGGCTTTGTGGTTCTTCTCTTGTCATTTTTCTCCTAGCTTTTATCTGTTGTTTCTGCTAGCATACGTTGAGGTTCAGTTGGGCTGATGTGGTGGTGAGAGAAGCATAATTCAAACACATTCAGCATCAGAACAGACATGATTAGACAGTACAGAAGGATGGAAAAAATAGATTTGGGTTGGAGCTTTGAGAGTGTGGTTTCAGTTTTCCCAGGATAACCAAGGAATAATTTATTGAAATTACCCTAAGCACAGATGGTTCAGGGACTGGGTCCCATCACAACAATTGGTCTCAAAGCTGATCCAACCACGACTAATAGTTGAAAGACAATAATTACCCTATTTTTCAAAGCAAAAGTAGAAATTCAATTGAACTATTAAATATGAATATACTTAATATATTCATATTTGTTCATCTTCATATATTATACTTAATATACTTTTAATATACTTCATATATTCATAATATGTTCACCCGGGGACAGGTGAACATAACAGTTTTCAGACTGTTTAGGAAATGGAAGGTTATAGACGCCATATATTTATGGCAGGAGAATTCCACCTTATTCATCATCCATTCCACAATGTGTGCCAAGCACTGTGATAGCCCTGGGGTTGCAGAGGAAGGAGGCAAGGTATTTGGTCTCTTATTAGGAAGAAGGACTGCTTATTCATCACGGGGTGTCTAAGGAAATGATGGACTTCTGTGCTCTGGTGTTGGGTGTGGGTAGGACAAGTTCAGGAAGGCTTACTGGAGGTGGTGGCTACCCACTGGATATTGATGGATGGAAACAGGGGTTCCGAAACATGGAATACACAACGTGGGCATCACAGGACAGCAGCATTGTTATCCATCAGGACAAAATAGAGGGTAGGAGTGAAAAATGGACCAGGAAGGACAGGCAGGGGCCAAATCAGCATGGGGCTTTGTCTCAGGATGTTAGGAGATTGAGATGATTTCTCTGATGTCTCTAGACAGCCATCAATAATCTCAAGCAGAGGCATGGCTTGAACAGTTTAGAGGTTTGAGGCAGAGGTCAGGAGTCTAGTACAAGGTTGATGTGATGATCTAGACAGGGAATGATGATGGGCTGCATTAAACCAGTCCTCCTGGGGAGGAAAGGAGACATGGTGACTGCACGGAGGTACGGTATAAGGAAGGGCAGAGCGCGTAGGGTGAGACCTCCCTTTGTGGCCTGGACACCTGCTGTGTCGAGTACTGTTTGCTGAGTTTACTGAGGAATCGGAAAGCGTGGGATGGAAGAGAATGAGTTCTTCTCTCGGTGTGTTTGTGTTCAGGCTCAGGGTACGGGGGCACCGAAGAAGAGATGACAACTGTGTATCTGGAGCCTAAGAGAGAACCACCCAGGCTAGATATTTAGATCATTGGAGTAAGATGGAATGGCCAGGGAAATATCTTGTCACTTAACTGTAATGGCACCCACCTCAGAGCATCGTGAGACGAAAGGGGATAATTGGTAGGTTAAATACAAAGGAGACCCTTGTGTCATGCACAGTGGCTGTTAGTGATCACGAATATTGTTAATTTGTTAAAGATCAGGGAAGGACTTAGGCTAGTCATAGGATTTATTTCTGGATTTAGAGGGTCATATCTAGAGACATTCCCAGAGACTCTGGATGGAGTCCCACCTTTTATGAAGAGTCCCAGGCATCATCACCACCACAGACGCAACCAAAGTTCTTAAAGGCTCCTCACTGCCTTTGATAACATCACTGCCAGTTTGAGGACATTTTTGAAGCGAGGCCAAACTGACAAGTTGAGGCAGCACTACTAGGATTAGGAACAATACCTGAACATGTGTTTTGAAACAGCAAATAGGCTTCAGAGTTCTGGAAGCATATGGCTGAGGCTTGTGATGGCTGCCATCACTTTGATGGGCATCAGTAGAGAAGATGCCATGGACTCTTCTAGTGATGGCTGATGGCATGGCTGATGGTACAGAAGACATGGCGCAGAGCTGGGGACATTCTAGGTCACAAGCCATCCATGAGGATACCTTGGCATGTCGTGTTCGTGCTGTTCAAGGAGGATGTTGGTTGAACTTTTAGACTGCTTTCAATTCACGTTGTTCCATTTCAAGGTAGAACTTTTTAACACACTGTTTGTTCTCATTGACTCACATTCTTCTGTTCATTAGAAGTCTCTTCACTGTTTCAAATTATTTTTCCCACTCATTTGGGACAACCTCAGCATGAGATCTTGGCCTCAAATGAATTAAGATGCCTAACTTCAGACTTGCTATTGGTGCTACTGGATGTGGGTGGCTTTTTAGAGGCTGAATGACCTCAATAAGTCTCTGAATCCCCTGATTCTTCTAGACAACCTTGCCCAGGCTTTGCAGATTGCCACAATTCACTTTTTATTCTTGCTATATATATTAAAAGCTACTTATTTAAAAATACAGAAACTTCCTCTAAGCTAATTTGAGAATGGGTCATTGCAGAAATCTGTAAAATGGTTGCACAATTAATTCCCCTCCAGAAACAGCACTGAAACTGGAAACATTGAAAATTGGAAGAGAATAATTCGTGTCTGGAGGTTTTAAAATGCTTTCATGTTCCTAATATTTTTAGTATTTGACTCAAAAGTTGTTTTTTTGACCCAATGCTATGCATTCACACAACCCCACTACAAATTGCTTCTGCCCTCTAAAGGGACAGATGGCCTTCTGGTTACTTCAGGGAAAGGAGAGAATGGGAAAGTATTACCAAGGGAATTCACACCCCGTCCCCAAAAGACCCTGATGCTGGGAAAGGTTGAGGGCAAGAGGAGTAGGAGAAACAGAGGATGAGATGGTTAGATAGCATTATCGACTCAGTGGGTGTGAATTTGAGGCAAACTCCTGGAGATGGCGAAAGCCTGGTGTGCTGTATTTTGTGGGGTTGTAAAGAGTCAGACATGACTTAGCATCTGAACAGCACCAAGCCACTCAGATTATACTTTTAATGGCTATGAGGATGGTTTAGGCTCTTCAAAATCTATATGGATACTGTAGGTTTTAATTATGTTTTGTATATAGTTCCCCAGGGCTTCCCTCATAGTTCAGTTGGTAAAGAATCTACCTGCAATGCAGGAGACCTCGGTTTGATTCCTGGGTTGGGAAGATCCCCTGGAGAAAGGGATAGGCTACTCACTCCAGAATTCTTGGGCTTCCCTTGTGGCTTAGCTAGTAAAGAATCTTCCTGCAATGCCAGAGACCTGGGTTCAATCCCTGGGTTGGGAAGATCCCCTGGAGAAGGGAAAGGCTACCCACTCTGGTATTCTGGCCTAGAGAATTCCATGGACTGTATAGTCCATGGGATCACAAAAAGTCGGACACGACTGAGCGACTTTCACTTTCACTTTTCATATAGTTCCCCAAGACCTTCATGCCATTTTAAAATAGATTTGTTCAAAACAGGCTAAAAATAGGATTGGATTTGGGAAGTAAAATTAGACATGCAGTAATTGTGCTTGAGTCTCTGCAGTTGAGAAGGGCTGAGTGTGTGGCTTTGGCTCTTTTTTATTTTGGTTCCCCAGAGGAGACCAGACAAAGATTCAAGTGCAAGTAGTTTTCTTGGGCAGTGAAAGAAAGGGAGGGAGAAGTGGGCAGGGAGGGAAGGCAGGTAGCAAGCCACCTACAGCCACAGGAAATTGACACCTCAGAGCCAGCGCATCAGCGGGACATCTGAGGGACAAGGGGTTTGGGGTATTGATACACCACTCCCACTGGTTATTGGTCGAGGTCTGATTGTGGGGGCACTTACTCACCTACACTCTGTCTGTGGCACAGTGGCCTCCAGCATCAAGCAGGAGCCCTCGGATGAGGCAGTAGGTCCTGGGAGTCTTGATTCAGATAGGTGTACACTTAAATGAAAAATCAAGGTGATGTAGAGGAGATGGCACTGCTATCTGCATTGAATGGAGCAGCCGTTTCATTATGAAAATTCATATAAACATGCTCTTTGGTGCTTTGAGTTTGGATGATGATGAAAGTCGCTCAGTCGTGTCCAACTCTTTGTGACCCCATGGACTATATAGTCCATGGGATTCTCCAGGCCAGAATACCAGAGTGGGTAGCCTTTCCCTTCTCCGGGGGATCTTCCCAACCCAGGGATCGAACCCAGGTCTCCCACATTGCAGGTGGATTCTTTACCGGATAGTGGTGCACAATCTCATGAAATAATTCAAAATTGAGTGTTGTCCTCATTGAAGTTTTCTCCAAATAAGTGTGAGGAGAGCAGTCTCTTAAATGTGGAATTTTTGTTTTTTCATAAAATAGTGATATCAGTTTGTTAATTTGGGAGCAATGTGCCATTTCAATTTGTGTCAAATTCTGGTGGAGAAGAAATCATACGGGCCCCAAGTAATCCAACGACCAGTGAGTGAAAATGTTAGTGAACTCTAGGGTGTATGTGTGACTGTGTTTTCATAAAACTTTCACCTGTGTGGAAGCAAAATGGTTCTTAATTATTTTGAAATAGAGTGAAATCTAATGTTAACTCTATTCAAAATCCAGGTTGTCATCACTAAAATGAAAGACGTATGTTGTTTTAATAAAACGTACCCACCCAGTGTCCCTACCATCTTTTATCACTATATCGAGTGATACAGTGTCTTCTATACGTTCATCAAGCATTTGGTGTTTGCTAAATGAGCATATTAATTGACTGAATTTTTTTCAGGATGGGAGGAGAAGATATACCTTTTCAGAGGACCAATCCATTGTTAGTGAGAAGGGAAGGAATGACTGCTTGAGACTTGTAAAGTAGAGAGGGCGTGAGGAAGTGGGAGCCGCAAGTTTGCTTTCAAATATACAGATGCTCTTCTATGAGCTAGGCCATGCGATTAGAACCCAATACACGTACTTGGAGAAGATAAGGGCTTGAGTAGTAAAATCTCAACCTCAGAAATCCTGCTTAGCTTCTGTTAGTCAGTGACCTATCATCAATCTATCTAACTACATCTAGATAATTTTACAGGGAGAGACATACACTCCTGGTACCTGGTATTCTGCAGCACCATGTGGCACTGGCATCAAAATTTGTAAATTCCTGGATTTAATGAAAATCTATTATTACTATCATTTTTTGTGGTGAACAAAGGTCTGCTGTATATACGTACTGTTTATGGACTGTATATGGCAAGCTCTGGCCTATAGGGCCTGAACAGGCTCACTACCTGTGTTTATAAGTAAACTCTGATTGGAATACAGCTGTGCCTATTCCCACATGTCTTTCCTACACTGCTTCCCACCACCTCAAATCATAAACAGTGGCAGAGTTGAGTTGAAGGCAGTACAGACCAAATGCCCCTGAACCTGAAATATCTTCTATTTGACCCTTTACAGGAAAAGTTTGCCAATCTCTGGAAGAACTATTACATAGTAGATTTTCATCTTAGGTACTGGGTACAACCAGTTAGGTTATTTCCCCCAAAAAATAGCAGAAATATAATATGTAACTTTATAGAGCCTAGGCCCCTACAAGTCACAAATCAGGTATTTCTTACACTCCATTGCCTTACATAGGTTTTAATATTTTATCCTCCTTCCTAAAAGCTTCCTTGGAGTGGTTCTTTCTGTATCTGGCACTTTGTGGTTTTCATCTCTTGTGGTTTTTTTTGGCCCCCTCTTTAAACTTGGGGTGTCGTATCTGCAGTAGCTGAATCTAAGAAATGGAAATTTCCCGCATTAGCCACACTATTTTGCCCAAACCAAAAAGGGGGAAAGAAAGAGGGGAAAATGAATGCACTTTTTAAAAGAAAAGCACTCAAGTGCAGAGAGGACCACAAAATGCCTATTAAATGAGGAAGTTAAGAAGCCGTGTAACTGAGGGAGGCACAAGGAGGGCACCGAATGTGTGGCGAGTGAGGGGCCATGTGTGTGCTCCGTGACGTTCACACGCCTCCTGCGTACAGGTGTTCAGCTCCAGGGTGTTCCAGAAGGAATGAAGATGGCTACGCAAAGGTCAGTGGCAATGAAAGGAGATGGAAAAGTAATTATTTCTAAAACAGTAAAGGAGACTGAGTAAATTTATCTTGAAAGAGAAAAAAGATAAGAAACGGCTTGGTGGAACGTGTCTACCATTTAAGTTCATTATGGTACAAAAAGTAAAACCCTTGCTGGTCAAGTGAAGCATATATAAGATGGGAAATGGCTTGGCAAGAAATTCTTTGCTTACAAATGACAAAAGAGAGAAACTAGCTAAGGCTGACCCTGGAAAAAAGCTGATCACAGGTTCTCTCTGGGATCAGGGAAGAGAAAATCTTAGGGAAGAGATTTATTGGCCACATTTGGGTCAAACAGCTGCTCTTCGGCCAGTCACCTTGGACCTGTGAATGATGGTAATAATACTGTGCTCCTGTATCAGCCATACAGAAAGTGCAAGAAACACTTAATGGCAAAGGGGAAACTGATGGACAATTCTAAGTGACCAGCGCATTATTTCTTTACCTTCAGTTGGAAAAAAATCCCTGAAAAAGAGCTCAGTCTACAACATGAAGGATTTAGGTTAGAGAGAAATAAGATTATTCTGCCATTAGAGCTTATTACACACTGGAAGATGTTACTGAAAAGAGCAGAATATCTTTTCTTAGAGGTTTATAAAAATAGAAGTGATTTCTCATCAGTTGAAATGCAAAGAGTTTTCAAAATGGATTAGGCACACAAAAATTTTTGTTTGATGTGCAAACTCGTGACAAGGCCCTGCCTTTTTTGCCAGTAAACTCTGTTTGCTTCTAGCCTTTTAGTGCAATCCAGCAAATATTTATTAAATGTCCACTATGTGCAAGAGCTAAAGGGTTTGTATTGTGTGTGTTAGTTGCTAAGTCACATCCAACTTTTTGCGATTCCATGGATTGTAGACCACCAGGCTCCTCTGTCCATGGAATTCTCCAGGCAAGAATACCAGGGTGGGTTGCATTTCCTTCTCCTTGTATTATGTTACTGAGGTTCAGAAATTTACAAATGACTAATAAATGGTTGTTTAAGGCAATTTTCACAAAGGAGGTTCAGAGTCATTGCTGTGGAGTTTTCATAGGAATGAGGCAGAGAGATGGAAAGAGAAAGGGAGGTGGGGAGGAGATGAACAGAGAAACAAAAGAAGGAATGAATTAGCAAATGGTTAGTTGATAGGCTTAGATTTGAATGTTCCTAAAGGGTAGTTAGAATTTTAATAGGTGGAGATGGGTGATAAGGCATTTTAATAGGTGGAGATGGGTGATAAGGGGCTGCAGAATGGCAGCTACAGTGATTTGGATGGTGTTCAGAGAGGCAAGGAGTCATCTTTTTAGATGGAAAATCATAGTACAAGCAGAGAAGAGCTAATAGAAAAGATCAGAGAAGAAATGCTGCAGATCAGCCTCAAATGCCAAGTTTAAAGTTTTGCTTTAGGGAGATTGGATTGACAGCACTGTGAGACATATGATGCCAAGAAGAAGGCACATGTGGACAGGTGAGTTTGAAGGTCATTGCAGAGGCGTATGAGAAATCCCAAGTAGCTGAACCAGATGATGGTAGCAGCTGTGGACAGAAGGATATATGTGGGAGGGAGACAGCTACTGCTAAGTCACTTCAGTCATGTCCGACTCTGTGTGACCACATAGACGGTAGCCACCAGGCTCTCTTGTCCCTGGGATTCTCCAGGCAAGAACACTGGAGTGGGTTGCCATTTCCTTCTCCAATGCATGCAAGTGAAAAGTGAAAGTGAAGTTGCTCAGTCGTGTCCGACTCTTAGCGACCCCATGGACTGCAGCCCACCAGGCTCCTCTGTCCATGGGGTTTTCCAGGCAAGAGTACTGGAGTGGGGTGCCATTGCCTTCTCCAGGGAGGGAGACAGCAGGGACAGAACCACAGGGATGACTGGTTAGTGGGATTTGCATATTCTGTACTTTCAGTGTTCTAAGCGTTTATCAGAAAATGGCGTTCATCAATTTCCTGGTTCCTTAAGATAGTGGACCTTTGTATACATATTCATTTAAGCAACATGTTAACCAAATAAGTAAATAATATGTAGGTTAACTTTTATCCCCATTTTGCATACAAGCACGCTGAAATTTAGGGTTTCCATGGTGGCACAGCTGGTAAAGAATCTGCCTGCAATGCAGGAGACCTGGGTTTGATCCCAGGGTTGGGAAGATCCCCTGGAGAAGGGAACAGCTACCCACTCCACTATTCTGGACTGGAGAATTCCATGGACTGTATAGTCCATGGGGTCGCAGAGTTGGACATGACTGAATGATTTTCACTTTGTTCACACTGAGATTTAGAGCAGCTGAGTAGCCTGAGGCCACCCAGCTAGTAGTCTACTGAGTGGGACTTGGACTCCAGGATGCCTGGCTGCAAGACCCATGTTCTTGATTAGAGCACCTTGTCTCTATCAGAGTGTGGAGGGCAAAGAGCAACACTGAGAAAGCAAGGAGATTTCAACCTTGTGGATTGAGAGGTGTTCCTACCATACACTGTGGTATAATAACTGCTTAAGATATAGGAGTTTAAAATAGTGATGATTTTATTATAACTCACAATTTTGTTGGGCAGGAGCTGGGACAGGCTTGGCTGGGCGACAGGCTTGGCTGGGCAAGTCTTCTGTTACAGACAGAGGGCATAGAGTGGTATGAGGCTGGCAGATGCGCTGGTCTAGAAGGAGCAGGGTAGCTTCACTCACGTGCATGGCACCTGAGAGGAATGCCTGGGAATCTGGTTCAGCTGGACTTTCCACCAGGGCCTGACACGTGGCATTTCCAGCAAAGGCATCTCGAGCACTCAATGAGTTACATTTGCCTTTCTGGGGACTTTATATAATGGAATCATATACTATAGGCTCTTGAGTCTGGCTTCTTTGGCTAAACATTATGTTTGTGAGGTTCATCCACACCATGACGGGCAGTCAGTTCATTCTTTTTCACTGCAGCATAGTATCACCCTGTGTGACTGTTCCACAGTTTAGCTGCCCATTCTCCTGCTGATGGATATTTGGGTAATTTCTGGTTTGAGCTAGAATGAATAATACCATTATGAATATTCTGGAACATGTGTTTGTGTGAATATGTTCCTATTTCTGTTGAGTTCATTCCTTCCAATATAATTGCTGGATTATAGCCAGTGTTTATGTCAGCATTAACAATTTTCTGTACTGCTTGTACAGTATTGAAAATTTTAATTGTTCCACATCAACTGGTTCAGTTCAGTTCAGTTGCTCAGTCGTGTCTGACTCTTTGTGACCCCATGAACCGCAGCACACCAGGCCTCCCTGTCCATCACCAACTCCCGGAGTCCACCCAAACCCATGTCCATTGAGTCGGTGATGCCATCAAACCATCTCATCCTCTGTTGTCCCCTTCTCCTCCTGCCCTCAGTCTTTCCCAGCATCAGGGTCTTTTCCAATGAGTCGGCTCTTCGCAACATCAACCGGTAGTATCATATCTTATCAATTTTAGCCATCTTAGCACTTCTGAAGGGACTGTTTTGAGAAATTAACCCAGGCCTTATCTAGTTCTCTTGCCTCATCATTCTCTGCTTAGGTAACTTTTCCTGCTTTCCTGACAGATTATGGGGGATAACCTATCTGATTATCCCATTTAAGTCTTTCCTTATTTTTTATTTGTGGAATCTCTCTCAAAACTGCTGAAGCTTTTAGATACATGATTCAAATGGACATTTTATTGGTGGTTTTTCCCACATCTTAAAGCCAATTGATATTCACTGTCCTGTTGTATCAGTTCTCATGGAGGACCAATAATCTCAACATCCACCATGCTATAACTAAATTTTTTTTTTTAAATCAGTGAAATTTTTCATGTGCAAACTTTTGAATTTGGATGTTCAGAAAGCTTTAACGTTAGTTCAACTTCCCCCAGTATGTTTTCTTGCTAAACTCCTCTGTCCATTGACTTCTCTAAGCAAGAATACTGGAGTGAGTTTCTATTCCCTTCTCCAGGGGATCTTCCCGACCCAGGGATTGAACCCAGGTCTCCTGCATCACAGGCAGAGTCTTTACCATGTGAGCCACCTGGGAAGCCCTCCTTGCTAAGCAGCAGGCTAAAAAAGTAAATTTGGGCCTAGCTGTCAGGGTGGCAAAGAGAAAATGATCTGTACCTGTGGATATAGATGTAGTGGAAGATGCCTCCTCAAATTGCAAAACAAAGGAACCATCTCTTATGCGTGACCCTGCTGCAATGCATGTTTTAAAGTGACTTTGTAAAATGGGAAGACTCAAGCTACTTACCTTTCTCTGTAAAACTTCTTGATCCCACCATTTTATTTCCCTTAACCTTCTTTCCAGGGTTTTGGTAAGGCTTGATAACACAGGGAAACCATTTGGTGCAGCAGTCACATCATGGTGGTGATGGTGACAATGATGATGGTGATATAAGGGGATAAGTATGTCTACTCCTCGAAGATATTTTCAAATATAAAATTAACTGGGTTAGCCCGTGTGAGTTGCCTAGTAGAAGGTTGTGACATACAGTGGTGCTCAGAGCACAGATGTAGAGAAAACCAGGCAAGAGGGGATCAATGAAGCAGGCAAGATGAAATAGCAAAAGACAAGACTTCTCTGCTGTCTTCATATGCCCTTCCTGGAAGCTGTTGGTTTAAGTTTCCTTAGACTTTTCACAACGAAGTTCTGCACTGAAACTTGAGCAACTTCCTTGCAAACAAATGAGCCCTGACTTGAGTAGTCCCTTTAGTAGACATGCCATACATTACAGTAGTTTTTGTGACCCTCGCGTCTCTACAACTAGATTATAAAATCCTCAAGGGCAGAGATGTCTCTAATACGTTTTTTTGTACTCTGCCTTGTACTTAGCCCAGAGTTGGGAAATGTCATGTTATCCTGCTGATTAAGTCCATTAAGGATTCAGGTTGCATAACTCTTCTATTGGGAAATAGAGAATAAATTCTGCAAGTGAGTTTAATGTTCAAGAAAAGCATCAACAGCAAATATAGCTGCCCTTTGGCCATGCACGAAACACGAGGAAGAGAGTGGTCTTTTTCCAACTCTTTGTGAATAACCCTCAAGCAAAGTTCCCACCTCAGGGGCAGGATGCTGTGTGCACAGATAGATTTATTTTTCCCCCAGAGTTGAATTGAAACCACCAACTGAAGTGAAGGATCCACACTGGGGCAGGTAATCTAGAGAAGGGACACAAATAGTTTCAACGGAACTTCAAGTCTATCCAGAGTAAGCGTCATCTTGGAACACAGAGGCATCTACTCCACAGATCATTATGGCTTTGGCTACAAATTCCACGTAAAAGGATATTTATAGAGAGGTCCGCCTTTCTAATACTTGGTGTGTTGAGTAAACTGTATTTAGGGCCAAACTCTGATTCGCTGTTTTAAGAGTCCCAAACTAACCAAATGGGAGGAATATACTTTGCAGATACATCTCCGTTCACATAGAGGGAAGAGACATAGTGCCAAGTACTGGCGGGGGGATATCGCAGTGCCTCTCAGCTCCACGATACACTTCAGTAAAAAATTCCCATCTGCATGTTCCAGTGGGTTAATGAATATGAGCGTGTGTTCAGCTATTGATACTAGGACAAGAATTAAGTCTTAGGACCCAGAATTGAATGTAATTATTTCTTTAATAAACAGAATCAAGTATGTTATCAAAATACTTATGATTATAAAATGTTTTTGTTTCATCTGGGAAAGATGATTTTTCATCTAAAGCATCCTTCCAATCTTGTTCTAACTCCTACAGACAGATTCTAAGAGCTATTATGAGAGAATAAAGAAAGACATTGTCCCGAGCCTGGGCTTAGGGCCTTTGGTAGGAATTGGGGTATAGAGAAACTCTTAAATTTCTCTGCCTTACACCTCTGAACTTATGTGTTGCCCATTTGAAGCATTTTGGAAGGGCAAGACTTGGTCAATGAAATGTCCTGTTCACTCTTTTGAAATAAAACACCGCAAAGAGATGGAAAAGAGTCCCAATGCACTGGTTACCAAACTTTGCTGTACATTGGAGTCAACTGGGGATCTTTTAAAAATTCTGACATCCAGCTCTCTCTCCTAAGACATTTTTATTTCACTGGTCGAGGGGGTGATTTGGGCATGGGGCTTAGGTCTGTTTTAAAGACCTCAGTAGACTAGTCTATTAAAAAAGGCCAGAAAATGAGTAAATGAGTTTGTCAATTTCAGTTTATTTTAAATGTTGACTGAGCACATGCTGTGTGCAGAGCTGTATGCTCTGCTCCAGTGATACAGACAGAAATAAGAAAATAGATCCCCACTCTTATGGAGCTCAGTGGTGAGAGACCAGTTAGAGGGACAAGTAAGTTAAATTACAGTTACAGCCCACCTGACTACAAAACAGTGTGGTATATACAAAATCCGAAATTGGTCCAAAGAAGAGAAAAGGAGAAGGGGATGAGGGGATATTTTACAGAGTTTTCATGATATACTATATCAAGTGATTAGTATTTCTGAAACTTTAAGGGAAGCACACAAAATATGAGTTGTAGGAAAGATCTCATTTATGGAGTGTTTTCTATGTTGCCTTTAAAACTTGGCTTTTCATGAGTGCAACTAAAATCTTTGAATGTGAGTATTCTTAGTAATGGTCCAACATAAACCAGCACAATGATTTATCCTTTTTGTCTGCTTTCCATCCTTCTTTCCTTCCCTCCTTTCATCCGTTCCCTCACGTGCATACCTGCCCGCTTACTGAAAGAAGCACCTACAACTTTGTCTTCTGTTGTTTAAATGAGTCACAGTTTTCGAAAACAAAAATGACAACCCTTGATCTTGCTTTCAATTTATTAATACCCTAGTTAACTTGCATTTCACTGATGATTCTTGTGGACTTTCAGTTCAGTTCAGATCAGTCGCTCAGTCGTGTCCGACTCTTTGCGACCCCATGAATCGCAGCACACCAGGCCTCCCTGTCCATCACCAACTCCCGGAGTTCACTCAGACTCAGGTCCATGGAGTCAGTGATGCCACCCAGCCATCTCATTCTCTGTCGTCCCCTTTTCCTCCTGCCCCCAATCCCTCCCAGCATCAGAGTCTTTTCCAATGAGTCAACTCTTCGCAAGAGGTGGCCAAAGTACTGGAGTTTCAGCTTTAGCATCATTCCTTCCAAAGAAATCCCAGGGCTGATCTCCTTCAAAATGGACTGGTTGGATCTCCTTGCAGTCCAAGGGACTCTCAAGAGTCTTCTCCATTACTCTCATATAATTTAATTTCCTTCTCCCATTTGGACTAGTATGGATGTATTGAAATAAAAGCAACTTGTTTCTTTGACCTCAAAATAATGCTTAAAAGATAAAAAATGAGACAATAACAACTACAATAGCCACTATTAACCACAGTTTGCCAAATTCTCAAAACTAGACCTAAAGTAACAGAAATTTAAAAAAAAAAAAACACAAAACACAAAACAAATAATGGCTACTTTCTGATGGGGATGTGAATGACAATGTCATGATGTCAGATAAGCATTGCTCTTAAATGTTACTGTGGGACTTCATTAGTGTGATGGTAGGGGTGGGGTCTTGGGGGATAACCACTTTATCCCCAGAAATAGACAATGCCATTCAAGATTCCAAAGTATAATCTTTATCTTTGCTTTGGCTTTTATCTTGAGGGAAAGTATTAACAGACAACAAGTATTTTGATTAATTCATTTTGGGTAAAGCAGAGCCTTTTTATCCATGACAAGTCTCATTAGTCATTGCAGCAGCATCATTTGAATTCTTTTGGATTACTTCACGTGTATTTACCATTCCTCTGTCATGATCTGGTTATTGCTAAGACTAAATTGCTATTAATAGTCAACACGTTATTTTTAAATTGAACAAGCTAATATTATCAGCCCATAATTTTCTGGGCTTACACTGAATCTATTACCATAATCAAGTTAATAGTATTTTAAATGGATGTTTACTTCTTATTACTTTGTGTCACAAAATACAGTTAGATGTTTGTCTACATACAAACGGTTTAAGAGTATTTACTCTACAAATGGCTCTGCATGAATCTTTTGTAAGAAAGAGTTTAACTTCTTTAGCATGTCCAATGAGTCAGAATTCAATAGTATTGGTCTTTTTCATGAAACTCAAAGGATTCACTTCATCTTCTCATACCCCTTCAGTTTCTCTTTTCCATGGTCACATGCCCTTCATCTTTCTCCAACTTAATGTCTACTGTGTTTTTTTCTTCTCTGACTGCCTATCACTGATGGATTGCTCTTTAGGCTAGTCAAGGAGCAGAGAGAACAAAGGATTAGCAGATGTGTGAAATGGTATGCATGTGTTTCCTACTTCCTTAGATGCTCAGAGAAGATTAAGTAGTTTGAATTTATGGTTCTATCTGTGATCTACCCATTTGACATAATGTATTATTGGAAGTTCCTCGGGTGTGATTCCATACATTTATCATGAAGAACAGATATAAGAGTTGATTTCTTGTTTGAATTATTTGAGTACCCAAGAATTTATTTAATCAGAAAATCTTCATTATTCATAAAACTTCCCTCATCTGATCTCAACACATGTGTGTTTGCTGTAGTTATGAAAGTGACTCTCTATTCGGGTCTGATAAACTCCATTGTTTGAATTAGGATATTAACCAGAAAAGGTTGTACATCTGATCCCATGTAGTCCAATTAGAGTTCAACACAGAAAATCTCAAATAGTTACAGGTTGCAGTATCAGAAGCCCTAATCACTTAACTTATGGGTGTTAAAGTTGCCACAGACTTTGTACCAGATTACCCCTGTGGCTCTGATAATGCTGTCAAGGATATGCTGTATTGATGGTGGAGATGGTAGAGACAGTACCTATGACTAATGTGGTGAACTCTGTCAGTTAGCACCCAGCATTCATTCCCGCCTTTTAAAATGAGATTTATGATGCTCCGGGGACTTGAGAGTCAATAACCAGCTCTCTAGACTCCTTTGAGGCTCTAGGGTTCTGGGTATAAGTTATGTTTTGCCAATTAGACACAATTAGAGATTTGAAAACAGCCAAGGCTGAGGCCATCATCTTGCTCCTGTTTCTGCTGCTGAGGATGGGCACAGAAATTAGTGTATAGAAGGGCTGTGGCTGTTAGACTCATCCTCATAGTGGTTTGGTGGCAGCAAGAGCTCCCTGACCTGTGGTTACAGCAGCTACAGTTTTGTGGCCTCGTCTGCCAATCCACCACCCCTACTAAGAATTGTATGAGGAACTAATCTCCTGCGCTGAATACCATTCTGCTTGAAATCCTGGGTGACCATTGCCTGCAGCCAACCTTGACCAGTACAAAAACAGTGGTACAAAACAAGAAAAAAAAAGGCTACAGTTTCTTGAGTCTTTACTAAATGCCAGACAAATTGAGTCTCAGTGAGATGGGCAATTTGTACAGGGTGACAAAGCCAGTAAGCAGCAAAGCCAATTTTTGGATGTGAGTCCCTCTGTAAAACTAGTAGCTAAGGGGAAGAAATTGCAATAAGCCTGCTACTATTAAAATTTTTAGTGAAGGACAGGGAAGCCTGACATGCTGCAGTCCTTGGGGTTGCAGAGTTGGACACTACTTAGCCTCTGAACATCAACCTTAGGGTGAGATGATTTGAGAGAATAGTGTTGAAACATATACATTACCATAAGTAAAATAGATTGCCAGTGGGAGTTTGATGTATGAGGCAAGGAACCCAAGACAGTGCTCTATGACAACCTGGAGGGGTGGGGAGTGGCACATGTGTGCTTACGGCTGATCTGTGTTGATGTATGGCATAAACCATCACAATATTGTAATTATCCTCCAATTAAAGTTAATTTAAAAATTTAATAAATTCCCAAGTGCTAGGGCAGTTTCTAAAAGCTAAATACAAGACCTCTGATGTCACTGCCATAAAAGAACGCAAGCACACACCTTGGGTGAAGCAGATAGAATCTGTGCAGCCTTGACTTCCTACGGGAAGAGTTGCATCCCTGAAGCAAGCCCACATCAGCCAACACCACTGTAGTGATCATCATATGTGGATGAAGGGCGGTTCTTTAGCCCATGGCATCCATCCCCACCCCCCCTTTTTTTGTGTGTGTGTATTTCTCATCACAACACTGAAGGGAAAATTATCGCCTTAGTGGATCAGGTGTCATGTTTCAGATCCTCTTGAGGCTGTTTGTATATTTTTTCAGAAAGTTTTTTGTATTTTTAAACTTTCAGAAGCAGACTCTGAAAAGACAGAGTGTATCATTTGGCCGAGTCGTTCAGCATTTTGGAGCCTGACATAAAACAAAAGATAAGACAGGAGGGCAGTTGGGTAGGAAGTGGCCCAGCTCCCCGTGGTTAGCAGACTTGGAGAGCAGGTGCCTGGACTGAGATCACTACCCTTTCCAGAAGTCAGTGGAACAGTGACCAGCTGGCAGAAAGATGCAACACGGGGGTCTCGGGATGCTCCAGTGAAAGACTGGAGGTGTTTTGCTTGCAGAGGTGTGACTCTTGGGGCTGAGCAGGAGGGACTGAGGCATCACAAGGAAGACACAGGAGCCTAGACACTAAAACGCAAGTGGAAGTTGCAGAGATGGGGAAAGGGTTTTCAAGGAAGAACTTCCAGGAAGAAAGGGTGGGGACTCCATAAAGCAGCTTCCCTGCTGGGGGTCCTGTGAGGGGCATGCTGAATGTAAACTGCAGCTGGGATCCAGCTGAACTGGAGGGAGTGGAGATGCCCTCCGACTCCCAGGGAAGGGGCTGCTCCTTTCCTTTCTGTAATAACTCATGGCCCTGGAGGCAGCCGGTTTTAAAAATCGGAGTGTAGTTGCTTTGCAGTGTTCTGTTAGTTTCTGCTATACAGCAAAGTAAATCAGCTACACATGTACATATATCCCCTCCCTCTTGAGTCTCCCACCCTGCCCCCCAAATGCTGGCCATCGCGGTTGTCACAGAGCACTGAGCTGAGCTCCCTGTGTTACACGGCCGCTTCCCTTAGTTAGATATTTTACACATGGTAGTGTAAATGTCAGTGCTGCTCTCCCAGCTTGCCCCCCTCCCCTTCTCCCTCTGGGTACAAATGCCCGTTCTGCGTCTCTATTCCTGCCTTGGAAATAGGTTCACTTATACACCACTTTTCTAGATTCCACAAGGGTCATTTGCAGAAGCAGCCACTTGGGATTGAAATCCTGGTGCCCCCGTTTACTTGCTCAATTGTTTTCATTCTTTTTTTTTTTTTTTGAGGTATAATCTTTAATTTTATTTTATTTTTAAACTTTACATAATTGTATTAGTTTTGCCAAATATCAAAATGAATCCGCCACAGGTATAGTTTCTCCATCTGTGAAAAGGAAGCTGGGATGGTGCCTCCCTCGTTAGGGGTAGGTGTTGAAATCAAGTAATTTAATTCAGATCAAATGGATTCGTCTACTTTTACTGGCTCTATGGTGACTGACATTGCAGCTCCCAGGCAAGTCAGTGGGAGGAAGTACCCCCAGGCCCTCACGCTAAAGAACCAGGAGAGCTCAGGGACCTTGTGGCAAGCTGTTACTATCATCTGGCCTGGTCTCAGGCTGGTTTTCCCAACTCTCAGGAGAGAATCTA
The DNA here is from genome assembly GCF_000754665.1 of Bison bison bison. Lineage (NCBI taxonomy): Eukaryota > Metazoa > Chordata > Mammalia > Artiodactyla > Bovidae > Bison > Bison bison. The sequence continues at coordinate 444,220 of NW_011494768.1, read as the reverse complement.
ACTTTCTTAAGGTCTGCGTTTCAAAATGTCCAAGCAGCTGCTAGGTTTCCAAAAATGGGGCCATGTGGGCTCACATCCCTGGAGAACATTGAAGAAAAGACTTGAGACCCTGGACGTTTGAGGGGTCATCACCTTTGCGTGTCTCTTCCACCCCTCCTCAATTGAAGGAAGGATTAGGGAGCTGAAGTTCTGGGGGTTTTGAACTTCAAATCAGTCAGAAGATCCATTATTTTTGAAGCTCTAAACCAGAAAATGAAATTGCTTGTCTTTCTGCCTTTGCCTAATGAGAAAGGAAAGTTTCTGTAAAGGCTTGGCTTACTTTGGCTGCTTCTCTATTGGGTGTATTATGTTCAAATTTAGTTAAAGATCACATCGTGGGCCATAAACTCCTTTAGTGAGAGGTAAATTGTAGGAAGGTCCAGATATAGTTTTTTGTTTTTTTCTTTTTTATTAGATTTGTGCCGATTAAGTTAAAGCACATGCTCTGAACTCCCTTGAAATGATCCATGCTCTCTTCCATGCCACCTGGCTATGAGACAAACATGAAGAATTTGGCTCTGGCCTGAAGAAACCCTCAGTATTAAGGGGAATAGAGATGCATTCCACATGGAAACGTGGTGGCTTCAGGCTCTGCTTCTTTCCTCTTGCCAACCCTCTGTGTGTCTCTGTTGTTTCCAGGAGAAGGAGAAATAAAAATATCTCAACATAAATGGAAACCAATCCCCTTACACACAGACACACCCAACAGGGGACAGCAGTCACCCAACCATGTCAAATGGAACAGGGCTTGGAATGGAAAAGAAATCACTGCTTTTTAAAGGCTAAAATTATTCACAGAAGGTGAAAGTCACAGGGCATGATTCCCACATGCATCAGAAAAGAATTCCAGCTCATTAGCCAAGGCCAAGATCAGAGTAGAGGTGGGCAGTGTGGGTCAGGGCTGTGGATACTGGCTTGCCTCTGTCATAGGCACGGACTTGCTGAGGGGCCTCCAGAAACTTAAGTTCCTGGATTCTTCTTTTGACAAACCCAGATGACACGTAATAACCAGCATGGGCCAGTGCTGCTGAATTCATCTGATAGAGCGCTACAGAATCAGAATGCTACTTAAGAGCTGATAATTACCTAGGAAAGAAGAGCATGCTGGCTGGGGCAAGGGGGCCCGGAGGTTACATTTTCATGGTTCAAGAGCTGGTAAAGAACATATGAATTACAAGCCAATGAGAAGGACATTTTGATGATAACTTAGAAATTCTCAACTCCAGCAAAAGTGAAAATGTTAGTTGCTCAGTCATGTCTGAGTTGTGTCTGATTCTTTGCAACCCCATGGACTATAGCCCTCCAGGAGAATAGCTGGAGGGCTATTCCAGCTATTCCAGTATTCCAGCTACTATAGACCTCTGTCCGTGGAATTCTCCCAGGCAAGAATACTGGGGTGGTGTGTTGCCATTCCCTTCTCCAGGGGGATCTTCCCGACCAGGGGATTGAACCCTGGTCTCCCGCATTGCAGGTGGATTCTTTACCAGCTGAGCCACGAGAGGCTTTAGACCAAGTAGAAATACCATCAAGGCAGCAGGATGTGAGCAGATAGCAGTTTGAGGATCTCAGTGGTTTGCGTGGGTCATTTTTGTTTCCAAAAGGCTTGAGACAAATGCTTTCTGAAAGACACCAGTAAAAGACATTGGGATTAAAAAAAAAAAAAAAAAGCTTTATTTTATATTGATGGATAGCTGATTAACAATGTTGTGATAGTTTCAGCTACAGAGCAGAGTGACTCACACATATATATACATGTATCAATTCGCCCCCAAAGTCCCATCCAGGCTGCCACATAACACTGAGCAGAGTTCCCTGTGCTATAGAGTAGGTCCTTGTTGATTACCTATTTTGAATATAGCAGTCGATGGTTACGGAGTTCGAGATCAACTGAATATACTTCTGTATTTAGATATCGGCAATTTAAGAGAGACATCAATGGGTAGGACCAGCACTTGTCTCCAGCTTCCTTCTAGATGGATCCTTAGGCACTGTGGTTGGAGCACTGATACAAACGAGCTATTTCTGAGAAACCTCAACTTCAAAGGAAATCACCCACAGCAGAGGGGCTGATGCCTTGCTGAATGAATAATGAAAAATACAATAAAGACCAGATCTGATAGGGATTTGAATTAGATGCATGGAAAAGTATTTCTGTGGAAAATGAGATGGTAGGAGGGTTTGGGACAGATTGAAAAACTCATAACCAGAGCTGCTCACAACCTGTATCACTTAATCCCAGAAAAATTCAAGGCTCTGTGAGAAGGTAGTTAGATGAGAATGTGACATCAGGTTCTTTTCTCTGAAATTTCAAGTCACCTGTGCCTTGAGAACACCCAGCGTCCCCACTCTGTACTCTCCCAGCCTCTACCCCAGCAGTGGAAAACTCTGACCTTGGTGGAGCCGCTGGCAGAGATGCCACAAAGATGCTTGCTCCCTGGGAGCTGGGCATAGACCTGAGCCTTCCTGGCGTGTCCACCTCATCCACAGGACACTGACCCAGCTGGGCATGGGGTGTCTGCAGGCCCGCGCGCCTCTCTCCCAACAGATGACCCCCAGGGGTCGGGTCCTTCAGGTGTGCTTGTTCAGTGGAACCTCCAGGTGCTTCCTCGTCATCACTGGGGTGCCGGAGGGCACAGTGAGAGGGAAGGGGGAGAGGAGAGACAGAGAGGCGTGGACACAGAGAGAAAGAGAAATTGTGAGAGAGGAGGACAGACAGAGAAGGGGAGGGAGACAGGTGACAGGTAACAACTGCAACGAGTGACAAATAGTGAGTGAGGGGAAAAGTGAGAGAGATGTGGAGCAGGGTGGGGAGAGAGAGATGGAGGGGGAGCCAGAGACAGTGAGGCGTTTGCCCGGAAGAGAGGGACAGACTTGGGGGCAGTTGGAGGGGAGACAAACGGGATGCTGAGATGACCTCTGTACTCCCGGGAGGAGGGTTGGCGGTGTTTCCCTGCCCCCAGCACGAGCCTGTCCAGCTGCCAGCGCAGATGCAGAGGCGCCCTGAGCCACCGATCACACACCATGAGGAAGTCCGCGGTGAACGGAGCCAAGTGTCTTTTCCAGCTCTGTGGCCCCTCATGCTTGGAGACTCTCTGTCCCAGGGGTGCAGTCAAGGGACCCTTGATGGGTAGACATTGTGCTGTGCTCGAGAACTTCCCATCAGACTCTGCCTGATGTCCCTCCAGGGAGCTTGGGAGCCTCTGTTCCCTCCCCACAGGATGGTTCTTTCTAGGAGGCTCCTGGGCACCCCCACGTCAGGGCCCTGCAGGGCTCTTGAGATGAACGAGCAGGGCTCCCGCTGCCAGGGCACCCAGCAGCCTGTCCCCACGTGGGCTTATGGGAAGATTTTCTTCAAATTTTACTTAACCTCACGTTACAGTCTTGCCTCATTTCCTTGGGGCCACTGAGCAGGATGGCCTGTCTCCCTGGAACATGCTGACATTATCTTAACAAGCAAGCTGTCCAGCAGGAGCATGTGTATTGAGAATAAAATATTTTGGAGATGCTGATTGTAAGGATTTGCAGAGGGCCCTTTGCTGCTGTAGGAGAAGGTCTATGACTCTGGTTACAAATCAAAGCCTGCTTGATCGCATGCCTACCCTTGCCTCATTCTTTTTTTTTTTTTCCCCTCGTTTTTCCTTCTCTTGGATTCTGCTGCTTCCCCTCTGCTTTTGCATCTAAGCACTTAGGGCTTTCGTGTTGTTTCGAGGCAGGTAGAGCAGAGTGTGTTGGCTTTAAAACTGTAGATGCCACAAACCCAGCTGAGAATGAATTGTGCAGATGAACAGAAGGAATGTGAGGAACAGGAAGACCGTTCATTGCTCAGGAAATGCATGCTTGCCGAGTTTCAGAGCTTCCCTGGCCTTCACTAGGCTTGTGTGTCTTCCATCATCACCCAGCCAGAGAAACTGGAATGTATGTATCCGTGTAACCTGATACATACTGCAGCAAGGGTTCCATTATTCATGGGAAGATGTGCAAACAAAAATAAAGACCCGGCAGTGCATTTTCATAGGGACTTCTTTTTCCTTCTGACAGACAAACCTCAACACCTCTTTGCCCTTTTCCCAAGAGATAGATTTATTTTGGAGTTAATTCCAGTGAGTAAATTATCAGCCTGGATAGAGGAAAAAATACGTAATATTTCAGTTCTATTAGACTGCTAAGGAGATTTATTTTGTCTTCTAACCAAAGATAGCCCCAGCCATTGAAAATGTCTTTCTTTATTAAAATCCTTGTTTAAAAAACCATTGTGAACTAGTAATCAGTAGGACTGGCTCTACTGGATAAAAACATGTTTGTATCTATGTCTGTATCTTTCAAAATCTCCTTTTCTAAGTGGCTCGAAGGTGGCATGACTGCAAACTGCCTTTAGGGCATAGGAAACCCTAAGAATCCAGAGGCAGTTTTGGAAAGCCTATTTCTTTTTTCCTGTCTGCTGAGTATTTGTGGGGAGACAAAAGAGAAGAGCATAAAAAAGGCAAGCTCCTCCAAGCTCACAAAAGATTCTGTATCTCAAGATGACTCAAGCCACAAAATAATAGAAACTTTGAAATCAGTGCAGCTCATTTCTGGACAATGGAGGAGACCATGGCAATAGTTCAGCATCCTGTCCTCGTTTATCTCCAAAAGGATAGATAGCGTTGCGGAAAAACAGTCCATACAGGAACCCTTGAACAAACAATTACAAGCATCATAAAGCAAGCAGGTCTGGAATCGATCCCAGCATCCATTTCCCATTCTCACTCTTCTTTAACTTTGCCTATTAGGTGGTTTGCGGATTCAACCTTCTGTGAGTGTTCATTTAATGGTACAGTATCAGTTTCCCCAGGTAAGGGATGTGCATGCCCGTTTTCCCTGCAGGAAAGCAAAATCTCACATCATTAAGTTGTTTTTCTCTCTGATTTGTGGTTAGACTAAAATAGAGATGAGGGGAGGAGGGAAGTATATGCCTGTATACCTGCCCCCCTGGAGAAGGCAATGGCAACCCACTCCAGTGCTATTGCCTGGAAAATCCCATGGACAGAGGGGCCTGGTGGGCTGCAGTCCATGGGGTCGCTAGGAGTCTGACATGACTGAGCGACTTCACTTTATTTTTTCACTTTCATGCATTGGAGAAGGAAATGGCAACCCATTCCAGTGTTCTTGCCTGGAGAATCCCAGGGACGGGGAGCCTGGTGGGCTGCTGTCTATGGGGTCGCACAGAGTCGGATACGACTGAAGCGACTTAGCAGCAGCAGCAGCAGCATACCTGCCCCCCACCCCGCCCACAACAAAACAGAAAAGAAACAAAACAAAACACAAACAATTCTCTGTGTGCCAGGAGGTTTCTCCCCCAGAGCAACTACTGGGCTCTAATATGTCCCGCCTATCCTCCACTTTCCTCTCTGAAGCACACGGCACCCTTCCCCACACACAGAGGCACAGACGCGACACACCATTTGGATCACAGCACAGGATTCCCCTTCCAACTCACTACCTCAGACATCCATCAACAGTTGGATCTTGATGGATGAGGACCTCCTCCCTGGATCCAGCCACCCATGGACCTGTATAAACTGACCACACTCTGCCACTAGCTGCGGATCTTGTTGGGATATTTATACACCAAGTTTTTATTATTATTATCATTGGCTGTTCTGGGTCTTTGTTGCTACGCACGGACGTTCTCTTGTTTCAGCAAATGGGGGCTACTCTCTATTTGCAGCGCGAGGGCTTCTCATTGTGGGGCTCCTCGTGTTGTGTATAGGTCCTCGGGTGCATGGGCAGTTGTGGCACGTGGGCTCAGTATTGTGGCAGCATGAGCTTAGTTGCCCCACAGAATGTGGAATCTTCCTGAATCGGGGATCGAACCTGTGTCCCCTGCATTGGCAGGTGGATTCTTAGCCACTGGACCCCCAGAGAAGTCCTACCCACCTAGTTTTAACTGGAGAAGAAGGTTGTCAGCGTTGCGAGAAATAAGTACAGAAACATTTGATGGTGCCTTTTTTTTTTTTTTTTTAACAAATCATGAATTTTGAGGTGACCACGATTTTAGAGTTCCTACTCCCATGATATATATTGATGGATGCCTCTTGTAACTAATTGTTCAGGGTCATATGTGATCTGACATGTGCTCACCTCAGTCTCCTCTCTTGCCCTCAACCTCGTTTTCCAAGCTGCATCCAGGAAGGCCCCTTTGGGTCTCATTCCAGGTGTCTTCCTGCTCCAGTGCCCTTCCGCTTATTCATTCCCCAACCTGTATAGTGACGCCTCCAAATCTGTAGCTGACTCGCTCCTTCTCATTCCTATGTTAGTTGAAATGTCATTTCATCCAAGAGGCTGTCTTAGACCACTGTGAAGTAGCTTCCCTCATTCCATTACTTTCTGCACCATAACGCCACTAATCTTCTTCTGTGGCGTATCGTTCTCTGCCAGGTTGACCTATTTCACTGCATGTTTATTGCCTGTCTGTATCCTGGAATATGATCTCTTTTAGTGACCCAGACCTCACAGTCTTACTTACCATTATGTTTTCAGTGCCAAAAAGATGGTTTGAAATAGAGAAGATGTAATACGTATTTAATGAATGAATGGATTTATGAATTTATGAAACCCTATCATGTGTGAAGTATTTACCTGACTTAGCCTGTCAAGTCTCTACACAAACCTTATTGGATACATATCATTTTTATATTTGCCTTGGTTGGAACTTAGATTTGGCTGCATATAACAGAATTTCTCAACAGGAGTAGCTTAAATAACATCAGTTCACTTCAGTTTAGTTGCTCAGTTCTGTCCAACTCTTTGCGACCCTGTGGACTGCAGCATGCCAGGCTTCCTTGTCCATCACCAATCCCGCAGTTTACTCAAACTCATGTCCATTGAGTCAGTAATGTCACCCAACCATCTCATCCTCTGTTGTCCCCTTCTCCTTCTGCCTTCAATCTTTCCCAGCATCAGGGTATTTTCCAATGAGTCGGTTCTTCACATCAGGTGGCCAAAGTATTGGAGTTTCAGCTTCAGCATCAGTCCTTCCAATGAATATTCAGGACTGATTTCCTTTAGGATGGACTGGTTGTATCTCGTTGCAGTCCAAGAGACTCTCAAGAGTCTTCTCTGAGGTATTTGCCTGACTTAGCCTGTCAAGTCTCTACAAAAACTTTATTGGATACACACCATTTTTATATTTGCTTTGGTAGGAACTTAGGTTTGGCTGCATATAACAGAATTTCTCAATAAGGGTGGCTTAAACAACATAGAAATGGGTATTTCTCTCATGTAGAAGAAATTTAAGACTGTTAATGGGGGTTCTACTTGTCATCTGCTCTGCCTTCTTCATGTCCAGTGTGACTGCTTGGGGTCCAACCATCACTTCTGTTCTCAGGCAAGAGGCTGGAGGAAGGAATATAAAGGGTAATGCCTCCTTCCCTTTAAGAAGTTTCATGCTGGTCCCCCCAACATTTTTGATTCTGTCTCATTGGTCAGAATATAGACCCATACAATATCTGCTTAGGAAAGAAGCTGACAAAAGTAATTAAGGGCAACAATGTGCTTACTTAACTCAAATGTGAGATTCTGTTTCTCAGGAGGAAAGGAACTAGCCCATTCTGCTGCATCCATGTTGAATCTCACAGCAGGAAGGTAACGCTTCCAAAGTCACTCCACAGCCACTGGATGACGGAGCGGAGATGGGAACCTGGCCTCAGGACATTATGTTGCTGTTGTTGCGTTAGGCGCTCAGTCAGTCCTGTCTGACTCTTTGCGACACCACGTAGCCCACCAGGCTGCTCTGTCCATGGGATTCTCCAGGCAAGAATACTGGAGTGTGTTGCCATTCCCTTCTCTATGAAGTCTCCCAAACCAGGAATTGAACCTGGGTCCCCTGTATTGTAGATGAAGCCTTTTACTGTCTGAGCTATCCGGGAAGCACCTTTCGTGTGTTAGGTGAACATGATAACCGCTACACCACGGAAACATGTAAGGACATTGTGTTTACCCCCAAAGCATCTAAACCTATCCCACACACCCAGTAACACAACTGTTTCCCAAGTCCCTCTTGAGGGATCCTCAATGGACTAAAAAGCTAGGGTTGAAGTCTTCCCCCTTCTTTTTCTTATTCCCAGAAGCCAGGGAGGATACAGTCATTGTGAGACATTATGTGGCGCCTGCACTCGCCTTCTCTCTCCACTTTCACCTGTTGGCGCCCTCTCCACCCCTTTTCTTGTGTGATATAGTCTTAATACTACTAATGATCATAATAGTTTCTATTGACAATTTGCTTTGATTCACTATGTACTCTGCTGAGTGTTTTATTTTTATAAAAAAAATTGTTCACTCAATTCTAAAAATTGAACCTATTTGAGAGCCAGGGTAATCAGGCTTAGAGTGGTTAATTTATCCAAGTATACCCAGAATTTCACTCCAAAGTTCACTCTTACAACTAGCTTTTTCCAGTTCAAGAATCTCTTACCCCTGGATGCTTTCCTCTCCACTCTCTCCAATGTAATCATGTTTAAAGTGCATCCTGGTGACTCAAAAGAAGTGATTGTCTATTTCTTTGAGCTGTGTGTGTGCCGTAACCTTACTTTGCTGTTTTTAAGTGAGCTCTGACCTTGCTATTGTGTTTCCCATGCCTGAGGCTTGAACACCTCCTTTTGACTGGAGATCAAAAGGGCCTTTATGGCCACAGACCCACTTTCTCTGTCTTGAGACGTTTTAGTCCTGTTTGAGTCAGGATGGCAAGAGGGAGGTCAACATGCAAAGTCTGGGAAGACTTTGTATTTCTTCTGGGAATGCCAGACCAGATGCCCTTCTTGCCTCTAGGTGGGGCTGTAGAGTCCTTGGGATGGGGGGTTGCAGTTGCTTACCAGGACTTTGAGTTGGACCATGCCTGCATTTCACCAGAACTACAGAGCAGCCACCATGCTAGATGGTGGATGGTTGCTTCCTGCTTTATGTGAAATTACAGCTCAAGATTCTGAGGCAAGAGGGTCACATGTCATTATAGAGCCCCAGATCCCTCCTTCAGTGCAGAGATGCCCATGGAATTTTCCTATTGCTTCTGTTTCGGTCACTGTCTAGACATTGTGTCATGATAATGTATCCTGTCATGTCATTTTTCTCCAATTATCTGAGTAGTTGCAGGGATTCTAGGCTGGTGAGATAAAAGTTGAAGATGCTTCAAAGAAATGAATTTAGGAGTGTTCTCTGTATAGCTAATCATTTTCTCTGAAAACTCAGGGAAGCTCAGTGCCTCATTTTACAAGGGACAGTCTTGAATTTTTGTGTGTGTGTGCTTTTAAAAAAAAATCAGGGGGGAAAAAATCCAGCAGAGGAAATAAAGATATTATGAAAACTCTCTTTTTAAAAATGTTTAGGGCTTCCCTGAAGGCTCAGTGGTAAAGAATCCACTTGCCAATGAAGAAGACACAAGTTTGATCCCTGAGCCAGGAAGATACTACACGCTGTGGGGTAACTAAGCTGAAGTATCACAACTCCTAAGCCTGTGCTCTAGAGCCTGGGGGTCACAGCTACTGAGCCCACCTACCTCAACTACTGGAGCCACCCACCCTAGAGCCTGTGCTGCACGATAAAAGGAGCCATTGCTTCGAGAAGCTCACTCACCACGGGGGCTAGAGAGTAGCCCCAGCTTGAACAACTGGAGAAAAGCCAGTGTAGCAACAGAGACCCAGCAAAGTCAAAAAAAATTAAAAAAAAAAAGTTTATATCAGGGATAAATAGATGGGAAGAAACCTCATGAGTCTTCTAGGAAAATGTCTTTCAAAACTTAAGACCTGCTCTGTTAAGTTATAACAAGCAAACTGGAACTAATAAGGCAAACCACGTAAATATACAGTAAGTGGGCTTGAGGATGGGCTAAATACATGGGTAGGTCTTTATTTCTAAGAAACATCTATTTAATGCTTGTACACCCTCCTTCAGTTTTGTTACACTTCATTGGATTAAGAGGTAACTTAGCAGGCGAGCTAATTTTGAAATCACAAGCACGTGTTCCATAATGGTAGACACAGCCTTCAGAAGTATTGTTTGCTGTTCACAAACTCATATTATGCAAATTACAGAAGAATGCCTAATATTACCTTCTAGTCAACAGTTTTAAAAGACATTAGATCTATACCACCTCACCTCCTCCGGCTCCTCCCCCTCGGTATTTCTTGTGTGACTCACACTAGACTGTCCCCCACTTCTGAGCTCTTAGGATCATAATATTAATCACTTAATCCTCTCAGCACACGCCTGAAATAAGTCAAAGGTGAACTCAGCATTATGTATTAACTCATAGGCATATCATTTAAATAATCTGTTGTCAAAACCCTTACCAGTCTTACAATGAGAGCACCTTGTCACAACAGGAACTAATTCCTCTGATAAATTCCAAGCCTCAATTTCTCTCTGTCATAATAGCAAGGGAAGAGCTTTCACATTGACGGACAGAAATCACTGAATTTTGTTAAGGTGGTACTTTGTGCTGGGAAGTCTTCCTCTGTTAGCTCCTTTAATCCTAAAAGCAATCTTGTGAACTCGGTATTGTTATATGACCCAAACTTTACAGAAAAGGCAGTGGAGGCCTGAAGAAATTAAGACATCCGGCCAGGATTACACAGCAAGGACGTGATAGTGCTGGATTCAGAACTCAGGCAGTCTGGCTCCGGCTCACGCTGTGTCTCCTTAAGCTCACCGTGTTGTGTTTCCTTTTAAGGCACCATCCGTCCATCCACCCACCCATTCCTTCTCCTCACCCCACCCCAGAAATAGTAAGTGTCTGCTACTATTTGCCCAAAGCTGTCCCTGGGCACTGATAATATGTAGATGAAATAAACACAATATTTGCCTTCCAAGAACTCATGAACTGGCCAGGACAAGACACGGAACACTTGCTGAGAATAGAGAGCAGTAAATACAGAGAATATAAAGCTGCAGAAGTGCCGTGGAAGCTTGGAGCTCTCCTCATCCAGGCTGGGGGTGCAGTCATGTAATAATTGATGGAGTGCATGTCGGCTAATAGACTCCAAAAGGTTAAAGAGAAAAGTAGAATGAAGAGAAACTGACTGAAAGGAACAGCTTGGACAAAGGCAAAGAGGCAAGAAACAAAGATGGTGTGTGTGGGGCAGAGCTGCAGGGTTGGTTTTCACTGTAGCATAAAAGGGGATGAGAAGTGAGGTGGAGAAGGGCGCTAGGACATGGGCCAGGCTGAGAGGTCAGCCCTCTGCACATCAGGGTCCACGAAGTGTTGCACAGAGGCACCGGAGGAAAACACCAACGCGTGTGTTCTGTTATTTTTTGTATTTTCTTTTTATTGGAGTCTAGTTGACTTACAGTACTATACGCTTAAGGTGAACACAACATAGTTACTCATAATTTTTGTAGCTTATATTCCATTTATAGGTATCATGAAAAGTTGGCTATATTGCCCGTGCTGAGCAATATAGCTTATTAATTTTATACATAGGAGTTTGTACCTTTTAATCCCCTATTTTTAAAAGAAATTTGTTTCGATTTTTGATGATACTTTATGTGTGTGGGAGTGGGCACATAACACAGGTATATAATTTATGTGAGAGAGTTCAAGGCTAAAATTCTTTTATTGATAGGGTCAAGGGAAATATAATCTTCGGAGTCACTTTCATAAGTAATGGGGAGACAGTAGACAGTTTAATTTAAAGGGGGACTCTCTTACACATATGTTTGTTTACAGATTCTTTTTGAAGCCCCATGAAGGATGATATTAATAACACAGGTCTAAGATTCATACAAGGAAGTGCATTGAAGAGAAGTTTGCCACCAGGGAAGTTAACATTGGTGAAAATATGAGCCAAAATTGTGGGATAGATAAAAGGACATGGTTTAAAATGATTTTTAGGTGGTTGAATAAATGACATTTGGTGATGGATTGACCATGGTTTTGACAAGGACTTCATCACTTTCGATAAGCTCCAGACACAAGCCTCCTTGCTGTTGTTTGAATGTGCCCAGCACAGATCTCCAGGGCACTTGGATTTCCTCTATCTGTGCCTGGAAGGCTCTCCTCCCACCCTCACCTCTGCCTGACTGGACTCCTCATTCCTTTCTCATCTTATCAGGGAGACCTTCCTTGATGATCCCATATAGTTCTTCTACTCTGTCAACCTCACCTGCTCCTGGGTGTGTCCTCTTCACTTTGATCACCTCTACAGCATTACCATGTGAACAGTTCTACAATCTTGTCTTGTGTAATAGTGTGGTGTCGGGGACTTCATTGCTTTTGTTCATTGCTCTCTCTCTAATGCAGTGGTGCCTGACATGTGTGGGCTGTGCTCCGTAAACATTGATTGAATAGAAGAATGAATGGGCACATGAATACATAAATGAGTGAACTAAAAAGTGACTCTTGTTAAAGCTGATCCCTTCACAAGCCCACTAAAGAGTTAGTATTTTCCCAATGGGAGATGAGGAGTCGGAGGTGGGGGAAGCTATCCAAAAAGGATTAGAGACTTGACTAAATGTATCCTATCTGTTAAAACTCTTTACATGGTCAATAAAGAGAAAGCCTAATCAAAGTGACTTCTGTTAACAGTGACAATTTATTGACTCAAGTAACTGTACAGTTAAGAGGAAGAGCTATTAAGGAGGTTTGATTTAGAGTTTCAAGAGGTTGCCTGGGGCTGGATATTTTCCGACTCTGCTCTGAAAGGCTGGCTTACCTCATGGTGTCAAAATGGCTGCAGCTCTCCTGAGCCTGTTAGACCCAAACCACACTGCCCAGGAAAGAGAATATCTGATTCCCAGAGCCCAGCAAAAGTCCTCAGCTTTGCTATGACTGGAGCACTTCTGAACCCATCACATAAGTCATTGGGATGGTATAAGCCAATTGACTCAGGTCTGGGATTCCTCAACCAATCTGTTGAGAGATAAAATTACTCAGATTGACTTAGACAAATTTTTGAGCTAGGAATGGAATCAATAAAAGTATCATGGATGCTAAAAATGAGAAAGGAGTGGAATAGATATTGGGGGAGAAAGCCACCGTATGCTTTATAGCTTGGAAATAAATCCAGGTGTGTGTTACTAGAGTTATTCAAGAATGTCTGCGCACTTATCAAGAATACCTCCTGGGATATATCTATGGATGTTGTATAAACAAAATTTGAGCAGTGGGTTTGTTTCTGAAATTGTTAAGCGTATTTTATAATCCTTAGTAATTGCATACATATTTGGACTTACTCCTTCCTTGTTGAATGCTACTTAAGAACAATAATTTGCTATCAAGTATATGCCAAAGCCTTTGACTGTGTGGATCACAATAAACTGTGAAAAATTCTGAAAGAGATGGGAATACCAGACCACCTGACCTGCCTCTTGAGAAACCTATATGCAAGTCAGGAAGCAACAGTTAGAACTGGACATGGAACAACAGACTGGTTCCAAATAGGAAAAGGAGTACGTCAAGGCTGTATATTGTCACCCTGCTTATTTAGCTTATATGCAGAGTACATCATGAGAAACACTAGGCTGGAAGAAGCACAAGCTGGAATCAAGATTGCCAGGAGAAATATCAATAACCTCAGATATGCAGATGACACCACCCTTATGGCAGAGAGTGATGAGGAACTAAAAAGCCTCTTGATGAAAGTGAAAGAGGAGAGTGAAAAAGTTGGCTTAAAGCTCAACATTCAGAAAACGAAGATCATGGCATCTGGTCCCATCACTTCCTGGGAAATAGATGGGGAAACAGTAGAAACAGTGTCAGACTTTATTTTTTGGGGCTCCAAAATCACTGCAGATGGTGACTGCAGCCATGAAGTTAAAAGATGCTTACTCCTTGGAAGGAAAGTTATGACCAACCTAGATAGCATATTCAAAAGCAGAGACATTACTTTGCCAACAAAGGTCCATCTAGTCAAGGCTATGGTTTTTCCTGTGGTCATGTATGGATGTGAGAGTTGGACTGTGAAGAAGGCTGAGTGCCAAAGAATTGATGCTTTTGAACTGTGGTGTTGGAGAAGACTCTTAAGAGTCCCTTGGACTTCAAGGAGATCCAACCAGGCCATTCTGAAGGAGATCAGCCCTGGGATTTCTTTGGAAGGAATGATGCTAAAGCTGAAACTCCAGTACTTTGGCCACCTGATGTGAAGAGTTGACTCATTGGAAAAGACTCTGATTCTGGGAGGGATTGGGGGCAGGAAGAGAAGGGGACGACAGAGGATGAGATGGCTGTATGGCATCACTGACTCGATGGATGTGAGTCTGAGTAAACTCCTGGAGTTGGATGGACAGGGAGGCCTGGCGTGCTGCGATTCATGGGATCGCAAAGAGTCGGACACAACTGAGCGACTGAACTGAACTTAACTGATAGATAATAAAAATTACAAAGCAGTATTTTGCCTTTAATTCTAGTTCTATCTTTTTACTTGATGCGACTGTCAGTAGACAAAGGAAGATGATTTATATCTGGGGTGAGACTTGCTGCTTCTGTTTTGTGCAGAGGAATCAAGCAGGGAATTCATGAGATACTGAGCTGGTCTTAGCAATGCTGACATTACTGAAATCCAATCAGTTTTGCTGAAAAAATTGATCACACAAAGCTGAACACTACCTTTCCTTATCTTTTGATAAAGGACAGGTTTAACGGATTGTATCAATAGTTCTGTGGAACAAGCTACTTCTCTCTGTTTTGAGGTTTCTGAAAAAGAAATTTTTTATGCTGTTTCCCAATACCTGATCCTTCCATTTTCTCCTTAACTACCCCTCTCTTTGACATTTTCCTCACACTTCTGATGGCCTCTTTAGTTGTACTTTTTCACTTGCCAAACACTCATAGCCAACCAGTCAATCAAACATACTTCTGATTTGAACAAATTCTTCCCTTCCAGGTTTGCCTGGAAATGACTTTTTTGTCTGAGGTTTAGAACTAATGAACACATACTTTAGTTTTTTTGTTTGTTTTCCACTCACTTTTTTATAAAAAAAAAAAAGCCAAAATTAAATTATCCATTTGTTTTCTAAACACCGTATAGCAGTTAAAGTCAATGATACTGCTGGTTAGCACACAGCATGGACATTTAATAGCATAAAAAGGGGTTTTCAGTTTGTTATTCGGTGAATTTAAATGTGATCTAGCATGGAAAATATGCTAAATGAGGGGGAAACAAGGTATAACATATGAAATCCAAGGAGCCCTTGTGCTCACAGTTCAGGATCTCTGTCTTGTAAAGGCTCTGCTCTGTTGATGATGCCGTATCATTCGCCCAAGCTAACAACAGTCCTCCCGACCTTACAGAGCTGGGACATCCTAGCCTTCCTATTGCTCTTTGCTTTCCCTCTCTCCTCTCTTACTTTTTGAAACTGAAGTGAATGAAAATAATTTTTTCTGGGAGCATAGTTGAGAACTTCATGACACCCTTTGGATACCCAGAAATGGTCAGCCCAACGATCTGGTTCTGGGCCCATGTTTGGGGGATACCATGGCTGAGTCAAACAATATTTCTGTGCAGCTGGCCCCAAAGGCAGTCACCATGCCAAATCTACCCATGCGATGGTTGATCCTTATGCCAAAGAGTTCAGAAACACAAATCCAATTTAAATCTGGCTCAGAAAAGCAATAAGAGTTGAAATTGGATTTTGGTGGAGTTTGTTCTCATTAGACTCAACATGCAAACCACTTTATAGACATTTATTATTTAATTATTTCTAACAAAAGCTCTTAGAGACCCAGCATCTCTAATTAATTGGGAATGAAAGCAGAATGTGGTCTATGATCCAGAACTTGCACTGGGAGAGCTATCAGATGTGTATCAAACACTAGGGTCTTTGGCAAAAGTTTGCTTCATTAAATTCAGCTTTATAGTTTTCTGCTTTCATTCCTGGCTCTCAGATGGATCTGCATGTATTACCTGCATCATACACAACGTTTAACAGAGCCAATAGGATTCAAAGATGTGGTAACTGGGAAGTGGCCCTTCAGTGGTCCCATTTCCAATTCACTCGTCCCTTCCATCATGCTTATTCCTCTTCCAAGGCTTCTTCCAGGGATCTCCATTGGTTGCTTATCTTTCTATAATTGCTTTGCATTTTAGTAGGGACCTTCCAGGAAGAAAGCCTGCAACCAGTGGCTATAAATGTGGAAATGGCAGTTCCGTGGAATATAACAGGGAAGAAAGTTGGAGCCTGACTCATTGCTTGGATGGCCATGGGAGGTCTGGCACTGTTGACCTGTTTCTTATGCTGGTCTCAGAAACTTGCTCACAGCACTAGACAAGCATCGTGACAAGAAGTCATGTCTAATTTCTAGATAGTCATGTCAGAAACAAGCACTTAGCTGCTAGTCTTGGTCACAAGCTACAGGATGTACAAAAAGTATTGTTCTTCCTGAGGCAGTTATTCAGTAGACCCTTTACAGTCACAGAGAGTAATTCTCACAAACTTCACTAAATCCCAAATCTGAGACTTTGGAAATATGAAGTGTTTGTCCTGAGTGCTCTTGGATCATATTTCCAATGAGAGTCGTGGCCTTTGCATATATATATGTTCATATCATAGTTAACTCATCATTTCTCACTAAGATTTTCTCTCTTTTTAAGTGATTATTTTTTTTCTAATAGAACAAGATACAGGAAAGTGAAAAAAAAAAAGAAAAAAGATGTGCTGAGAATGACTGCTGGATGGATGACTAACTTTATTCACTGGATAGGGGATGTCTATGTCAGCCTTGTAGTAACTGTCCAAAATTGGGCATATACAATATCTTACCTTACTTTATCATGGACTTTCAGGTCAATAATCAACAGTATGAGAACCCATAAATGTTAAATGGGTGACTGCCTGGGGTCTGTTTTATTGACTTTGTCTTTTGTGATCTCCCAGCTCTTCTTATGAACCTTGAATGATTCAACTACATTTTCTTTCAGTTTCCTCATTTATAAAATGGATTTAATAATGGACAAAAATACAATCTTCCATAGTGTTGCCATGGGTATTAAATATTGGGGTGGCCAAAACATTCATTTGGATTTTTTCATAAGATGTCATGGAAAAACCCAAATGAACTTTTTGGCACACCAGTACATTAGTATAGGTAAATTGCATAGAAAAGTGTCTTGTACCTATTAAGTGATAAATGTTATTAGTGTTATAACACTAAAGCTGCAATTAATAGTATTATCATAATTATTGCATTGCTGTTAATTGGCCTGATAATTGCATCATCTCCTGTATCAAAATGCTCGGACAGAAAATCATTCAGGTTAGAAGGACCTAAAAGAGAAGACATTGGAAAAGATAGAAGTAGAAGTCTTAATTTCTAGTCTGTCCACTTGACCCTAGACAGTGTTCAAACCCTAAACTACTAGAGTGTTATCTCTTATGCTTGAAGTGAACCTTCTAGAGGTAATTACCACCTCTATGGGTAGATGTGACCAAAAAGGTCAGCATCGTCTTTATTTGTGCCCTTAAATTCCTGTATCCTTTTTTCTGTAAATAATTTTTTTTCACTTACTCTATTCAGGACACTGTGAGTGGTGAGAAAGTCACAGAGGTGAGAAAATCACGTTTCCGTAGAGAAATGATTTATATTATCAGGGAGATACATGTATCTAGTTACATATATAGACATGTAACTAAACTCAAAGTTTCCGTATCTATAAACATGGACAGAACTGGTTGTCTTGCAGTAGGTGGCTATTTTGGCGATAGGCGGGATCAATGGAGCATCACTCACTCAGTGTGAATGTGAAGCAATTTGATTCAGTTAGAATAATCACCGTTACTGGATTCCATAATTCCATCATCTGGTTGGCTCATAAAACTGTTTAGTATCTCCATAAATCAGTCTAAACTCACTCCCAGATAGAGTTTCAGCTGTGATAGGACACCAGCATCCTCTCCCTTAGAGGCCTATGACCACTCTTGGTCAGGTCTTTGGGAGGACTCTCAGGAGATTCCAAATCCTTGAATCCTTTCTCATCACCCTTCAGCGCACTGGGTCATTGGGATATAAACACAGAGACATATGGGAAAAGAAACCCTCTTTATGGCATTGAATTCAAATCCCTGTTCTGTGTTCATTCTGGAGAACTCGTAGGCCCTGGTGATCCTCAGCATTCCTGAGGACCGGGGGCTAGAATTGAGGCCAGCTCTTTTCTAAACTCTACTCTTGATGCTTCCATTCTAAATGTGGAGGAAGAAGCAAGCTGAAAACATGGAAAAGAGAAGATAACCTGTCTCCCCTAGGCCAGGGGAGAGGTTGGGATGAACACCCCATTCCAGGTCTCATCTCCTGGCTGTGTTGTTCTTTGCAAGGTTGGCAGGGTGGGGACCTTGGCAAATAACAGGCTACTCTGTCATTTTCTGCCACCAGAATAGGGCGAAGACTAGAGTGGGTAGCAGTTACAAAAGCACACACCACACAAAAGAAGTTCGGCAAAAACAGCAAGAAAAAAGCCAGAAAAGTCAATAACAGGTTATCAGAGAAGTTCTACTTGTAACACCATTTACTTCAGTAGAAGCTTCACCCTTCCCACGGTGACCGCCTTCTCGTTAGGATGGAGTGAACATGTGGCTACTTTGAGCTTCCCTCTGGAGTTGAAAATTCACTGCTATCCATTACTCTTCCTGGCCTTTTTAACATGCTGGGCTGGGGGACTTAAAGCTCAGAGGACACAGGAGTTCAGAATGCTTTGCACAAAGTTATATTCCAAAGTGTGTATCTCTTCCCCTCTTCTGCTAGCACCATTTTGAGTGATTTTTGTTTTTCCTATATAACATCCGAACAAATTTAAAGCACTGCTTTAAAAATGGTGGGGTCAAGGTGGGGAGATGGCTAAATCCATCACCTAAGCCGGCCCGGAATTGTCAGGGTCAGGACGTAGAGGCTTTCTTTGGCATCCATTTGATGTTGCACAGGCAACAAAGGAAAGTTAGACATCTGTCTCTTGCCCTTTGGCAGGAGATCTCAAATGTCATAGCCTGTGAGGGTGCCAGTTAGCACCACTTGTAGCCTAACCAACCCGCTTCAGAAGTAAAATGCCACCAGCTCTGTCTGTCTCTCTGTCCCTGAGTGATGGGGCCCATGCCTCACAGCGTACAGAGCACCTAACTTTGAAAGCTTGACTATAGATACCGGAACCTGATGATCCCCCAGCTGGGATGATGATGGAATCTTCCCAAGAGATTTAGGTCACCATGCTCCCACACTTACTGCCTTAAGCCCCAAGTTAGGCAGCGCTTGACAGAGATGCCGTGAGGCCAGAGGGAAAGAAAATGCTTTTTATTTGAAGTGTATGTGTCTTTAAACACATTGTGTGTATGTGTTACACGTATGTGTGTTGCACATGTGTATGTTATGAATCTGCGTGCATTGTGTGTGCGTATATCGTGAATATGTTATGAATTTGTAGGCACTGTGTACATATTGTTTGTGTCAAAGAGAATAGATGGTAGTTTAGTACTTAGATGTGAAACAGGACAACCCTGATAATTATAAAGAATTAGCTTGAAATGCACATACACACTTTTCTAAAACAAATAGATATCTAGGAATTTTATTTTCAAGTGCCCCACTTCTTTTACAGCTTCCTGTCCTTTCTCTTTTGATTTACAGATTGAGTACATGAATCTCAGGACATTTGGCAACAGATAGGCAGCTGGAAACCATAGGGCTGGGCTTTGTTTGAAAAGCTGAATTTTCACAAGTGGTTTGGGGTTTAGGTGTGGGAAGCAGAAAATCCTGGCCTTCAGAATCACTTTTGAAAAGTTGCTCCCCTGACATAAAGATTTGAAAAAAGTTTTTCATAGGCTTTCTTGCACTTTTTAAGAGTTGTGTAACATTACACCACCTACCACAAAAGAAAAAAATCTATAAGAAAAGCCATGTCAACATTTCTCAGAATGATGTATTTTTTCATGTCACAACTTTCTGTTATTATTTAATCTGTTGAAGAAAACACATGCTGGAAACTTTTGAGAACTGCCCAACACACACACACATTTCATTACCAAATTTACGTCGCTAGGGTCTGTAATGCTTGCTTCTGAACCTGGCACACATCTTTTGTAAATAAAACAGAACAATCAGCTCAAAAGAAGAAAAGGTCATTTATTTCTCTGTCTTTGATTTCTGCTGTATTTTAACTCCTCTTTGCTGAAGATTAAATATTTACCATCATTTAGTGTTCTTGCCTGGAGAATCCCAGGGACGGGGGACCCTGGTGGGCTGCCGTCTATGGGATCACATAGAGTCGGACACGACTGAAGTGACCTAGCAGCTTAGCAGCAGTGATAAATGGGGGATGTTAACAAGCTATCTTTAAGGCACCAACTCCATTTTAAAAGAAACCTCTCGAATCATCTTCTGTTAAGGGTAACCCTGTGGCTGACCTAACTCTCTTACTGTTTTAATTCCATACACTTCGGTCTCTCTAGTGCAAGGTGTAGAGGTTTTGTTGAGAGGGGTCGTGGGAGGTGAGGGATGATGGTGAAGCTTTAATGCACAGTGGTGCTGGGGTTGCAATATTGATCTATCGTGATCCATTTCCTAATTTTAACTGAGAAGGCTGTCAGAAGCAGAAGGTTTCTCCTTTTGATAAGAAGGCTAACTAGTTCCTGAAGTAAATTTCAGATGGTCAGGTTGTATCAATTCCAGGGTCTTGAATTGCTGCAGCTCCACCTGGCACATTTGAAGCAGGAAATATAAACATATACGAGCTACAAAACGTGTGAGAACAGGAATGGGGGCCGCTATCTTTTTTGCATCCCTCAAGTATGACATACAAAGTATCTTATTACTAACCTTGTCCGTAAGCCAATGTTTGTATATTGCTTTACAAGGGCCTAATGGCTGAGCCTTATCTTTGAATATTGGATAAGGGGACAATTAGAATCGTTTGGGCCAAACCCCAGAGCTGGCACTGCAGGCACCTTTTGTATGTATCCAATAAGGGAGAGGTTTAGCATAAATGAAGACCAGCCGGCAAGAGGTCCCCAGCCAAGGCTCAGTGCCAGAGCAAGAGGGAACAGGAGGGGGTTTCCTATGATGCCCGCTGTGGACTAAATGCAGCCCAGCCCCAGAGCATGCAGTTGCTCCCGACTGGCTAACTCATTTCCTAAGACTTAGAAAATATAGCTACGGAAATTAATTAAACATAATAGCCCTGGTCTTGCCCCAAGAATGGATCTTACTCCCAAGTTTTGGCCAAAGTAAAAAGAGACCATCCAGGGATTAGGGGGAAAAAGAAGGGATAATTTAATAAAAGCTGGCTATCTTCTTTTTAAAAGTCAATCTATAGTCAAATAAGGATTTTTCCAGTTTGATTTTTGAAACTTTGTCCCTTCAGTTTTTTTTTAGTTGATTTGCTTAGCATGGAAGGAAGGAAGTACTAATCGAGAAAAAAGGGAGGAAGGAAGCATTGCCGGCAGCTAATAATAAAAACTAAAGGACAATGAAAAGAAAGTGGGAAGAATAAGTGAATGTATACCCCTGAATGGACTACAAGGAACGTTCTGAGATTAGCTAATGCTGAGTAAAATCAGTTACAGCCAGTAAACAAGCCCACTCTGTTTGTGGTAGAAAATGCCCCCATAACCTGGCAAACGGAATTAAAAAAAAAAAATACGGCAATATTCATTATTTCTTCTCTTTTGGTTCTTTTGTTTCTCTGGCTTTCTATTGTTGTCAAGTGTTAGATCATACAGCTTGCTAAAGAGATGGCAGAGAGAAATCTAATTCAGCTGCGGCTTGCTGAGGGGGAGTGAATGAAAGCCTTTCCAAGCACCTGTGGCTGGTTTTCATGAAATTGCATTTCTTTAAATCAATACCATATCAGCCTGGTTAGTTTTCAGATGCTCCTTACAAAAAACAAACACGAAGGACTTTTTCTTTTCCTTCTTAAAAATATGCTTAAACTCTAATGGCAAAAAGAAAAGACCCAATTTATTTGCTCATCTGGTAAAGAATCCGCCTGCAATGAAGGAGAACTGGGTTCAATCCCTGGGTCGGGAAGATCCCCAGGGGAAGGGAATGGTAACTCTCCAGTAATTTTGCCTGGACAGTCCCATGGACAGAGGAGCCTGGTGGGCTACAGTTCATGTGGTCACAGAGTCGGACACAACTGAGCAACTCTGCATACAAAACAATTAAATGGGTTACAGGAAAATCGCTCCTTGTAGGCAGCATCTTTGCGTGGGGCTCAGGCTCTAGTTTACCTGAGTCCTGATAACTAGTTGTGTGACCTTAGGTAGACAAAGATGGTCACCAGATTTTTCTCTTAACTTGTGTGTCCTCATTTATCAAAAGGAGCTACCAGCAGTCTTTGCCTCATCAATATTAGTGATTAAGTAATGATGATAGGAAAGATTTAAGGCACAAGGAGAAAGGGGTGGCAGAGGATAGGGTGGTTAGATAACATCACTGACTCAATAGACATGAATCAGGGCAAACTCCAGGAAATTGTGGAGGACAGAGGAGCCTGGCATGCTACAGTCCATGTCACAATGAGGACCCAACTTAGCAGCTGAACAACAACAAATAATAATTAATTAAAAACTAATATAATGTTTGAAATTACTTTTTAGAAAGAAAGGGGTAGGTGACACACAAACTTTTTTTTTTTTTTTTAATTCGAGCATCTCCATTTTATTCTGTGAAACTCACCAGGTGCTCCGTGCTTGGCCATCTCCATTTCCCACGAGTATGCTTATGAAGCACAGGAGGGAAACCGGTTGGATATTTTGACGTAAACCTCTTTAGTCAAGTTACTGCTTTCCTTGTATGCAACTGATTCTCATATATCCTGCTTTGTGTTATTGACACCGGAGATTGCTGGCTTTGGACTGAAATGCCTACTGGGTGAGAGGGCGGCATCTCCCTAGTGGGCCTTAGCGTTTGGAGACCTCTCTGTGTGGCACCTCTCTGTGCCTTGTCTGGAGACTTCTCTTCAGAGACCTGTGATGGGTTGGAAGGAGAGTGGTCAGGAGGGTCCTGATGAAGAGTTCTGATGACCCGTATTTACCTGTCAGCTTCCTCTGACCCCAGCTGGCTGAGTGACAGGCTGGCTCCCAGACCCACTTCCCCACCCGCTACCCCTCAGCCACTGCATGTTTACATTATCTGCTTTCCAAAGAAACTTCCTTTTCCAGATGGTATGTGCTTTGCAAGTCTCAGCTCTGCGGGAACTCCACTTGACAAACTCTAACAGACCTTCTCAACATCACCCCCTATAGCTTTAGGTAAGAACAAAAATGTAATTCTCAACTTTCTTGAAATCGGAGTCAGAATTTCCTCCCCAAAAGCCCCACGGACAAATTATATGGATTTGTCTCGACTGGTTGCGTTCAATGTGGCCAAGTTCATCTACATCTGCCGCATCAGACAATCCAGCTGCTCGTGTGGCTTTTTTTTTTTTTTCCCGTAAAAAAACACCAGTGATGAGATGATACAATTCAGGATTCTTAAGATGGTACATCACCAAAGGGCCTGTAGTGTCATCAAATTGTACTAATTTTTATAGCTGCTGCTGCTAAGTCACATCAGTCGTGTCCGACCTTGTGTGACCCCATAGACGGCAGCCCACCAGGCTCCCGTCCCTGGGATTCTCCAGGCAAGAACACTGGAGTGGGTTGCCATTTCCTTCTCTAATGCATGAAAGTGAAAAGTGAAAGTGAAGTTGCTCAGTTGTGTCCGACTCTTCGTGACCCCATGGTTCTTATAGCTAGAAAAGACTAAAAAATGACTCAAGAATCAAGCCTGCTTACTTGCTCAAGACACATATTTAAATATCTGCCTCCAATTTTTAACATTTCAGGGTTAACCCCAAATGTGATCACAGATATGTATGTAATATCACGTCTAACAGTTTTCTGAGGAAACAAGTATAGTGGAATGTAATATTTGCTGGACCCTGATACTTGTTCCCCACTGCGTGTCATCTTAGAAACCATTTTTAAAAAAATGCTCCCGTTCACAGTGGATTGCTCAGGTCTTAGTTTGTAGGTATATGTTACGTTGGTCATTTCTAATTATTTTTAAGATCAGATCTTAGCATCATATGATGTATTGCCTTTGTGCACACCTTTCTTCTATAGCTGCTGCTGCTGCTGCTAAGTTGCTTCAGTCGTGTCCGACTCTGTGCAACCCCATAGACGGCAGCCCACCAGGCTCCCCCGTCCCTGGGATTCTCCAGGCAAGAACACTGGAACAAATCCAAAACTTCAGTTCAGTTCAGTTGCTCAGTTGTGTCCAGCTCTTTGCGACCCCATCAACTGCAGCATGCCAGGCTTCCCTGTCCATCACCAACTCCTGGAGCTACTCATGTCCATCAAGTTGGTGATGCCATCCAGCCATCTCATTCTCTTGTAAAACTTGTAAGATAGAAAATGTTTTCTGTTACCTCCTGCTTTTAGGATTAGGACAAAGCTTCACACCAATTCTATAGCAGAGTCCCAGGAAACACCTCCACCCACCTCGCCACCCTGTTCTTGGCTCTGTGCTTTCTACCTAAACCCACCTTCTTTTAGTTTTTCAGACATGCCACGCCTTCACCAACCAAAGGCTCTTTATTTGTTCCCATGTTGTCTTGACCACATAGAGTACTTTCCTCTTCCCCATGTGGATACCGCCTACTTATCCTTCAGATATTATGCCAGGGAATCCTTCCCTGACTTCTTAATGAGACAAAATCCTCCACTGTAGGCTGTCATCAAAACAGTTACCCATCAGCCGTAGCTCTCATAAGAAATGCAGATTTCTTCTGCTTGAGTGAGAGTTTGATTGCTGTCTGCCTCTCCCTCTAGATTTAAAGTTTCATGAGGGCAGGGGCTGCATCTGTTCCCAGAACTTCAGAGAGTATCTGGCGTATACTGAGCACTTGTGTATGTGAGCATGCTAAGTTGCTTCCGTTGTGTACAAATCTGGGCGATCCTGTGGACTGTAGCCTGCCACACTCCTCTGTCCATGGGATTCTTCAGGCAAGAATACTGGAGTGGGTGGCCATGCCCTCTTTCATGGGATCTTCCCAACCCAGGGATCGAACCCACCTCTCTTATGTTTCCTGCATTGGCAGGAGGGTACTTTGCCACTAGCGCCACCGGGGAAGCCCCAGTGAGCACTTGCTTAGTGAAGATTTATTCAATGAATGACTGAATGGGAGAATAATTGAAGGTGGAAAGGCTTGAAGGAAAAAGAGAACATGAAAGAATAAGAAAGATGGAAGTGAGAA
Source organism: Bison bison bison (assembly GCF_000754665.1). Lineage (NCBI taxonomy): Eukaryota > Metazoa > Chordata > Mammalia > Artiodactyla > Bovidae > Bison > Bison bison. The sequence goes on along the minus strand of NW_011494768.1, from coordinate 418,994 downwards.
AAAAAAGGAAGGAAAAAATAAAAAAGGTACCAGTGTGATGTGCTTATTGACTAATTTCAAAGCATAACATTCATAGGGTACAAATTCCTTCTTCAATGTACTTGGAAAGAATAGATGGAAATAGAAGGTTGAAAAAAGTAACCATCAGGACTATTTCCAGTTGTTCTGTTGTTAATTAAAGCAACTTATTTTTTTCCAACAAATCCTCAGTTGAGAAAGTTTGGTGATGATATCCATGTACACAGATTTCCCCACTGACTCACGTTAATACCTGGGAAAGCAGTGTAGTTTTGCAGATGTATTTAGCTAATAGAAAATATCTTTGCAAGTCCTTCAACCACACCACAGCAGGGCTTTGGGGTCAGTAATCATATGCTATATTTCAGGCTTTTAATTTCCTCGAGATGATATTTCTTGTGATCTGAAAGCTTTTCTCCCTCCTGTGCATCAGGTCTTATTTTAACATACTGATTGAGCCTCTTTATCTTACACTTCCTGCTGGGAAAATAGATGCTAAAAGGTGTGTAATGTCACATTTACTTTAAAGCATCACAGAGTGAAATTGCAGGAACCACAGGCACAGACTGTGGTGTGTATGTGTGTGGCTTTTCACCACACTTCAGACCTCCATTAGCAGCTCAACCCATACATTCAAGCCAATGAATACTATATTTAGTTGGATTCCGTTCTTTTTATTAGAAGTCGTTAGTGTTTTTTTTTTTTCTTTAATTCTTACTGAGATATTTTTTACAAGAGTGATCTTTTTTAAAACAAAGTTTTAATCTGATCATCTCTATTTTGTTCTTATTTTCTTGGCAAATGTTTGAGAGTTTGAGCTCGACAGTTAATAGAATGGTACTACATTCTGCCTGGCCCCTTACTACTTTTGAGAGCTTATGTGTAATGGCTTAAACCTTATTTAAGCCATTAATGGTTCTCCACCAGGAGTTACTTTCACCTTCCAAAGGCCTTCTGGCAATGTCTGGAGGCATTTTGGTTTGCCAAACCAGTGGGTGGGATGTGGAGAGGAAGGAGCCACCACTAGCTTCTAGGGGCTAGAGGCCAGGGGTACTGTTCCACATCCTATGACAACCCACCACATCATAAGAGTTATTTGCCACAGGATGGCAATAAGGTGGAGGCTGAGAAACTCCAACTTACATGCTTAAACCTCTGTTTCCTCCTCTGTAAAATTAGGACAGTGATATCACCTGCATCATGGCCATGTAATCAGGATGGAACAATGCATGTCACATCTTTATTGCAGTCAATGGCTTGAGTGTTTTAGCTATTGTTATGAAGATAATTGAGTTATCAGGTAGACTGTAAAGTTCGAATTTTTCCAGTACAATATTATAGAAAAACCCCAATAAACTTTTTGGCCAACCCAACCCTTCCTTAACGATTTGAACTTTGTGTTCCTCTCTAATCTCAGTTTTCAGCGTCCTCCTGTATTCTCAGAGATCGCTTACAGTTCCCAACTCTCTGGTCTCTTTCACCTGGTAAACTCCTTGCTCTCTTCCCACAGGGAACTTAAATGTCTCAATACCTCCAGCCATTGGGCTCATCTGGACAAACCCAAGAACTCAGCTTGTCCTTGGTTTACCCCGTTTCCGAGCTTACTTC
>NW_011494768.1:404211-417268 GCF_000754665.1 Bison bison bison | reverse complement strand
CATGAGGCGCTGAATTGACTGTTACTCCTCAGTGTTACTATTGCACAGTGTTACTGCACATGTGTTACTATTACCTTCGGTACAACTCCTGTTCCTGGATTTCACCCCAGAATCAATATCCACCCATATGTATCAGTTTTTCTGGAAGTGGAGCCTGGAAATATGGATCTCTGGCCCCTAAGTTCATTCTTAGTAAAGCATAAAAGCCGCAATAATATTGGGCTGGCCAAAAAGTTTGTTAAGATTTTTCCACTATGGATGTTCCGTTTCCGTAAGATGTTATGAAAACAAAACCCAAATGAACTTTTTGGACAACCCAATAGATGCTGAGTTATAGAAGAGGTGGTAGGTCCCTGGTATCTCCAGTGTGTTGCATGGTGTCTGGCACATAGTAGGCACTCAGTAAATAATGGCATTATTTGAAAGAACAAATGAGTAATGAAAGCTTTCATTCTACATTAGATTCATATTCCCTTCTTCTTTGGCTTTTACCTACTTTCACATCTAATTGTTGTTGGGGTCCTCCAGTGTTTACATAATCAAAATCACTTTATTATTGTTTTCCTTTAATATCTGGTTCATAAACAGATTCTTAAAGGAGTCAAACAAGCAAAGAAGAAAACAGAAAAATAAGCTGTATATAGAGCTTCCCTGGTGGCTCAAGTGGTAAAGAATCTGTCTGCCATTGTAGGAGACACAGGTTTGCTCCCTGGGTTGGGAAAATCCCTTAGAGAAGGAAATAGCAACCCACTCCAGTATTCTTGCCTGGGAAATCCCATGGATGGAGGAGCCTGGTGGGCTAGAGTCCATGGGGTCACATGAATCAGACACAGTTCAGTTCAGTCGCTCAGTCATGTCCGACTCTTTGTGACCCCATGAACCACAGCACGCCAGGCCTCCCTATCCATCACCAACTCCTGGAGTCCACCCAAACTCATGTCCATTGAGTCAGTGATTCCACCCAACCATCTCATCCTCTGTCATCCCCTTCTCTTCCTTTTCTCAACCTTTCCCAGCATCAGGGTCTTTTCAAATGAGTCAGCTCTTTGCATCAGGTGGCCAAAGTATTGGAGTTTCAGCTTCAATATCAGTCCTTCCAATGAATACCCAGGACTGATCTCCTTTAGGATGGACTGGTTGCATCTCCTTGCAGTCCAAGGGACTCTTCAAAAGTCTTCTCCAACATCACAGTTCAAAAGCATCAGAAAGAATCAGACACAACTTAGCAACTGAACAACAGCAAGCTGGGTATAAGATAGATCAGTAGCTTAACTCCCAAAAAGGAAACCAGACTGGTGAACTCATGTTCCCTTATAAAGGAGGTGCTTCTCTGATGGCCACTATTTGTTGGGTGAGAATGGGGAAAACAAAAGGAGGAGATCTCAGTGTTGCCAGATTTTTCCACTCTTCAAGAGCAGTCAGGATGTGTTTTTATATGGTATCTCCATGTTAAATGAATTCTGACTGGAAGATTAGCAAAATGCTGTTGGATCTTGTACAGGCCAAACAAAATAAGACCAGCAGTCTTGTTCAGTCTGATGGTTCCTGCTTTCAAACTCTGCTAACCAAAGACACCTTACTCATAACACACTTAATATAGAACAAGTAGTATTTTCTACACTCTAAATGCTAATACCAATGAGCCTGCTTCCCGCCCCGGTGAAGGCTGCTACTCATCAACACACTGACTGCAAAATCAGAAATAAGTCAGAAGCAGTGCAGGTCCCTTCCATATGAACTAAAGTTTAATCACAGTAGTATGTGTAATGATGACTCCACAGGTGTTCTTGTCTCTGGAAATCTTTGCTGAGTCCCTGTAAAATATAATTCACAGTCTGTGGTGAGGAACAGGGTATAAATCAGTTGGTCAATCTCTCTGCATCATAAATCATGAGTGTGACGGTTTGGTAATTTAGATCAGCAGTCAGCTCTGGGACTAAATTAAAGAAATCACCCTCAGCTTGAGTCTGCACCTAGATTAAGCAGTTGTGACTTTCCAATAAATATGACCAAGAGTTCTGGTAAGATTCAGATCAGTCTCACTTTATTGAGGGGAAGAAGGGGGTGCCAAGGGGGAACTGAATCTTCAGGGCAGAATTGAACAGCAGAGGGGGTTAGATGACGTGATTGAAAACCACAAGAGGAAGTGCAGCCTGCAGTGAGCAGCAAAATGCACACTCATTCTCTAATAGGATTGGCTTTAAAGAGCATAAAAATATATCTCTTGGAGTGAATAACTGAGATCCCTAAATTAGGGTAATTATTTTGAGTTAATCACTGTATCCATCAGCTATAGTCCTATGGGTGAGTGCAAAGTCGCTTCAGTCGTGTCCAGCTGTTTGCGACCCCGTGGACTATAGCCCACCAGGATCCTCCGTCCATGGGATTCTCCAGGCAAGAATACTGAAGTGGGTTGCCATTTCCTTCTTGAGGGGATCTTCCCCACCCAGGGATCTAACCCAGGTCTCCCGCATTGCAGGCAGACGCTTTAAACTCTGAGCCACCAGGGAACAGCCCCCTAAATATTGGAGACATAAAACTATAATCACTTATTCTCACAAGTCCACGTGCCCAATGTACACTGAGGCCAAGCAAATTAAGACGTTGCAATTTGGAGCAGAGAAAGGTTTATTGCAGGACCATGCAAGGGGATGGGTGTCTCATGTCCCCAAAACCCTCAAGTCTTCAAAGGGTTTCAGCGAAACATTTTTAAAAGCAAGGTGGCGGGGGGGGGGGGGGGGGGGGGGGGGCTTGGTTAGTTTTTGCAAACTTCTCGGTGTCGGAATCCTTTGTTCTTGCAGCTGCCGATGTATGTCAGGTCACGATGTTCCTGTAAATGTCCAACAAGACAAATATAATTGTCTGTTCTACAATTTTTATCTCTCTATGAATGGACTCTTAAAGGTCAGAGCCCTGAGAATGGGCTCTCCTGTATATTTCATGCTACAGGCAACATTCTTTTACAAAAGGTGCAGAGCCCGCATGACTGAGCTGAAGAAAGGATATAGATCTAATATGGAGTCAGATATGTGTCTAGGGATTACCTAGCCTTGGTAGTTGTTGGGCTTGCCTCAATGACTCTGTCTTCACTGTGTGTCCAGCTTGGCTGGACACTGCCCTGTGAGTTGTGCTCAGGTCTGTGTCTCATGAGCTTATTCTGGCCCCTCAGGTTGAGGAGCAACAGCTAGCTGCAAGAAGCTCTTTTCCATGGTGATGACAGATCACAGGAGACATGCATGATGACACAAGCACATTTTCAGCTTCTGGTGACTCCCGTCTATTATCTTGACAGTTATGGAAAACCACATGGTCAAACCTAAGTTCAGAGTGCAAGGACATATACTCGACCTTTAGTGGGAAGAGCTGTAGAGTTACAAGGCAGAGAGACTGGGTGAAGTTTGGGGGCAATAGTTGAATCTACCACAAGCTGTGTTTCCAAGTCTCTTCCTGGGCTTATAAGGGTACTGTGGATATGGAATTAGACTTGGATCACATAATGAAAAAGAGTTATTATCCAGTGCTACACTGATGTTAAAGATTTACAGACAAAGGCTTTCTCCTCAACATAACTGAAAGATTTTAACCTGTCTCAGTGCTGTTTTAAGTCTGATTGGTGAGCATTTATGTTAATGTTCAATCACTCAAGCTTCATGAAGAGTTTGTATGCTAGTTATGAGCCTTCTTCTAAAGGAATTCTTTATTTTAATTTTCATTGAGAGCCTCAGAATTAAATGCATGAGTGACAGTGCATTTTAGTTGGTATCTTGGTCAACATGGGGAACATTCCCACCCTCAACAAATAACTTGATAATAAGGGGACATAACTTGTCTTTTATAGTTTAAACATCTCCCAAACAAAATTGCTATACAGTCTCTAATAACTCACGGGGTTGTCTGTGCAAATTTGAGTAAACATCCTTGGGAATTTGCAAGGGGACCTAGGGAAGTAGGACTGCAATCTTAGAGCCACAGTAGAAACTGCAGTCAATCAGTTGGATTGCATCCCATTTGCAGGGGATGATCAAGGAAGAATAAGACTACAGCAATGTTTCTCCAACTCCAATTATAGCAGAAGGTAAACTTTAGTTTCTAGAGAGAAAAAAAAAAAAAAAAGCTGTGGGTCAGAAATGGCCCATACTTCCATCTTCCAAGAGAATAATACATCTTATTCCCTTGTCCTGATTTCATGATACTAAGAAATCCTTTGGTTTTTAATTTGGCCTTTAAGGAGCTAAAATTCTAGTAAGAAGATTGAAGATATGGTTATTCTGACAGGAGATTTATGTGATTATGAATAAACATTTTTTTCATTCTTGTTCATACATTTGGAACTTATTCTCTAAGCATCCTCACTGCTGGGTATCCTGGTGAAATAGAGGTCCACAATCAGACCAAAGCCTGTGATGACCCCCTTGAAGTCATGCCACCTGGCAAATCTCTCCCTTGCCCTCCTAGGTCTTTATCTCCACTTATTTCTCTTTGAGATGCGCTTGATATTTCATGCTGTCAAGATAATGTACTGTGTACTGTGTGCATGCTCAGTTGTGTCCGACCCTTTGCAACCCCATGGACCACCTCCTCTGGGATTTCCCAGGCAAGAATACCAGAGTGGGTTTCCATATCCTACTCCAGGGTATCTTCCCAAGCCAGCCAGCCAACCTGTGTGTCCTGTAAGATAATCAGTTCAGTTCAGTTCAGTCTCTCAGTCGTGTCCAACTCTTTGCAACCCCATGGACCACAGCATGCCAGGCCTTCCTGCCCATCACCAACTCCCAGAGCTTACCCAAACTCATGTCCAGTGAGTCGATGATGCCATCCAACCATCTCATCCTCTGTTGTCCCCTTCTCCTCCTGCCCTCAATCTTTCCCGGCATCAGAGTCTTTTCAAATGAGTCAGCTCTTCACATGAGGTGGCCAAAGTATTGGCATTTCAGCTTCAACATCAGTCCCTTCAGTGAACACCCAGGACTGATCACCTTTAGGATGGACTTGTTGGATCTCCTTGTAGTCCAAGGGACTCTCGAGTCTTCTTCAATACCACAGTTCAAAAGCACCAATTCTTTGGCTCTCAGCTTTCTTCACAGTCCAACTCTCACATCCGTACATGACTACTGGAAAAACCATAGCCTTGACTAGATGGACCTTTGTTGGCAAAGTGATATCTCTGCTTTTTAATATGCTGTCTAGGTTGGTCACAACTTTTCTTCCAAGGAGTAAGCATCTTTTAATTTCATGGCTGCAGTCACCATCTGCAGTGATTTTGGAGCCCAAAAAAAGTCAGCCACTGTTTCCACTGTTTCCCCATCTATTTCCCATGAAGTGATGAGACCAGATGCCATGATCTTTGTTTTCTGAATGTTGAGCTTTAAGCCAACGTTTTCACTCTCCTCTTTTCACTTTCATCAAAGAGGCTTTTTAGTTCCTCTTCTCTTTCTGCCGTAAGGGTGGTGTCATCTGCATATCTGAGGTTATTGATATTCCTCCTGGCAATCTTGATTCCAGCTTGTGCTTCATCCAGCCCAATGTTTCTCATGATGTACTCTGCATAGAAGTTAAATAAGCAGGGTGACAATATACAGCCTTGACGTACTCCTTTTCCTATTTGGAACCAGTCTTTTGTTCCATGTCCAGTTCTGTTGCTTCCTGACCTGCATACTGGTTTCTCAAGAGGTAAGTCAGGTGGTCTGGTAATCCCATCTCTTTCAGAATTTTCCACAGTTTATTGTGATCCACACAGTCAAGGCTTTGGCATAGTCAACAAAGCAGAAGTAGATGTTTTTCTGGAATTCTCTTGCTTTTTTGATGATCCAGCAGATGTTGGCAATTTGATCTCTGGTTCCTCTGCCTTTTCTAAAACCAGCTTGAACATCTGGAAGTTCACAGTTCACATATTGCTGAAGCCTGGAGAATTTTTTTTTATTATTGCTGGAGAATTTTTAATATTTCTGGAGAATTTTGAGTATTACTTTGCTAGCATGTGAGATGAGTACAATAATGAAAGGATAATAGTTAAAATAGTATGAATGTAAATGGAAAGATAAATGAATAACCTTGTAATTAACAAGACAGTTAAATTACGTTTAAAATGAGGTTTTCTCTCTTGTCATCTGATTTCTTAAGACCTTCATAAAATTTTTGTATATCCTGTTGCATTATTGGACTAGAAGTTTGAAGACACACAGGGCAACTTAAATCCAAGGAAGGCAAATAATTTGAAATTGAACGTTAGACACCTCTACTGAAATAAAAAACAAAACAAAACAAAAACTAGCCCTCTGGCAACTTCAGAGAGGAGAAAATGGCTAAATAAATCATCAATTAATTAACCCAGTTCTACTCAATATTCTATTATACCCTAAATGGGAAAGGAATTTGAAAAAAATGGATATAGGTATAACTGAATCGCTTTGCTGTGCACCTGAGACTGCCACTGCTGCTGAGTCGCTTCAGTCATGTCCAACCGTATGTGACCCTATGGACAGCAGCCCACCAGGCTCCTCCGTCCACAGGATTCTCTAGGCAAGAATACTGGAGTGGGTTGCCATTGCCTTCTCCACACCTGAAACTAACACATTACAAATCTAAGGTAGTGCACTATAAAATAAAAATTGTAAAAATAAGAGTGGTTAACCCCTTCCATCACTTATTGAAAGAGGTTCAACCCCCTCCCTTACCTGCTTTAACTTTCCACAACCTGCTCCAGTGACTTTACTTTTCACATGTAATTGTTTATCAGGATATTTCTCTAAACATAGACTCATTTCCTCTCTGTGAAGGAATTCTGTTGCCATATGTTAAGCAAATTACTTGACCCTGGTAAAGATTTATGTATTCTTTTTCAAGCTCTGTGTATTATTGATTTCAGTTTATTCTGAACAATGCATTTTTAATGTTGGGTTTCATCGCTATGTATCAAAAATAAGTGTGTTGTTTTCCAAATCAGTCTATGAGGTTATTCAATCAGTACATAAATTTCCATTAAATGTAACAGATATTTGCTGTGTAATCACTATGTGCATGGCACTGGGGACTAAGCACTGGTGATATGGTATAAACCAGACTTAGCCCTTGGCCTCGAGAAGGTCACAGTTGACTGGAAGACAAGTACGTATAAAACAGTGACAAGCACATGACAGAGAAGGACCCCTTTATGTTTTTAAAGAGACCCACTCACCCTTACGTTTATCCTTACATTCACCCTTACATTGTATCATTTCTCATGGAGGAAGGAAGGTACATTTGCCCCCGGTTTATTTATTATGAAAATTGTTAAACATTAGGAAAAGTTGAAAGAATAGTGCAATGATATATATGCCATCCATCTAGAGTTAACAATTGAAATTTTCATCTTTTCCTTCTTTCTCTCTCCATTCATCCATCCACCTACCTACCCATCTACCCACCTGGCGTTCCTTCCTTCCATCTATTCATCTGTATGTGTATGTATATCTCTCTTTACCTGTCAATTATCTATTATGTGAAAGCAAGTTACAGAAATCATGACAATTCACCTCAAACGTTTCAGCATACATCTCCAAAGAATAATAATGTTGTACTAAAAGCCATAATACCACTGTAACATCCTCTAAAATGATTTTTAAAAATTCTGTATCACCTAATACCTGAATTTCCTCAATTGAGCTTCAAACTTTCATGGCTATTTTTGTTCTTGGAATCCTCACCCAGTAAAGATTTTAGCACTGCATTTTTTATGTCCTTTTAATTTCTTTGAATATAGCATAGTGCCCTCCTGATTTTGTAAAGTCCAATCATATTCTGTATATTTCTGATGATTTTCTTAAGAAGATGTACAGTGTGTTCCTTTATATCCTCTGTGTGCATGCCAAGTTGCTTCAGTCACGTCCGACTCTTTGAGACTCTATAGACAGTAGCCCACCAGGTTCCTCTGTCCGTGGAATTTTCCAGGCAGGAATACTGGAGTGGATTGCCATGCCCTCCTTCAGGGAATCTTCCTGACCCAGGGATCGAACCTATATCTCCTGTGACTCCTGCATTACAGGTAGATTCTCTACCCCTGAACCACTGGGGAACCCCCCTTTATATTCTCTATTTCTTGTAAATTGGAAGTTACATCTTAGCTTGATTAGATTCACATTGAATATTTTTGATGGAAAACTCCATGGGTGATTCTGTATATTTCATTCTCATGGGGAGGTTCCTAATGTTATTAGTGATTCTGTGTTCTATTGCTTGGCTGTGATGGTGACCACCAGATTCTGTTATAAAGACAAGTTGTTTAGTCTTTGCAGTTAATAAGTAGACATTTTGCATTGCTTATTTACCCAAACCTAAAGCTCATATCATCTGTTCATGAGCCTTGTCTGAATTACAACACAGGGTTAAAAAAATGGAGACTCTCTAATTGTATCATTCCTTCGGCATAGCTTAGCTAGCATTCTTCTGTAAAGAACTCATTTTAGCTGCTTTTTTGAAAGAAGGTGTATTTTAGTAGAGCATGACCTAGAAATGGCAAATATTTAGCCTTATATAAACTAAAAGCTTAAGAACTTGAAACAAATTTAGAGAAACTATAGCAATTTAGAGCTGGAAGGGATCTAAAATAGTATATATCCCAACAATTCTTTTCACAGATGAGAAAAGGGAGGTCCAACTGTGTTGTTTATTTTGATTTCATAACTAATGAGTTTTCTGTAACTGAAACCCTGGAATAAAGAGAAGCACATACCATATGTGGGTGGAAATGAGGTCAACACACCCATGTACAATTACTGCTCATTTGTTGGCAGTATTATCAACAGAATTATAATTTTGTAGGATAATAGGAGGTTGCATGTTTCAGCCTTGGTAAATATTATTGTACCTATGCAAACAGTAGGCAGTGAGTTTTTGTATTTACCTATATTATGCTATTGCCAAGTTATATTGCTAACACTAAGGAATTTTCAACGAACTTCAAAACCTGATTTACATACCTGCAGCTTTTCCTAGTCTTGGCAGGATCAGTAACATCAATACAACAACCCTATCACCACCTCTTCCTGATATTTCAAGAGTAAATAGTTTATTAAGCCAAGGATAATTTTGATACCCTCCTGTGATGAATTTAAGTCCAGTGATTTGAGTTTTGGAGAAGGAAATGGCAACCCACTCCAGTATTATTGCCTGGAGAATTCCATGGACAGCGGAGTCTGGCAGGCTACAGTCCTTGGGGTCGCAAAGAGTCAGGCACAACTAAGCGACTGACACACACACACACAATTTGAGTTTACATCTATCAGATGTATAGCATGATGTGAGACAGTAAACACTGGAAATGAGTGGAATGAGGAAAGATAAACAAAATACTGATGGAGGAGAAGTGTGGAGAAGAGAAAATGAAATGGCATCTGGCTCAGGTGAATAATATCTGACCCCTATTCCTGGAGAGTACCTAGAGCTGGTCATTAGGGAATAGGAAGAGCGAGTGTCAGTAGAGAACTTGTCTAACTTCAGCAGTCTTAAGACTGTAGGAAAATTAGATTCTATTTGCCGAAGCCTAAATCATCCTACATGCTCCATCAATGTTGCTCAAACCAGAAACACCTAAGAAAATAACCGAGATAGAATTTGAAGCAGGTGCTTAAATGGCAAGAGGAATGAAGGCTGGAGACAGAGTTGCCAGCAACTGGCTTTAAGTCTTTCTTTTAAACATGTACTGAGTGCTTACTGTGTAACAGGCATTGTACTTTGTATTTATTCTATGCCTTATCTGATTGAATCTCACAAGAGCCAGTATTTTTACTATCCCCATTTTAGAGATAAGAAACTGAGGCAAATTACTTAAGGCCACCCAGTTAATAACTGTTGGGGTTTCCCTGATCCCTGTTGTTTCTGATTAGTAGAGATTAATACCTTTTCCTGGGTGATATGTGAGAGTTGGACTGTGAAGAAAGCTGAGCATGAAAGAATTGATGCTTTTGAACTATGGTGTTGGAGAAGACTCTTGAGAGTCCCTTGGACTGCAAGGAGATCCAACCAGTCTATTCTGAAGGAGGTCAGTCCTGGGATTTCTTTGGAAGGAATGATGCTAAAGCTGAAACTCCAGTACTTTGGCCACCTCATGTGAAGAGTTGACTCACTGGAAAAGACTCTGATGCTGGGAGGGATTGGGGGCAGGAGGAGAAGGGGACGACAGAGGATAAGATGGCTGGATGGCATCACCGACTCGATGGACTTGAGTTTGAGTGAACTCCGGGAGTTGGTAATGGACAGGGAGGCCTGGCATGCTGTAATTCATGGGGTCGCAAAGAGTTGGACACAACTGAGCGACGGAACTGAAATGGGTGATAAATGTTTCATTTCAGAGAAAGCAGGAACATGTGTGTAGATTGAAAGGTTAAAAAGGAGGACTCCAAAAATGACAGATAAATAGTGTGACATGGCTACTTTTCCCTCTTAGAATTTTGGAATGCCTTTGGACTTTCAACCGCTAAAGCAAATAAAATTCTAGCTGGCATGAACAATTTCCTGAAATGTAAGACTGTTGAGGTCCCAGATACCAGTGGAGGAGCAATATGGTTATTCCTCACTAATTAAAAGCACAGAAAGGAAGTAGTTGAGTGGCTCTGAACATTGCTAATCCAGAGTGTCATTGAACATCATGGAGGGCATGAGAACAGCTAGACCAGGGATGCTTCTGAGTGAGCACAGTTTCTCAGGGTCTGTTTGCAATTTCTCCCAGTACTATGCACCAGACAGAAATTAGCAGCGTGTCCTGGGTAAGGTATCTTAGAGCACTGAGAGACTCCTAAAACCAACAACCACCACGTTTTTCTCCTTGTGTTTTGCCTGGAGAAAACCATGGCAGTACCTGTGTTTCCATTTGAGGCAGAAACTCTGCCATGAACCAGCTCCATGGTCCAGCTCTGGTGGTCAGTCACCTTCCTCATGCAACCTCCCTCTGCCTTGGGGGCTATTCCTGGGCAGACCTGAGCAAGGCTGTCTTTTTATCTATAAAATGAGATAATTAAGCTAAATCAGTGATTTACACAATTTTAGAGATGCACTTAAACAGGAAATATGATTACCAACAAAGCATTCATATATAACAGAAGAATGTAAATGAAAGTAAATATCCAATTCATCTCTGATTTGTCCTCCAGCATCCCACCTCAGAGACAGCTAATATGTATCTTGCATATATTTCTAGAATTGTCTTTGTTTATATAAACATATTCAAAGCTTTCTGTACCTTGATTTGTTCACTTGGCGATAGATTTTGGAGGTCACTGCTTTTCAGTACATGTAGAACTATCTTATTATTGTTAATGGAATCCATCAAATATCTGTCCCTTCCTGTAACTTGAAAACAGCTGAAATATTTCAATTTAAAAATCTTAGATCAAACTATAGAAGTAAAATATATCAAACACCCAATCGTGTAGTTGATGGAAGTGAATCCCTGTGTCCTTGTTTCTCCCTCATCTGATGGGAGGTCTCTAAAGAGTGTCCATGGAGCCCATCAAGATACAGTGGGACAAGGTTTGAAAATATCAACTAGCTTGTACCAAGAGCATTTTCTAGTTCTAGAATCCTGTATCTGTGAAAAAATGTCACTTGCTTACCACTTAGATTCTATAGAGTCTTCATCAACTGCATTAGAGAGATATTCGTTTAAACAAAGCACCCAATGGACCGGGTCCCCTTCTTCACGGTGGAGTGCCTAGGACTGCAATTTGTGAGCACGGTTAACAAGAAAGCTTGAGCCTATGAACTGCTTGTCTGAAAATTATATTCTCAAAATTTGCAGCCATTGCCAGAGTCTTGGCTCATAGTTTTACATTGAATTATTGGACTGAATTATTTCATTTTTTTTCCTATTGTGCCTTGTCAATGAAAAGTGTTGTCTCAGGGAGGCGATACAACAATATTTTATAAAGAAATCATTCCTTCAGAGCTGCAAAGACCTGTTGGTAATCTGAATGTCTTATCCACTGTAGTAAACAGTCACCCAGAATACTGGGAGGGATCCAGGCCTCACTAAGCTTCTTAAATCAACAGGAAATAGTGAAGCCAAGGCTGGCGATATAAAGCAGAGTCTCCACTGGGTCTGGCATACATTTAGATTCTGTGCTTATAAATTGTCTGTACATTGGTTAAAGAATAGGTATTTTTAAGTCTGTTAATGTTTACAATTACAGTTGGCACTGAGTCTAGGTTAGAAATTCTTTATCTCCCATGTCAAAGATTTGACTAGTCTTCAGTTCAGTTCAGTTCAGTTGATTAGTCATGTCTGACTCTTTGCGACCCCATGAATTGCAGCATGCCAGGCCTCCCTGTCCATCACCATCTCCTGGAGTTCACTCAAACTCACGTCCATCACCATCTCCTGGAGTTCACTCAAACTCACGTCCATTGAGTCGGTGATGCCATCCAGCCATCTCATCCTCTGTCATCCCCTTCTCCTCCTGCCCCCAATCCCTCCCAGCATCAAAGTCTTTTCCAATGAGTCAACTCTCCACATCAGGTGGCCAAAGTACTGGGGTTTCAGCTTTAGCATCATTCCTTCCAAAGAACACCCAGGACTGATCTCCTTTAGGAAGGACTGGTTGGATCTCCTTGCAGTCCAAGGGACTCTCAAGAGTCTTCTCCAACACCACAGTTCAAAAGCATCAGTTCTTTGGCACTCAGCTGTCTTCACAGTCCGACTCTCACATCCATACATGACTACTGGAAAAACCATAGCCTTGACTAGCCAGACCTGTGTTGGCAAAGTAATGTCTCTGCTTTTGAATATGCTATCTAGGTTGGTCATAACTTTCCTTCCAAGGAATAAGTGTCTTTTAATTTCATGGCTGCAATCACCATCTGCAGTGATTTTGGAGCCCCAAAGAATAAAGTCTGACACTGTTTCCACTGTCCCCATCTATTTCCCAGGAAGTGATGGGACCAGATGCCTTGATCTTCATTTTCTGAATGTTGATCTTTAAGCCAACTTTTTCACTCTCCTCTTTCACTTTCATCAAGAGGCTCTTTAGTTCCTCTTCACTTTCTGCCATCAGGGTGGTGTCATCTGCATATCTGAGGTTATTGATAT
>NW_011494768.1:399914-403983 GCF_000754665.1 Bison bison bison | reverse complement strand
AGCCTTGACGTACTCCTTTTCCTATTTGGAACCAGTCTGTTGTTCCATGTCCAGTTCTAACTGTTGCTTCTTGACCTGCATATAGGTTTCTCAAGAGGCAGGTCAGGTGGTCTGGTATTCCCATCTCTTGAAGAATTTTCCACAGTTTATTGTGCTCCACACAGTCAAAGGCTTTGGCATAGTTAATAAAGCAGAAATAGATGTTTTTCTGGAACTCTCTTGCTTTTTCAATGATCCAGCGGATGTTGGCAATTTGATCTCTGGTTCCTCTGCCTTTTCTAAAACCAGCTTGAACATCTGGAAGTTAACGGTTCATGTGCTGCTGAAGCCTGGCTTGCAGAATTTTGAGCATTAATTTACTAGCATATGAGATGAGTGCAATTGTGTGGTAGTTTGAGCACTCTTTAGCATTGCCTTTCTTTGGGATTGGAATGAAAACTGACCTTTTCCAGTCCTGTGGCCACTTCTGAGTTTTTCAAATTTGCTGGCATATTGAGTACAGCACTTTCACAGCATCATCTTTCAGGATTTTAGTTAGTTCAACTGGAATTCCATTACTTGCACTAGCTTTGTTTGTAGTGATGCTTTCTAAGGCCCACTTGACTTCCCATTCCAGGATGTCTGGCTCTAGGTGAGTGATCATATCATCATGATTATCTTGGTCATGAAGATCTTTTTTGTACAATTCTTCTGTGTATTCTTGCCAACTCTGGTCCAACTCTGGTCCAGCTCTTGCCAACAATGGTCCATACAATTCCTGTCCTTTATCGAGCCCATTTTTGCATGAAATGTTCCCTTGGTATCTCTAATTTTCTTGAAGAGATCTCTGGTCTTCCCCATTCTGTTGTTTTCCTCTATTCCTTTGCATTGATCACTGAAGAAGGCTTTCTTATCTCTTCTTGCTATTCTTTGGAACTCTGCATTCAGATGTTTATATCTTTCCTTTTCTCCTTTGCTTTTCACTTCTCTTCTTTTCACAGCTATTTTTAAGGCCTCCCCAGACAGCCATTTTGCTTTTTTGCATTTCTTTTCCATGGGGATGGTCTTGATCCCTGTCTCCTGTACAATGTCATGAACCTCCATCCATAGTTCATCAGGCACTCTATCTATCAGATCTAGGCCCTTAAATCTATTTCTCACTTCCACTGTATAATCGTAAGGGATTTGATTTAGGTCATACCTGAATGGTCTAGTGGTTTTCCCTACTTTCTTCAATTTAAGTCTGAATTTGGCAATAAGGAGTTCATGATCTGAGCCATAGTCAGCTCCCAGTCTTGCTTTTGCTGACTGTATAGATCTTCTCCATCTTTGGCTGCAAAGAATATAATCAGTCTGATTTACGTGTTGACCATCTGGTGATGTCCATGTGTAGAGTCTTCTCTTGTGTTGTTGGAAGAGGGTGTTTGCTATAACCAGTGCATTTTCTTGGCAAAACTCTATTAGTCTTTGCCCTGCCTCATTCCATATTCCAAGGCCAAGTTTGCCTGTTACTCCAGGTGTTTCTTGACTTCCTACTTTTGCATTCCAGTCCCCTATAATGAAAAGGACATCTTTTTTGGGTGTTAGTTCTAAAAGGTCTTGTAGGTCTTCATAGAACTGTTCAGCTTCAGCTTCTTCAGCGTTACTGGTTGGGGCATAGGCTTGGATTACTGTGATATTGAATGGTTTGCCTTGGAAACGAACAGAGATCATTCTGTCATTTTTGAGATTGCATCCAAGTACTGCATTACGGACTCTCTTGTTGACCATGATGGCCACTCCATTTCTTCTAAGGGATTCCTGCCCATAGTAGTAGATATAATGGTCATCTGAGTTAAATTCGCCCATTCCAGTCCATTTCAGTTTGCTGATTCCTAGAAGGTCGACGTTCACTCTTGCCATCTCCTGTTTGACCACTTCCAATTTGCCTTGATTCACGGACCTAACATTTCAGGTTCCTATGCAATATTGCTCTTTACAGCATTGGACCTTGCTTCTATCACCAGTCACATCCACAACTGGGTGTTGTTTTTGCTTTGGCTCCATCCCTTCATTCTTTCTGGAGTTATTTCTAACTCAATGAAACTAAGCCCTGTGGGGCAACCCAAGATGGGCGTGTCATGGTGGAAAGGTCTGACAGAAGGTGGTCCGCTGGAGAAGGGAATGGCAAACCACTCCAGTATTCTTGCCTTGAGAACCCCCTAACACTATGACTAGTCTTAAATAAATGACTAATAACTGAACATTCTAGTTCTGTTTCAAACTTTGTTCTGTTTCACACATCATTCATTCATTTTATATTAAGTGGCATATTGTAGACATCTGTTTTTGTCATCCAGAATTCATTCATTTTTCTGCTGACATTACTCTGACTTCTGGGGAACCACACCCTCTCTCTGACCCTTATACTCCATGCTTTTCTGATGAGTTGGGCTTGGGGGGGTGAACATGTGACTGGGGTCTGTTCAATGAGTACTGTTTTCCCTACCACTGTGATTGGTCAGATGACATATTCCCCAGTCAAAGCCAATGATGTTCAGTATAAATTTCACTGAGGTCCTTTACTATTATACATGAATTGGAAGAAAAGAGATCTGGAGATCACATGAATCATCTTTCTGCCACATGAAACTCTAGAATGAGCCTGATATGTAGGAAATGAGTACTGAAAAATGGGAAGAGTTCACATTCTGTTGACAGCTGACTCAAACCCCTAATACCAGCCCATCTCAGGTATAGGAGACCCAGAGATCAAACCTGGGTCTCCTGCATTGCAGGCAAATTCTTTACTATCTGAGCCATCAAGTGTAGGAGTCAAGAAGAAAATATTTTATTTTCTTAAGACAACTCAACTTGTCTGGCACTTCCTCATGAAAATGCTGACATTTCATTTTCTTAATTCTGAATTAATTGTATTAGACATCCATCAGTGAGGTGAAATTAAGCCACCTCCTGTTGAAAGGATGGAATTTCACTATCAAGACTATCAAATCTAAAAACAGGTGACTAATTCAAGTGTCACAGTTCAGTTCAGTCGTTCAGTCATGTCCGACTCTTTGTGACCCCCCTGGACTGCAGCACACCAGGCCTCTCTGTCCATCACCAACTCCTGGAGTTTACTCAAGCTCATGTCCATTGAGTTTGATACTATCCAGCCATCTCATCCTCTATCATCCCCTTCTCCTCCTGCCTTCAGTCTTTCCCAGCATCAGGGCCTTTTCAAATGAGTCAGTTCTTCACATCAGGTGGCCAAAGTATTGGAGTTTCAGCTTCAACATCATTCCCTCCAATGAATATTCAGGACTCATTTCCTTTAGGATGTACTGTTTGGATCTCCTTCAGTCCAAGGAACTTTGAAGAGTCTTTTCCAACACCACAGTTCAAAAGCATCAAGTGTCAAAGATCCTACTAAATCTCAGTCTCCAGAATAGGAAACCCAACAATCTCTACTTACAAAAAAAGGGGGAAATGCTTATTATGGTATAGCCTACATAGCAGCTCTTCATGGTCCATATGCCAGAGTTTATTTGAAAATCACAGGTAATAGGAAAGGGACATAGTGTTTATTTTGCACCTTCAGTGAGCTAGTTTTCCAAGTACCTTAGCATATTTTTTATTCTTTATATTTAAGGGAAATTTTTGCATACCTGTCCTCAGTGTTCTAGGCAGGTACTGAGTTATTGGTGCCAGCAAATTTGGAAAACTCAGCAGTGGCCACGGGACTGGAAAAGGTCAGTTTTCATTCCAGTCCCAAAGAAAGGCAATGCCAAAGAATGCTCAAAGTACCGGACAATTGCACTCACATCATACACGAGTAAAGTAATGCTCAAAATTCTCCAAGCCAGGCTTCAGCAATATGTGAACCATGAACTTCCAGATGTTCAAGCTGGTTTTAGAAAAGACACAGGAACCAGAGATCAAATTGCCAACATCCACTGGATCATCAAAAAAGCAAGAGAGTTCCAGAAAAACATCTGCTTTATTGACTATGCCAAAGCCTTTGACTGTGTGGATCACAATAAACTGTGGAAAATTCTGAAAGAGATGGGAATATCAGACCACCTGACCTGCCTTCTGAGAAATCTGTATG
>NW_011494768.1:369569-399814 GCF_000754665.1 Bison bison bison | reverse complement strand
GAAAATTCTGAAAGAGATGGGAATATCAGACCACCTGACCTGCCTTCTGAGAAATCTGTATGCAGGTCAGGAAGCAACAGTTAGAACTGGACATGGAACAACAGACTGGTTCCAAATAGGAAAAGGAGTACATCAAGGCCGTATATTATCACCCTGCTTATTTAGCTTATATGCAGAGTACATCATGAGAAACGCTGGACTGGATGAAGCACAAGCTGAAATCAAGATGTCTCCTGGCAATTTGATATGCAGATGACACCACCCTTATGGCAGAAAGCAAAGAACTAAAGAGCCTCTTGATGAAAGTGAAAGAGGAGAGTGAAAAAGCTGACTTAAAACTCAACATTCAGAAAACTAAGATCATGGCATCTGGGGCCATTACTTCATGGCAAACAGATGGGGAAACAATGCAAACAGTGAGAGACTGTATTTTGGGGCTCCAAAATCACTGCGGATGGTGAGTGCAGCCACGAAATTAAAAGACTCTTGCTCCTTGAAAGACAAGTTATGACCAACCTACAGAGCATATTCAAAAGCAGAGACATTACTTTGCCAACAAAGGTCTGTATAGTCAAAGCTTTGGTTTTTTCCAGTAGTCATGTATGGATGTGAGAGTTGGACTATAAAGAAAACTGAGCTCCAAAGAATTGATGCTTCTGAACTGTAGTGTTAGAGAAGACTCTTGAGAGTCCCTTGGATTGCAAGGAGATCCAACTAGTCCATCCTAAAGGAAATCAGTCCTGAATATTCACTGCAAGGACTGATGCTGAAGTTGAAACTCCAAAACGTTGGCCACCTGATGTGAAGAACTGATGTATTTGAAAAGACCCTGCTGCTGGGAAAGATTGAAGGCAGAAGGAGAAGGGGATGAAAGAGGATGAGATGGTTGGATGGCATCACCAACGTAGTGGACTTGAGTTTGAGTAAGCTCCAGGAGGTGGTGATGGATGGGGAAGCCTGGTGTGCTGCAATCCACAGGGTCACAGAGTCGGACACGATTGATCAACTGAACTGAACTGAATTGAAAGCTATTTCACAGAGAAACTCTTACAAGAGTGGGTTAGGGGTGTCTTCCCACTCCACTCTGTCCATTTGTGGCCTCCTATCCATTCTTCCTCTAGGCCTCCCCACCACATTCAGATAGATCCCCTTTTCGAGTCCCCAGAACTCACTGCATATTTTCCCATATAACCATTGATGCTCTGCATTGCAATATCCCTTCCATCTCTCCCTACTAAACTACGAACTCAAAGTATTTCTATTTTCTGGATGCTCACATGGTAGGCACTTTATAGATGTGTCTTGAACTGTAGCCAACAAAGATTTTTTTTTAAAAATTTGTTTTTATTTGTTTATGAGGTATCTGGGATTAAGGAAGTATTATATATATACTCATATAGGGATCTATGCAGTATTTTTCTCCCCAGTAGATGAGAAATATTTCTGGAGTAGAGCCATATAACTAAAAGTAATACAAGCCATTCATGCCCTCTGTATTACTTTTAGTTTTACAGCAGGGGATCGCTCTGGTTTTGACAAGCACTAATTAATTCTAACTCTGGGGAATAATGGGAAGTGAAGGCTTATGCTGTTTGCACCAAGGTTATCAGTTATATTGGTTTTAATGTTCTCCTCTGCTCTAGATATAAAACATGCAGCCAAACGCATAGCTGCTTCCTCATTAGCTGTAAACAGTGTATTTCAGGTTTGTCAAGCATACATATTTATTTCTACATCCAGGCATTTTTATTTATCTTCCTTGCTAGTCTGCGAAGTTTTTGCCAATAAATTAGGAAGGCACTAACTAGTTCTGAAAACTATGGCACCCAGGAAATTTTATTGATCTCATAATTTACTGGATCTTTTGGTTAATTACAAGTTCTGTCTAGCTTAGTGTGCTTTTCAAGTCAGCTGTGCATCGTAAATATGTAACTTCAGTACTCACCCTCCCTACATCTCTGGCAGCCCCGTATGAGGTCAAAGGTGTAATAGCTACACTGCCCAGTCTCTTACATGTTTAATTAAACTGTTAATCTACTTTTATCTTTGACACTAGAAACAGGCAGCATTGAGTTTTCAGAGTTCAATGCATTTACTTAGGGTGGGTTTTTTCCTAAGCCCCATCTTCAACCATTCAGCACTAGCAACTGTTTTAAAGGCAATTTAAAAAATTGTGAATGCTGGAAAAATGGCCAGATCAGTTAATCAGAAAGTGCAATGTTTACAGTGATTCATGCATTTGCTTCCTGACTAAAGCACTTTATTCAAAACAAAGAAGATTAAGGCTTGCTAAAGGTTCAAAAATTACAGTAGATCAATCAGCAGCCTCCAAAGGGCCAATATTTCTGAAGTGTTAGAACAGGGGTTATCTTTGTTATGTATGTAAACTATGAGAACTCACTGAGGACAAGTGTAACCTCTTGTGGCAGCGATGACATTTTAAGTGGCCGGGCCTGGTTTTGTGTTCATTATCCCAACGGAGTCTCGAAACTCGAGTCTTAGAAATGTGTGTGTCTGCGAGGCTTTAATTAGGTTAACAAGGTTCTCCTGTGTCTCTTCTCCCTTTACTGTAAATCAATTGGTAGTCATCCACTACATATGTTATTCAATTAAGGAAACAATTTGCTGCTTTTCATTGTTTCCTGTGTTCATTCTTGAACTCGTAGGTATAGAATTATATGAAAATTTCAAGGATCTATTTCCCTTCTTTTAAAGTTCTTCCTACCCTCTTGCTCAATTTGTTGCTGTCCCTTTATTCCACGAGGAATCTGCATCTTGTGTATCTCCATAAAGGCTGTGAAAATATGACACCATGACCTTCTCACTAATGTGCCTGGCTTTCATTTGAACAATGATTAAGAGCGATTTGAGTCATGCATTTGAACATTCCACTTGAAAAATCAATTTAGACCGGCAAGGTCCATGTAAATATTGATTATAAACCCACCGTGTTTCTAGCAAGTTAGATTACTATCATAAGATAAAACCTGTTTTTCTTTCCTACTTGGTTAAAGAGTGTAACCAAAAACCAAATCCATGTGCAGATTGATCATATTTTGCAGATGCCCAGAGGAATAAAATTTAATTCAGATTCACAACCTATCTTCCCTCTTGCCCCACCTTCAGTCCAAATAATCAAAACCACAGCTCTTTTATGGAGCAGTTGAAGCTGTGTATTTCACTTTATTTTATTGTATTCTAACTTTTTGTACTACATTCACTATGAAGATTCCATGTATCTTGTTAAATGTGAGCAGCTCGCTCAAAAACACGTCATTTCAACTGACATTTTTTGGCTTATGTTCAGTTTTTTATAGCCTATGTCTCAGAGCCATAAGTTTATAATCCGCGATGCTACAGACCTTACTTATTCATCATGATTAGATGTTTCTATCTACCATTCTACTACACAGCAAGCTCTAATACTGAAATGTAAAGAAAGTTAGCTTGGCAACAACATTGACAGAAATAGTGATGAAAATAAGAGAAATGTATTGGGTCCCTCTCCTTCGTGAAGGTGCCATCTGGGTCACACTTGTGAATGGCCAGGAACTATTTGCATAATATAGAATATCAGTTGATGACTTTGGAACATTTGTTCCATCCCAGTGCTTTAGGGTTAAGATTATGAGGTTGAAAAGAACTACTGGCCATACTTACAGATAAAAGTGAGCTTTACAGATGCATTTTTATGTGATGTGTGAGTAGTTGTTTTTCCTGTGGTCATGTATGGATGTGAGAGTTGGACTGTGAAGAAGGCTGAGCGCTGAAGAATTGATGCTTTTGAACTGTGGTGTTGGAGAAGACTCTTGAGAGTCCCTTGGACTGCAAGGAGATCCAACCAGTCCATTCTGAAGGAGATCAGCCCTGGGATTTCTTTGGAAGGAATGATGCTAAAGCTGAAACTCCAGTACTTTGGCCACCTCATGCGAAGAGTTGACTGATTGGAAAAGACTCTGATTCTGGGAGGGATTGGGGGCAGGAGGAGAAGGGGATGACAGAGGATGAGATGGCTGGATGGCATCACTGGCTCGATGGACATGAGTCTGAGTGAACTCCGGGAGTTGGTGATGGACAGGGAGGCCTGGCGTGCTGCGATTCATGGGGTTGCAAAGAGTTGGACACGACTGGGTGACTGATCTGATGTGATCTGATCTGTGAGTAGTTGTTAAAGGCTTTTGTTTTGCTTTGGAGAATGTTTAATTTTTATCCTACACAGGCGATACCTTGTAGGCTCTCTTTCCTACCGTTCTGAGATAAAGCATCTAGGAAATTTAGAGGGCAACCCTAAAGTCACTCTCTGACCCACAGAAATTGATCATTAATGGCAGCACCTCAGGCATGGGGAGTGTCATGTGGGGGAAGTAGCCTGTGACTTTTGAGTGTGCTACCATCATTCATACAGTATCCCCACAAAGGCAGGGCCAGCCAGCACTGCAGAGAAGCCTGAGCCTTGTGCCTGCCTGTCCAAGTCAGGGAGTTTGGCTGCTGCTTCCTCCTGGAATAGGCAGAGTAGAGAGGAGAAGGATGGACATTGTGTGCACCCCAGGCTTCCACGGTGCTCTAAGCCTGCCACCAGGGAAATATCCTTAGAAAAGGGTCAGAAGTAACGATGGGGAGCCTGAGAGATTTTTTTTTTTTTTTTTTTTGCCTTTAAGTTCAGATATATATTGAACTTAAATAAGTTTGTATATTGAACTTATATAAGTTCAGATATATATTGAGTATATAGGTTCGCACCCTAACGCCAAGCCAGCGACAGGTGGGGACCACAGCTGCCCTGCTCTTTGCCATGGCTGCCAGTTCCCGTGCAGCTTCCAGGGAACCTCCCCTCCCAGGGTCCGGGCCCTGCCTACGCCCTCCTCCCCACGGCCTACGCCCTCCTCCCCGCGGCCTATGCCCTCCTCCCCGCAGCCTACGCCCTCCTCCCCGCGGCCTCCGCTGTGACCGGCTTCACCCAGCAGACCGTAGCAGGAGGGATGCTGTGCCGTTTCTGAGGTTCACCCGGAAGCCAACCGGGTGGCTTCTGCTCCCGCACTTGCAGAGCCCTGGGCTGTTCCCCAAGCAGCCTGGCTCCCTGGCTCCAGGGGGCCACGTGGGAGGGCCACACAAGGAAGCAGAGGTCCTGGCAAGAATAGAGGAGGACCGAGGAAGCCCCCCACTGAACACAGCTGGGGTCCCAGGCTTCTGAGCCTCAGTCATCCTAGCTGAGCCCTTCGCTTGAGTGAAGCCCACCTAGAGTGCAGTACCTTGAGCTGTCTGAATCCCTAACCTACATAACTGTGAGCAAACACAGCCAAGATTGGGGGTCATTTATGAAGCAGCCATAGGCAACTGGGAAAAAATATCCTACCAGTGTTAAGAATCTTATTTGCACTTTCCTGCGATGTTTTATGTTCGGGATAGGAAGGGAAGTCACACCCCTAGAGGCACAGACGGAAACCCCGGGGGTGCCCTCCACCGGCAGAACCATGCAGGGCTCAGAGCCATCCCCTGTAGTCTGAGCTGATAAGTACAGAAGGGAGCTGTGGTTGATAGCATTTCCATTTCCGTATCTTCTCTCTCTGTGGTGACAGTATTTTCAGTTGATCAAGAGGGAAAGCAAAGTACAGAGAGTAGAATTCTTGACATTACTGTTCAGGAACCAGAAATAAAATACATCTCCAATCTGTAAGCCCAAGGTTCTTTTAAGTATAACGCTTATTGTGTGTGCTGTTTTTTGCTCGTGTTTCTTTCTTCTTTCACCAACTAAATAAGTGATCGTGAAGAAGAAAGAAAGATATTGTCCTGCAGAATACTTGGCCTATGTCATAACTTGATGGAACACTGTGAAAGCATGAAATGGAGAGAGAAATAGTTATCTGTTGGCTGAACACTGACTTACACTGTTGTATAATATAACCTTCATGAGGCTTGAGTTTCAACTTTGATGATTGAAACTCAAGGCTTCAATCTATGAGTTGAAACCCTGAAGTTAACTACTGTGAATATCCGGAAATAAGCAAAACATCCAAATGTGAGAAGTCTGCTTTATACTTCAGGTACCAAAAACACCCCCAGTATTTGGTTTTAATGCTTTCATCAGAAATTTTCTTACCATCAGCAAAATGTTGATATTTTTGTCATGACATTAATGCAAATAAATACTGGGATTAAAATGGCATGGAGATACAATGATTAATGACATAACAACAAACAGTTGTAGAGCAGTAAAAAGTCTGAAAATGAGGCAGACATATTAATTTTTATTAAAGATAAGAAATCATCTTAGGAGGAGACTTTTGGCCTTGGTTAAAATCTTTATTTTGAATAAAATTCATCACATTATACTCTCCAAGGTGCCACATAAGGGCATTTACATCTGGCTGCTCAACTTTATAAGAAAGATGTAACAAATTCAGGGTGTTATCTCAGTTCACTATAGTTTCAATGTCATGTGTGAAGATGCTCCTAAAACCATGACGTCATGGCCACTGTCCTCTGCTTACCAAAGGACAGGATGCTACTGCTCTGGGTTTCCAGTTCGAGGTTTAACACTCGACCTCAAAATGAGTCTTCTAGCCTCATCCTCTGCTTATGTGATTCGTG
Organism: Bison bison bison; assembly: GCF_000754665.1. NCBI lineage: Eukaryota > Metazoa > Chordata > Mammalia > Artiodactyla > Bovidae > Bison > Bison bison. Next base: position 393,226 of record NW_011494768.1, on the reverse strand, counting down.
GGAGATTCTGTCTAGTTTCTGATATTGTTTTAATGCTCAGAAATATATAGAAATGATTGAAGTATAAAGTGCTGTTCAAAAGCAAAGTGGTCTAATGATGGGTGAAAACCAGTGCTACCCAGAAACAATTATCCTAACTCTGCTAGTCCTTTTCAATAGGCAATCCAGACAATGTAGCTTTCATCTGGTGTTTTCTAGTATCCCTACCAATTTGCCTTTCCACAAAAGCCAAGCAAAATCAGCATGAAAAAGAAGATCGATATTTTCAACACATTTTAGATCAACTGTATCATCTGTATTAGGTGTGACCTGATTTGTTTGAGGCTTCAAGTGTCTTAGTCACTGCTCATTTTCATATCAGACCCAGGGATCCTTTTCAACAGCAGGAGAGAAGCAGGGGTATGGGATGGCTAACAGATTGCCAATGTTACATTATTCTCCAGTGATGATAAGGACATTGCCTGTCTTATGGCTGTTTGATGACATTTTTGTTCTCATTTAAAATAATCAGATTTCATCCTGAAGCCTTCTAAGTAAATTTGAATGTTACATGAGGTGTGTAATGGAATAAAAATGGAGCTGCAATGACTCCTGTTCAATTGCCAGCATACTGCTTTTCTTTTACTAGAGATAGTAGAGCAACTTGGAGGACTAAGGGATTAACGCATTATTTTGTGCTAGTCTGTGGTCATGTAGTTAGCCATATTCATGATTCACCAGATGATAGCTGTAGTGGCAGTCCTTCTGAAGAGCACTTCCAAAGTCTTGTAATTTTGGCTCGTAGTCTTTGCAGAATTTCATTATCATGAACTTCAACTCTAATGCTAGCACAGTTTCTCAGTCCTGTAGCAATACATGGCTCATAAAGTATAGCTGTGTATGTTACTATCTAAGCACTGAGGTCCTTTGCTGCTGCTGCTGCTAAGTCTCTTCGGTTGTATCTGACTCTTTGCGACCCCATAGACGGCAGCCCACCAGGCTCCACCGTCCCTGGGATTCTCCAGGCAAGAACACTGGAGTTGGTTGCTGTTTCCTTCTCCAATACATGAAAGTGAAAAGTGAAAGTGAAGTCGCTCAGTCGTGTCAGACTTGTAGCGACCCCATGGACTGCAGCCCACCAGGATCCTCCAACCGTGGGACTTCCAGGCAAGAGTACTGGAGTGGGGTGCCATTGCCTTCTCCGACTGAGGTCCTTTAGGCATTTCCAAGTGAAAGGAGAGTTTGAATTGAGTGAATCAGAGTGGTCCAGGGCAGAAGAACTTCAGCTCCAAAGCCCAATAAAGAGAAGCACAAAAGATGGGATACACGTTTCAACTCTTTCTTCTTGCATTTAAGAATTTAACTGGAAAGTTCTTTAGACTAAGTTGAATGAAGTAGGAAGATACAGTGAAATCACACTACGACTCTCAGCTTGGTTTTATGAAACTAGGGTGACTTTGGGCTTCCCTAATGGCTCAGACACTAAAGAATCTGCCTGCAATGCAGGAGACCTGGGTTCAATCCCTGGGTTGGGAAGATCCCCTGGAGGAGGGCATGGCAACCCACTCCAATATTCTTGCCTGGAGAATCCCCATGGACAGAGATGCCTGGCAGGTATAGTCCATAGGGTCACAAAGAATTGGACACAACTGAGAGACTAAGCCCATTAGCATAGGGTGACTTGCAGGAAATTATTAATTGGTCGCTAAAGATTTGTAGAAATTCCATGGAGATTGCAAGAATAATTAGACTTGCCATAAGGCACTGCTCAATAATATAGTCACCATTACTGGATCAGAATTGTATCTTGTTACCATATACCACAATACCAGATACCACAATCTGTGGTACCAGAATTGTAGCTATTGTCCAAATTCACAGATTTTTCTTCATTTCTCAAGAGGAAACCTGCAAGCTTACTAAAGTTCCATATATTAGTTAGCATTTGAAACCAGTGAAAGAATTCTTTTCAATGCCACATGAGGTTCTGTTGGACATAAAGGTAGAGTCTTAACCAAACAGCAGATTTAAAGTTTTCTTATCACATTTGACTATCAAAAACATGACCCTCTCTTATGACTCTTCAATTTCTGTTAAGGAATCTATGGTTAATGGCTTTTTGTTTCTCTTATCAAGATGGACTTTAAAAAGAGATCATTCTCTGAAAATATGCACATTTTTGGTAAAAAATGAGTTTAACTTGGCAAGCTCTGTCTTTTCCCTGTGTTCTGGAAATAATTTATATCAGTCATCTTTTAGCAACTGTAAGTCAGGTCTTCCTTGCCATGAACTCATGCCCTGGTAGCAATCCATTATATGTTTCCTGCTAAAAACAACCCCAGGAGATAGTAATTAACCTCCTCTTGAGTGTAATAATAGAATCAGAGATTGATGAACAATTTTCTTCAAATATTTTAAGTAATGGACTAAAACTGAAAGGCCATGCCTTGCTTGTCTTAGAAAAACAGTACGGAATATGTTAGAATATCATGAATAAATGAACACTTTCATTTATGAGTTTTATATAGAAGTCATTGAGTTTCCCTGCTCGAGGTACAGCCTGCATGGCAGTTAATCTTCTTGTGGCACTTGCTGTATAATGCAACACCTCTCTGGGCGATCTTTTGTATTAAAATATAGTGTTTAAGCTCTTTTCCTTTGCAAAGCAAGACTGGATTGTTCAGTCTGTTTTTTTTAATGATCTGCTGAAAATTATTTCAGAAATAACCAACATGGTAATTTCCATATAATATCTTTTTATAGCTCATTGGGAAATATATAATATTTTCAAACCAGGTTAAAATTATTGGAAAATGTAAAGAACCCTACATTAGTAACCAGGAGACTCCTGTCTCAGCATTGCTACCATCTGTATGCCCTGAGCAAGTCATTTCCTCTCCTCCACTGTTATTATTTTAATCATTAAAGTGAAAACAGTCATTCAGTGACTTCCAGTCACTTCAATTTAAACTGTCCTCCTCTCTATTTAGATTTCTTTCCTGCTTTTTATTTCCATTCACCCTATCCCTCCTATTGTACTCTAATGATCTCTTATTTTAAGCGCCAAAGAATTACGGCCCATCCCAGGCTGGCTTGAGGTTTCTTCCTGTGTAAGAGAGCTGTCACTCATCCTCACTGCAGTCATATGCCAGCTTTCACTCTGTGAAGGAGACTGAATGGCACGGACCAGCTGCATCTGAAGAAGACTTTAGACCCCATTACGGTCATTGGATGGGCAAGACATAGGCAAAATCAGATAGTGCAAAATTACATTTCTGAAGAAAATTCCCCAGAGGCTCTTTCAAATGGTGAGGGAGATACTTTGATTAGAGGAAAATAGCACTGCCAAACTGACGCGAGCACGCTAGGCTGGCTACCACAGCCTTCTGTGAAAATTGTTTACTGCAAAAACCACCACCACACAAATCTCAGGGGTGAGTCATTTAAAATGGACATTCATTCTGAGTTTATCCATAGCTGAGTTACTAAAATACCAACCCAGAAGGTTTAACAGTTTAATTAAGGGTTTTTAAGGATTTTTCGAAATGAAGCATTATCAGTAGGAGATTTCTCTGTGAGCTCTAGGTAGCGTCCATGGACTGCAAATTTTCCTTTGAATATTACAAATGAGAATAATGCTCTACCAAGAGACATGGGCATGCTGTTAAAAACAACATATAACTATATTTTAATTAAGTTATTTATTTTAATTGGAGGATAATTACTTTATAGTATTTTTTTTTTTTTTTTTTTGGTACATGTATCCTCCCATCCTGAACCACCTTCCCACCTCATCCCTCTGGGTTGTCTCAGAGCACCAGCGTTGGGTGCCCTGCTTCGTGCATCGAATTTGCACTGGTCATCTATTTCACATATGGTAATATACATGTTTCAATGCTATTCTCTCATATCATCCCGCCCTTGCCTTCTCCAAAGTAGTCCAAAAGTCTGTTCTTTACATCTCTGTCTCTTTTGCTGTCTTGCATATAGGGTCATCATTACCATCTTTCTAAATTCCATATATATGCATTAATATACTGTATTGGTGTTTTTCTTTCTGGCTTACTTCGCTCTGTATAATAGGCTCTAGTTTCATCCACCTCTTTAGAACTGGCTCAAATGTGTTCTTTTTTATGGCTGAGTAATATTCCACTGCGTATATGTACCACAGTTTCCCTAGCCATTCGTCTGCCGATGGACATCTAGGTTGCTTCCGTGTCCTACCTATTGTGAACAGTGCTGCGGTGAACACTGGGTACATGTGCCTCTTTCAATTCTGGTTTCCTCAGTGTGTGTGCCCAGCAGTGGGATTGCTGGGTCCTGTGGCAGTTCTATTTCCAGTTTTCTAAGGAATCTCCACACTGTTCTCCATAGTGGCTGTACTAGTTTGCATTCCCACCAACAGTGTAAGAGCGCTCCCTTTTCTCCACACCCTCTCCAGCATTTATTGTTTGTAGACTTTTTGATGGCAGCCATTCTGTGGTGGGTTTTGCCATACATTGACATGAATCAGCCATGGAAAAGAACATGTAACTATTTTTAAAATTAAGATATGGCCATTATTTTATTTCTTGACATAAAAACTAAACACATGTTTCTGCATAAATGTTAGACCATTCATGACATTGTTATTTTGGTGCAAAAGGAGGATAAGTATCCATTTTAGGTGAAAGGGGAGGAAATTATTCAACTCACCTGGGACACTAGTTCATAAGCTCTATGGAAACTTTAACAAAACAAGCTCCACAGTTTATGCAGTCCCCCCCTAGAAAAATAGATGCTTTTAAAATGTAAATCATAATGAGTGAAATTATTATTGATATTCTCACTGGCCGTGTCAGGGTCATTAATGAAACAGTCTTCATGATATGAGTTCTAATATAAAACTATAAAAATATTAAAAATATTCTGCATAGGGTGAAATACCCATCTTTATAATGTGGATTTGATGTGATTAGTAGTTACCTACACCATAGGGGCAGAGAGACTCTTAAGTCTATTCCTTGAATTTTGGGGTTTTCTGGCATTTAAAGGAGAGAAGGATTAGTAGGCTTTTCTTCATATATTTTATTTGTGTATTACCAAAGCCTCCAAAAATATAAATAAATGGTTGTAGCCTTCTCTGCTAGACCAGTAGATAAACACAGATGTCTGAAGGAAGTATATTAGGAATGTACATTAATAATTATTCGTTAAAATACTTGAAATTTGTTGTATAAGGTGGTCCTCATCAACCACTTCTGATGAGTACCACATGTAAATGAAAATGGTTTCCTCTGAAAATAAAATACATGGGGAACTCAGCTTCAGAATGGGTTCTTAGGTTGCTCACATGGGGAAAAATTGTATGTAAAGCCACATGTTGTTTGTATGTATGTATGATTGTATGTAGTGGCACAGGTTGTACCACTTTCTAGTATCTTTCCAAGGTAATACTCAAATTTTTCTTTGCTGCTTTAAATTTTTGAATAATCAAAATAAATAATAATATATATGTCAGTAAATAATATAGCTGTTATAATAATTCAGATCAATTAATGTGTTTCAGTTCAATTCAGTTCAGTCTATCAGTTGTGTCAGACTCTTTTTGACCCCATGGACTGCAGCACGCCAGGCTTCCCTCCCCATCACCAACTCCCGGAGCTTGCTCAAACTCATGTTCATCAAGTGGGTGATGCCATCCAGCCATCTCATCCTCTGTTGTCCCCTTCTCCTCCTGCCCTCAATCTTTCCCAGCATCAGGGTCTTTTCTAATGTGTCAGTTCTTCACATCAGGTGGCCAAAGTATTGGAGCTTCAGCTTCAGCATCAGTCCTTCCAATGAATATTTAGGACTGCTTTTCTTTAGGATGGACTTGTTAGATCTCCTTGCTATCCAAGGAACTCTCAAGAGTCTTCTCCAACACCACAATTCAAAAGCATCAATTCTTCAGTGCTCAGCTTTCTTTATAATCCAATTCCCACATCCACACATGACTACTGGAAAAACTATAGCTTTGACTACATGGACCTTTGTCAGCAAAGTAATGACTCTGCTTTTTAATATGTTGTCTAAGTTGGTCATAGCTTTTCTTCCAAGGAGCAAGTCTTACAGGAGACTGAGCTAGACTTGCCTGTGAATGTTCAGGAGTCTCCAGCTGAGGTGTGGGTCAACAGTGGCCTGCCTTGGGATCAGGGCACTGAATACAACAGTCCCTGCATAAATCCTTTTGAAGGAGGTCACCATTACCACCATTACCCCTACCATAGTTTGGCCTCAGGCTAAGCTACAGGGAGGGAACACAGCTCCACCCATCAACAGAAAACTTGATTAAAGATTTACTGAGCATGGCCTCGCCCATCAGAGCAAGACCCATATTCCCCTACAGCCAGTCCCTCTCATCAGAAAGATTCCACAAGCCTCTTATACTTATCTATGAGAGGGCAGACAGAATGGAAAGCACAATTACAGAAAACTCACCAAACTGACCACTTGGATCACAGCCTTGTCTGATTCAGTGAAACTATGAGCTGTGCCGTGTAGGGCCACCCAAGACGGATGGGTCATGGTGGAGCATTCAGACAAAACGTGGTCCATTGGAGAAGGGAATGCTGAACCACTTCAGTATTCTTGCCTTGAGAACCTTATGAACAGTATGAAAAGGCAAAAAGATAGGACACTGAAAGATGAACTCCCCAGGTCGGTAAGTGCCCAATATGCTACTGGAGAAGAGTAGAGAAATAACTCCAGAAAGAATGAAGAGGCTGAGCCAAAGTGAAAACAGCACCCAGTTGTGGATGTGACTGGTGATGGAAGTGAAGTCTAATGCTGTAAAGAACATTGCATAGGAACCTGGGATGTTCAGTCCCTAATCAAGGTAAATCGGAAGTGGTCAAACAGGAGATGGAAAGAGTGAACATAGGCATTTTAGGACTCAGTGAACTAAAATGGACTGGAATGGGCAAATTTAATTCAGATGACCATTATAGCTACTATGACGCTACTGCTGGTAAGTCGCGTCAGTCGTGTCCGACTCTGTGCAACCCCATGGTTGGCAGCCCACCAGGCTCCCCCGTCCCTGGGATTCTCCAGGCAAAAACACTGGAGTGGGCTGCCTGGGCAAGAATCTCTTAGAAGAAATGGACTAGGCTTCATAGTCAACAAAACAGTCTGAAATGCAGTACTTGGGTGCAATCTCAAAAATGACAGAATGATCTCTGTTTGCTTCCAAGGGAAACCATTCAATATCACAGTAATCCAAGTCTGTGCCCCAACCAGGAATGCTGAAGTAGAAGCTGAACGGTTCTATGAAGACCTACAATACCTTCTAGAACAAAAACCCAAAAAAGATCTCCTTTTCCTCATAGGGTACTAGAATGCAAAAGTAGGAAGTCAAGAGGTATCTGGAGTAACAGGCAAGTTGGGCCTTGCAGTACGAAATGAAGCAGGGCGAAGGCTAACAGAATTTTGCCAAGAGAGTGCACCAGTCAGAGCAAACACCCTCTTCCAACAGCACAAGAAATGACTCTACACATGGACATCACCAGGTGGTCACTACCAAAATCAGATTGATTATATTCTTTGCAGCCAAAGATGGAGAAATTCTCTATATTCAGCAAAAACAAGATTGGGAGCTGACTGTGGCTCAGATCATAAACTCCTTATTGTCAAATTCAGACTTAAATTGAAGATAGTAGGGAAAACCACTAGACCATTCAGGCATGACCTAAATCAAATCCTTTATGATTAAATAATGTGTTTAGCAAGTATATGGCAACCCACTCCAATATTTGTGCCTGGGGAATCCCTATGGATAGAGGAGCCTGGCAGGCTACAGTCCATGGGGTCGCAAAGAGTCAGACACGATCGAGCAATAGTACAGCAAGTATATATTCTCTGCTAGGTTTATATAAGGCACGGAAAATACCATGATTGATGAGATGTGGTCTTTTCCATCTATGATCTCAAATTGAACAAGCAAAACACAATGGGACAAGGCTACCAGCCCTGGGAACCCTAGGCTCTGAACATTCTAGACTCTTCACTCTTCCCTGAACATCTCAGACTGTTCACTTACTTGTGGTTTGGCTCATGTGTTTATACACCTAGATTTTTGAGATGCAAAACTTTTTTCTCTCAGATTACTGTTGCCATGCAGAATCTCAAAAGCCATTTTAGAAAATTGAGTAATAATTTTCTAATATATGCTTCTGTTTTGCTGTAAGCACCACACCCATTCCATGAGGCCATGTTCTCTGCTGTGAGTTTAGTTTTAACAAGCAGAAGAGGGATTATCGGGATGGAAAATTATTTAGATTCATAGCAAAATAAGTCTTACTACACAGCAGTGTGAACAGCTAGCTACCATACATAAACATAAGGGGTCTAAGTTTAAAAAGTACTAAAAGTGGACAGAAGGGATCACAGAAACATCAGTATTTGAGGTGAGTTTTTAAAGGAGCCATCTGATACAGGCAGGAGAAGGTGCTTTGAGAAGTGAAGAATCTTGAGTGCCATGGATTATGATCCTATATTCTTCCAAATGTAAGTAAGATGAAAAAGAGCTATCTGAAATAGAGGAGAAAATGAAAAGGCCTATGCTTTTTTTTCCGATGTACATAATATGCACAGATTTTTCCAAAAGTGAATTTGACCTACATTTGCTCAAATAAATTACCTTTTCTCTTTCAGTCTGTTCTATGGCATATAATCATGGAGAAAGAAAGGCATGGATTACAGTCCAAAAAAAAAAAAAAAAAAGAGAGAGAGAGAGAGGATATTTTATTATTAAAGTATGAAAACTATAAAGAGAAACCTTAGTGGTTAATAGTAGTTTTTACTAATGCCAGCCACTGACATGTATCGCATGATGCACCGTTATGGATGCCGGGTGTTTATTTTATGCATGTTACACATGTCATTGTTTATTATGTGCATATTACATGTCAGACATGGTGCTGGAGGCCATGGGGACAGATGAGGCCCTGCCTACTGGACCTCGGCTTCTAGAGCACAGAGTCATATAGTAAGTATAGACAGACAAAAACCAGAAAGATAATAGATTTTGATGAGAGCTGTAAAAATAAGAAGAAAGTAACAATCGTGTTATGATAGAGATCAGTGGTAGTATTCCTTTCGGGCAGGGCAGTCAGCAGAGATGTCTAACAGAAGGTATTTAAAGTACACACTAAAGAAGGCACTAGCCCTGTTAAGAATCTGGGGAGAGCATCCTAGGCAGAGCAAGCATGTTGTAAAGGGTCCTAAGGTTGGAATCGCCCAGGTGGTTTAAGAGACTAACAGAAGCCAGTGTGGCCAAGTAAGCAAACACGGGAATGGGGTGAGTAGTCTGGAAAGATGGTGGTGGGGTAGTCAGGGAGCAGAATCTTCAGGGTTTTACATGGAAGTAGAGCTGAGAGCAAGGTGCTTCCCCTGAGCATGTTCTCCTAAAGTGGAGCTTTTTCATGGCTGGTGACTTGATGAGAAGAAGCTGAAGGAAGCCCTGTGAGATTCACAGTGTTAACGTCACAGGTCAGACCGTGGGTCCAGCCCAGGACAGAGTCCTCTGTGCTAAGCAGGCCTGTCCGAAGGCAGCAAAACTCCCAAACCCCTTCCATTCACTGCGTCTATTCCTGCCCGCCTTCAGCACCACCACCATCTGTGAGAAATAGCTGGAGCTTGACCTGGAGGCCACAGTAAGGAATGGCTCTGATGCTTATTGCAATGGAAGACCCCAAGATGAACAGAGAAATGCAAGTCCAGGACACAGTTTTAAAAGATTTCTGTGCCTGCTGTGTGAATGGTTTAGGAGGCAGGAAGAAAGAATATAAGTGGAATATCCAGTAAGGAGGCTGTGGCCATAGCACAGGGGAGGGAAGGTGGCTGATGGCCCTCCAATACCGACAGTGGACATGACGCGCAGTAGATAAAATGAAGACATATTTTATAATAGTATAGGCAGCTTCCACAGGTTGATTTTGGGTGGAGAGGAAAAGGAAGAGAGCCCAAGAATGATTCTTAGGAGTTTGACTTTATCAGCAGAATGTACTGTGGCTTTATGATTGAGGCATAAGGAAAGCACACAGTAAGGCTCCATTTTGGCCATGCCAGGTGTGAGGTATCTGTAAGGTGGCCAAGGTAGATCCAGGTTGGCCTGTGGATTTAGGAGGGTGGACATGGCTATTACGGTCTGAATGTTAAAGGAAATACTGTACAGGAAAATAATTTGGAAGACAGTAGCATGTGGATGGGCTTCGGGGGTGGCTCAGATGGTAAAGAATCCACCTGCAATGTGGGAGACCTGGGCCCAATCCCTGGGTTGGGAAGATCCCCTAGAAGAGGGCATGGCAACCCACTCCAGTATTCTTGCCTGGAGAATCCCCATGGACAGAGGAGCCTGGTGGGCTACAGTCCATGGGGTCGCAGAGTCAGACACAACTGAGCGACTAAGCACAGCACAGCATGTGGATGGTATTTAAAGCCATGGGCTGGAAAAAGCACATAGAGAATCCTTTCATTTTAGAAAAAAATAATTTGTGAGTTTAGCTTTCTTAACACCGTGTACCCAGCTCTTTCCCCTGTATGATGCCTCCCTACATTGGTGGAATGTTCTGTACACAGAAATGAAACAACTATAGTCTTTGCCTTCTAAGAACTCAAAATCCAAAATGGCCCTGATGGTATGACCAAGGTAGATTCCATTTCTCCTCTTGTCCCTGAGCCTTTGTAATAATAACTCGTACAAGTATTACAGTCTCCAGGGACTTTATATTCATTATCCCATTTTGCTTTTTTGTCCTTGTAACAATCCATGAAGTGTGAAGGACGTGCACCGTCTCCCGTTTGATGGACTGAGCAACTCTTTAAACAGATATTCTCATTCCTCCTTTTAACAGAAGAGAATGTGGGCCACGAAAGGTTAATTAAGCAATTTCTCTGGATGAGGTCACGGAAGTAACAAGTGAGATTGGCAGAAGAAAGATACTTCTGACTCCAAGGGTCTAAGGCATCTAGTTTTAGATGGAAATTTCCTGAATATAGCAACTTTTTTAAAGAAATAGAGCCGCCATTGAGAGCAAGAGCTCTGGAGTCTAACAGAGTTCAATGAAATCTGTGCTCTCCACTTGAGCTTGGAAGTAGCATAGCTTTCAATGCATTGACTTCCTATTCTGTAGAGTGAGGATGCTAATATCTACCTGTCAGGTTGTTGGTGAATTCATGCATCCGTGTAATTTACCCAGCCTTCCACTAACCAATGAATTCATTCACCAACCAAACACAAAAGCTCCTACTATGTGCTAGCCTCCATATTAGACATTGGAAAAGCATTATATTGCAGAAAATAAAGCTACTGCCCTTCTGAGAGTGCCATCTTTGGTGGGAAGCAGTCAAGGACCAATCAGCAAAGTGTTACAGAGTGTACAGATGGTGGCAAGAGCCGTGTATAAAGGAGAGCAGTGTTGAGGATCATGACAAGTCAGGGAAGGCTTCTTTGGCAGGGAGCTAGACAAGGATGAAATGAGACAGCACACAGAAACATGTTTAGCACGGGCCTAGACACCCGCTTCAAGCCATGCCATCCTGAGAAAAGGAGAGTCAGAAAGCAGGCATGGGTGGTACCCAGGATCACGGGCCCCTTGCCCAGCCTGGGGAGAGCCTCTGCCTTGGGAATCATTTCATCCACTGACTGAGCTACGAGATAGTCTCTGGCTGCTCTAGCTGATGCCACTGAATGCATGATGAATCCAACTGCTCTTTTTCTGAATCTGTTCACCAAACGCATTCTAATCATGATTTAACCTCCCATGTAAACCTGCCCACCTGGAGGGATTTTCTGATCACATAGACCTCCAGTGCTCAGCTTCCGTTCGTAGCTCTTCTCATTATGCTTTGAGACACAGGCACTCTAATTATGATTTGGCTTCCCGTGTAGCTTGGCCACATGGAGTGCCTACGCTCATCACACGGACTTTGATTATTCTAGCTCCTGTTGCAGCTCTTGCTCATTGTAAGTTTAGCAGCCGGCATTCTGATTGAACACGTTCGCCTCCTGAACTTAGGTAACATCAGCACCTGACACATAGTAGGCACCCAGTGAGCATTCACTGACCGTTGGATTGAGTTCTCTGAGGCCTCTGGCAAAAATCAGACTTTCAAGGGTAAGGTCACCAAGGGGGGTGGGGAATGCCCCCCTGCAGGGCCCCCCAGGTGCCAGCCTGCTTGTGTTTCCCAGGCACCCACCCACCTTCACCCCTGCGACTACAGACATGGGCTGATTTTGTACGTCAGCAATGGCTTGAATTCCTACTTTAGCCTATCCCAGGGTCAAAAGGAGAAATGATGCAGAATCTCCTCTTCTTGACTCTAGATAAGCCAATGCAGTTGCCAGGCAAATTCAAGAGCAGGGGTCTTAAATGCAATTGTACTCATGGGAGCAATGCTTCTCCTCACCTCCAGAACCCTGGAGAAGCAGAGGTAAAGGAAGCTGAGGGCAGGGCTGGTGGTGGGACCCACATGGCTGCAGAGGGCCTGTAATCCTAGTGATAATACCAGTGCGGTTCACAGACTCACAGGCATTGCGTCTCATGCTTCAGATCTGGTGCCTCGCTTAGGTCTGCCCACCCTGAAGGCCAGTGCATGGATCAGCTGGAAACCTCTCTTCCTTTGATGTAAACCCACATCTTTCAAGACTGTTTAATGAAGGTTTCTGACTTCTTTTTTTGGCTAAGCAGACATCATACATGAACCCATCGTTTTCTCTCTGAATTCTAGCCCAGTAATTGTCTCATATCTGTCTAAGCTTCACACCCAAGCCAAGATCATCTTGTATCTGTCATCTTGTTAGGTGGGTAGGAGGATCTTGCTGTTTCCTGCCAGCTCATCCATGCCTCTGGCGGCTCGGGGATACAGTCCTTCCGGAGGAAGGGCCTTGATGGTGGATGGCTGAGGGAGATTTCGGTTCCTCTGCTGTCTGGTCTCACTCCCTCCCTATCCTCACAGTCTTTGAACAGAATCTGGAAACTTCAGCTCCACCTAGTCATTAAGTTGAGAAAATAGAATACATCCAATTGCAATTCTGTTGCTAAAAATAAGATCCCATCACTGCATGTCACCACTCTTTTTTTTTTTTTTGAATGTTTGGTATTTTTCTGCCAAGCCCAAATACATCATATTGTATGTGAGGTATGCTTATTATGTAAATATGAGTGCGTTTTTCCTTAACTCTCTCAGTAATTACATGTTTCTTTGGCCTAATTAATTCACCATAGTAGGCCTCACGTTCTTTTTCTCTGAAAACAGGCAGCTGTGTTAGGTTAGTGGTTTCCAATGTCTTTTAGGTGGTGGAGAGCCTGTAAGCCATGGCCTGCTTTGTGGGATACCAATGAAACATTAACACCCAAAACTGGACTTAAAAAGAGCCAAGCATAGAATTTTCTGACATCCCAAATACCGTTATGTAAGATTCTAATAGGGACAGCAGTTAGCATGTAGGGAGATGCCACTCATCTGCATTTGCTGGGCCCTAATTACTTTGCCAACAAAGGTCCGTCTAGTCAAGGCTATGGTTTTTCCAGTAGTCACGTATGGATGTGAGAGTTGGACTGTGAAGAAAGCTGAGTGAAGAATTGATGCTTTTGAACTGTGGTGTTGGAGAAGACTCTTGAGAGTCCCTTGGACTGCAAGGAGATCCAACTAGTCCATTCTAAAGGAGATCAGTCCTGGGTGTTCATTGGAAAGACTAATGCTGAAGCTGAAACTCCAATACTTTGGTCACCTCATTCAAAGAGTTGACTGATTGGAAAAGGCTCTGATGCTGGGACGGATTGGGGGCAGGAGGAGAAGGGGACGACAGAGGAAGGGATGGCTGGATGGCATCACCGACTCGATGGACATGAGTTTGGGTGAACTCCAGGAGTTGGTGATGGACAGGGAGGCCTGGTGTGCTGCGATTCATGGGGTCGCAAAGAGTCGGACACGACTGAGCGACTGAACTGAAATGAACTGAACTGAAGCAGCCTTTGACAGACTCTTCAGTGATGCTAACGCAGATGCTGACATGGGCGACCACTGGCTGGGTACTGACAAACTACAACCCTTGAGCCAAACCCAGTCCATCTTACTTTTCATATTTTAAGTTTTATTGGAACACAAACATGAGCGTAAATGTATGTACTGTCCATAGCTGCCTTTGTGCTGTTATAGCAGAGTGGAGTATTTGGTCTGTAAAACTCAAGATACTTAGACTAAAATATTTACTATAATTCTAAGTTATCTGGAGCAACTTGGACAAAAGTATTGATAGAATAGTTATATCCTCATGGAGCCCACATTCTAACACAGCACTAAAAATTTTGTGAGTTTTGAAGACAAAGTATAAGGGGAAGTCTTAATTGAGGAATTCTACCTCTAATTATTCAGGACCTTATTTCCTTTAAGGGTTTCCATTAGTATTTTCATTCGCATTTCTATAGCCCATGCTCCAACATCTTCCGTCTTCACAATTAAAACACCTCCCCAATATAAGAGTTTTCCTCCCAGCACTTTTCTCCCTTTAGTAGCTTCTATCTAGAAACATTCCCAGAATAAATAGCTTAAATGTAGCTATTTAGTGATGGTAGTCTTCAGAATAAGAATTTTTATTATTACAGTTTTTCAACATTGTGGTACCAAACCACTGCTGCTGCTGCTGCTAAGTCGCTTCAGTCGTGTCCGAGTCTATGTGACCCCATAGACGGCAGCCCACCAGGCTCCCCCGTCCCTGGGACTCTCCAGGCAAGAACACTGGAGCGGGTTGACAGTTCCTTCTCCAACCAAACCACTAACACTGTTTTTTATACCACTTGGACTTGGAGGAAAAAAACCACTGTTTTTTATACCACCTGTGACCCCATGGACTATACAATCCATGGAATTCTCCAGGCCATAAAACTGGAGTAGGTAGCCTTTCCCTTCTCCAGGGGATCTTCCCAACCCAGGGATCGAACCCAGGTCTCCTGCATTGCAGGTGGATTCTTTACCAGCTGAGCCACAAGAGAAGCCCAACAGTACTGGAGTGGGTAGCCTGTCCCTTCTCTGGGGGATCTTCCTGGCCCAGGAATCAAAGCCACACCAGTTTTGGGACTTCCCTGGTGGTCCATTGGTTGAAACTCCAGTTTCCAATGCAGGGGGCATGGGTTTGACCCCTGGTCAGAGAACTGAGATCCCACTTGCTGTGCTGTGTGGCCAAAAAAAAAAAGAGAGAGAAACAAAAACATGAAAATGTATGAATTAAAAAATAAAAGCCACTCTAGTTTACTCACTATCTTTCAGATTACTTTATAATTGTTTTCTTGTATGTAATTTATTATTTATATTAGTTTTTATTAATTTATTTCTAATATTAGCTATTTATTAATGATAACAAATTATCTCCAAACTGTGTCTTAAGACAACTATAGAGATTTTCTTTCTTTTTTTTTTTTTAATCTCCTGTTTTATGTGAGGCAGGATTTGGAGAAAGGCTTTTGCTCAGGCTCTTTCGTAGGGTTGTGCTGATATTGGTCTGGATGAGCAGCCAGCTTCTAAGTCTGCAGAATCAGCCTGCAGCAGATGGCACACACACCACTGGCAGATTGGTGCTGCCTGCTGGCTGTTGGCCTCAGTCCCTTTCCACATGGCTCTTTCCTTCTCGTGGCTCAAGGGCTGGCTTCTCACAGAGCATGAAAAAGCAAGGGATAAGCATGGTGTTCTTAAGACATAGCCTCAGAAGTCACACCTCATCATTTCTGCGTTATCTTTTTCATTATACAGGTCAGTCCCAGTCAGTAGAGGAGGATGGCCCAGGTGCGTGAATATCAAGGGATTGACGACGTTGGGGTCATTTTAAATCCTGAAAACTGCATGGTTTTACTTGCTTCTGCTCTGGGCAGGGACTTAGCCTTTACTCGGTTCTTCTTATCTGGAATGTCCTCTGTCTCTCTCTCTCTCTCTTTTTTTTTTTTTTTTTTACCATTAGATTATCTCTTAATGCTCATTTTGGTGTCCCATCTTCCCTATGACATAGGAGTCCTTTAGCCTGAAGAAATCACATCTTCCTTTGTTCTCCTGTGGTCTCATTATTCTCATCACACGTTTTAGCAGCTACTCACACACAGAAATAGTTCTTATTCACAAATAAAATAGTCCAAAGAGTTCAGTTCTTCCTAAGTAGGGAAAACCTTTAATATTACTGCAAAAAAAAACCTATGTGATGCATTGCAGGGGTGGAAAAAAGCAGATCTTAATTACAGATTGAACCACATATTATAGAAGGTCTTACAAGTAATAATGATATGTGTGTATGATATTTTTAAGAGATCACGGTCTACCAGACCAGTACTACTCAACCTGAAATATTCATATGAAGCATGTAGAGATCTAGCAAAATGCAGATTGAGACCCAGTACAAAGAGGGCAGACCCTGAGACGCTGCCTCACTAACAAGCTCCCAGGTGATGCTAGTGCTCATGTTGCTGGCCCATGGAACACACTCTGAGTAGCAAGGTACTAGGATATGGGCATAATATATAATATGAATTGAATGTACACTGTAAAGGAAAAGTAGTGAAGAGAATCATGGCTTTATTCAATCACCAGAGCTGATGAGGCATCAATATTTGAAATCATGACTCGCAGCCAGATTTCTTTACTGTTCTGTTGAGCTGGCCTTTATATTACACAATTGTTTTAGTGCATCCAGTCTTGATTCAAAGTTCTTTTCAATTGAGTATGGTCATGTCACCTACGCAACTGACACACAGCTGCTTTTCCACAAAACGTGTTCTAAAAATATCTACTGCCTGATTGCTCAACTACTAATTTCCAGCCTGCCCTATATTAATTGTTTCTTCCCAAGAATCTCTCTTCCCAAATTATTTCTGGCTTCAGGATCACCATCTCAAAATGCTTTCCACTATGAGTATTTTAAAATCCTTTTTTAAAAAATTACAGTGTTGTACAATACATAATACAATTCCCGCTAGTCAAGTAAAACATTTACTAGTAAGAAGCTACTAAATTAAAATAACATGATGAAGTTAATGTGTTCAAATGAATAGAAATTAACATGGCCAAAGAAAAAAATTCTACTACACTTTAACACTCTCAGTAAATCAGAATCTTTGAGGGTAGACGCAGGTGTTGTTTAGCTGCCAAGTCATGACTGATTCTTTGTGACCCCATGGACTGCAGCACGCCAGTTTTCTCTGTCCCTCACCATCTCCTGAAATTTGCCCAAGTTTTCATGTCTACTGAATTGGTGATACCATCCAACATCTCATCCTCTGTCTCCCTATTGTCCTTCTGCCCCTAATCTTTCCCAGCATCAGGGTCTTTTCCAATGAGTCAGCTCTTCACATCAGGTAGCCAAAGTATGGGAGCTTCAGCATCAGTCCTTCCAATGAATGTTCAAGCTTGATTTCCTTTAGGATTGACTGATTTGATTTCCTTGCTGTCCAAGGGACTGTCAAGAGTCTTCTCCAAGTTCAAAAGCATCTCTTCTTCAATTCTCTGCCTTCTTTATGGTCCAAATCTAACATCTGTATATGACCACTGGCAAGACCATAGCTCTGATTATATGGACCTTGGTTGGCAAAGTGATGTCTTTGCTTTTTAATACACTGTCTAGGTTTGTCCTAGCTTTCCTGTCAAGAAGTAATCAGTTTCTAGTTCCACAGCTGCCGTCCCATCTGCAGTGCTTTGAAGCCAAGAAGAGGGAATCTGTCTCTGCCTGTACCTTTGCCCTTTATATCTGCCATGAAGTGGTAGGAACGGATGCCATGATCTTTGTTTTTTGAATGTTGAGTTTTAAGCCAGCTTTTTTACTCTCCACTTTCATCAAGAGGCCTTTTAGTTCCTCTTCACTTTCTGCCATAATGGCCATGTCATCTGCATGTCTGAGGTTGTTGATAACAACTTCATCCTCTTCTAGCCCAGCATTTCACATGATGTGCTCTGCATATAAGTTAAATAAACAGGGTGACAGGAAACAGCCTTGTCATATTCCTTTCTCAATTTGAACCAGTCAGTTGTTCCAGGTACAGGCATTTTTTTTAAAGCTCCCTAGGTAATTCTACTATTAAAAGATAAAGACCACTAGTTTAATTGATAACCTACTAGAGTTTAAATTAAGATGCTTGTTTTTTTATTACTGTTGCCCAATGCATTTTAATAATATATACTTTGGAATTATCATTGTAGATCAGTTCAGAGAAAATTTTTCACTGTTTTTTTTTCACCTATAGAATATAATTGTATCAATTTATGAATAAGTATAGATCTACTGTAGTAACTGCTTTAATCTAGCACAATCTAACTTTTTCTTAAATGATTATGGTTTCTTAATTAAACAGAAGTTGTTGATACAGATTGTACCTTTCTATTTTTAAGCAAACACACCAGATTATTTTGCCAGTTATTCTAGGTTTTATAAAACATGAAGACACATTGCAGATATTTTATTTCTGCTAGTCAAAGTCAGTCTTGGTTCTGAATAGAATACTGCTAAATGCCTGCCTCATGAGTGTTAGCATTATGAACAGATCTCTGTGTCACTGAGGAGTGCTTTACTCAGAGGAAAAAAAATATATGGCTTATTTTGGGTATTCAAGGTCAAACTATAAAAACTAAACTAAAAGCAGCCTAGTAGAGTTGGTAGAGCTCTGAACGTGGAGTCCAAATACCTGGCATCTCCAGGAAGCCCTGCCTCTTAGTAGCTGTGTAACCCTCGGCAAGTCTCTTAACTTAATGGTCTCCATCTCCAGTATTTTATTTGTAAAGGGAAGGAAAAGATTCTTACATGAGACTCACGCCCATCAAGTCAGTGATGCCATCCAGCCATCTCATCCTCTGTCGTCCCCTTCTCCTTCTGCCCCCAATCCCTCCCAGCATCAGAGTCTTTTCCAATGAGTCAACTCTTCACATGAGGTGGCCCAAGTACTGGAGTTTCAGCTTTAGCATCATTCCTTCCAAAGAACACCCAGGACTGATCTCCTTCAGAATGGACTGGTTGGATCTCCTTGCAGTCCAAGGGACTCTCAAGAGTCTTCTCCAACACCACAGTTCAAAAGCATCAATTCTTCGGCACTCAGCTTTCTTCACAGTCCAACTCTCACATCCATACGTGACTACTGGAAAAACCATAGCCTTGACTAGACGGACCTTTGTTGGCAAAGTAATGTCTCTGCTTTTGAATATGCTATCTAGGTTAGTCATAACTTTCCTTCCAAGGAGTAAACGTCTTTTAATTTCATGGCTGCAATCACCATCTGCAGTGATTTTGGAGCCCAACAAATAAAGTCTGACACTGTTTCCACTGTTTCCCCATCTATTTACCATGAAGTGATGGGACCAGATGCCATGATCTTTATTTTCTGAATGTTGAGCTTTAAGCCAACTTTTTCACTCTCTACTTTCATTTTCATCAAGAGGCTTTTGAGTTCCTCTTCACTTTCTGACATAAGGGTGGTGAGATCTGCATATCTGAAGTTATTGATATTTCTCCTGGCAATCTTGATTCCAGCTTGTGCTTCTTCCAGCCCAGCGTTTCTCATGATGTACTCTGCATATAAGTTAAATCAGCAGGGTGACAATATACAGCCTTGACATACTCCTTTCCCTATTTGGAACCAGTCTTTTGTTCCATGTTCAGTTCTAACTGTTGCTTCCTGACCTGCATACAAATTTCTCAAGAAGCAGGTCAGGTGGTCTGGTATTCCCATCTCTTTCAGAAATTTCCACACTTTATTGTGATCCACACAGTCAAAGTCTTTGGCATAGTCAATAAAGCAGAAATAGATGTTTTTCTGGAACTCTCTTGCTTTTTCAATGATCCAGCGGATGTTGGCAATTTGATCTCTGATTCCTCTGCCTTTTCTAAAACCAGCTTGAACATCTGGAACCCATGGTTCACATGTTGCTGAAGCCTGGCTTGGAGAATTTTGAGCATTACTTTACTAGCATGTGAGATGAGTGCAGTCGTGCGGTAGTTTGAGCATTCTTTGGCATTGCAATGAAAACTGACCTTTTCCAGTCCTGTGGCCACTGCTGAGTTTTCCAAATTTGCTGGCATATTGAGTGCAGCACTTTTATAGCATCATCTTTCAGGATTTGAAAGAGCTCAACTGGAATTCCATCACCTCCACTAGCTTTGTTCGTAGTGATGCTTCCTAAGGCCCACTTGACTTCACATTCTAGGATGTCTGGCTCTAGGTCAGTGATCACACCATAGTGATTATCTGGGTCATGAGATCTTTTTTATATAGTTCTTCTGTGTATTCTTGCCACCTCTTTTTAATACCTTCTGCTTCTGTTAGGTCCATACCATTTCTGTCCTTTATCGAGCCCATCTTTGCATGAAATATTCCCTTGGTATCTCTAATTTTCTTGAAGAGATCGCTAGTCTTTCCCATTCTGTTGTTTTCCTCTCTTTCTTTGCATTGATCGCTGAGGAAGGCTTTCTTATGTCTTCTTGCTATTCTTTAGAACTCTGCATTCAGATGCTTATATCTGTCCTTTTCTCCTTGGCTTTTCACTTCTCTTCTTTTCAAGGCTGTTTGTAAGGCCTCCCCAGACAGCCATTTTGCATTTCTTTTCAATGGGGATGGTCTTGATCCCTGACTCCTGTACAATGTCACGAACCTCAGTCCATAGTTCATCAGGCACTCTATCTATCAGATCTAGGCCCTTAAATCTATTTCTCACTTCCACTGTATAATCATAAAGGATTTGATTTAGGTCATACCTGAATGGTCTAGTGGTTTTCCCTACTTTCTTCAATTTCAGTCTGAATTTGGCAATAAGGAGTTCATGATCTGAGCCACAGTCAGCTCCTGGTCTTGTTTTTGGTGACTGTATAGAGCTTCTCCATCTTTGGCTACAAAGAATATAATCAATCTGATTTTGGTGTTGACCATCTGGTGATGTCCATGTATAGAGTCTTCTCTTGTGTTGTTGGAAGAGGGTGTTTGCTATGACCAGTGTATTTTCTTGGCAAAACTCTATTAGTCTTTGCCCTGCTTCATTCCATATTCCAAGGCCAAATTTGCCTGTTACTCCAGGTGTTTCTTGACTTCCTACTTTTGTATTCCAGTCCCCTATAATGAAAAGGACATCTTTTTTGGGTGTTAGTTCTAAAAGGTCTTTTAGGTCTTCATAGAACTGTTCAACTTCAGCTTCTTCAGCGTTACTGGTTGGGGCATATAACTTGGATTACTGTGATATTTAATGGTTTGCCTTGGAAACGACCAGAGATCATTTTGTTGTTTTTGAGATTGCATCCAAGTACTGCATTTCGGACTGTATTGTTGACCATGATGACTACTCCATTTCTTCTGAGGGATTCCTGCCCACAGTAGTAGATATAATGGTCATCTGAGTTAAATTCACCCATTCCAGTCCATTTTAGTTTGCTGATTCCTAGAATGTCGACGTTCAATCTTGCCATCTCTTGTTTGACCACTTCCAATTTGCCTTGATTCATGGACCTGACATTCTAGGTTCCTATGCAATATTGCTCTTTACAGCATCAGACCTTGCTTGTATCACCAGTCACATCCACAGCTGGGTATTCTTTTTGCTTTGGCTCCATCCCTTCATTCTTTCTGGATTTATTTCTCCACAGATCTCCAGTAGCATATTGGGCACCTACTGGCCTGGGGAGTTCCTCTTTCAGTATCCTATCATTTTGCATTTTCATACTGTTCATGGGGTTCTCAAGGCAAGAATACTGAAGTGGTTTGCCATTCCCTTCTCCAGTAGACCACATTTTGTCAAATCTCTCCACCATGACCCACCCGTCTTGGGTTGCCCCACGGGCATGGCTTAGTTTCATTGAGTTAGACAAGGCTGTGGTCCTAGTGTGATTAGATTGACTAGTTTTCTGTGAGTATGGTTTCAGTGTGTCTGCCCTCTGATGCCCTTTTGCAACACCTACCATCTTACTTGGGTTTCTCTTACCTTGGACATGGGGTATCTCTTCACGGCTGCTCCAGCAAAGTGCAGCCGCTGCTCCTTACCTTGGATGAGGGGTATCTCCTTACCACTGCCCCTCCTGACCTTGAACGTGGAATAGCTCCTCTAGGCCTGTGGGGTTGTTCCTCCCGGCCGCTGTCTCTGGCCTCGGGCTTGGGGTAGCTCTCCTGGTCACTGCCCCTGGCCTCAGACATGAGGTAGTTCCTCTCAGCTGTTCCTGTGCCGTTGCAGCCTGGCACTCTCGGCCTCTGCCCCTGACCTTGGTGTGGGGTAGCTCCTCTCGGCCGCGCTAAGTGACTCCCTATTACTAATATATAAAATATCACACTAGCAAAGGATAAGGATTTGTCCAGGTTAACAGTACAATCCTTTACTTCAACCAAAATCTTTATCATCATCATAATTCAACCGCCATAATCATAAGGAGGAAGTGACTCTAAGATTTATATTCATGGTAACTCAGGAGTTCTGAAGACTGGCATCTCACGATTTTCACAAGTGGCCCATAATGTGACTCATGGCTGCTGATGCTACAAATACAGATTGGCATACCCAGGGTCGCCATCGTTGGGTCCATCTAACTTGGATGCCTTTCTAGACAAATACTTCTGTAGCTAGATTCACAAAAGATGTTAACCCTTCCAGCTGAAAGTGTTGGTCGTGCCCAACTCTTTGTGATCCCATGAACTATTGCCCACCTGGCTCCTCTGCCCATGGAATTCTCCATGCAAGAATACTGGAGTGGGTAGCCATGCTTCTCCAGGAGATCTCCCTGACCCAGGGATCGAAGCCAGGTCTCCTGCGTCACAGGCAGATTCTTTACTGTTTGAGCCTCCAGGTGAAAAGTCATGGTAATTCCACGGCTCTAAGAGTCCTAGATAGTACCCTATGTAGGCTAGATAGCCTTACACAGTAACATAGTAATGTCCTACATGGGCTTCCCAGGTGGCGCTAGTAATAAAGAATCCACCTGCCAAGGCAGGATATGTAAGAGACGCAGTTTCGCTCCCTGGGTTTGGAAGATTCCCTGGAGGAAGGCATGGCAACCCACTCCAGTAGTCTTGCCTGAAGAATCCCATGGACTGAGGAGCCTGGAGGTCTACAGTCCATAGGGTCACGAAGAGTCCGACATGACTGGAGCGACTTAGCACGCATGCAGTGTCCTGCATAGTACGCGCATGCATACATACCTGCACACAGTCATACACAGTAAGTTACACGGAAACGCCACTGGGACTCTCCACTCGTCAGATCCTGTGTAAAGGAACTGGACTTGAAGTTCTAAGATAGCTTCAAAGACTAACCTGGGGAGCAATGAATTCCCTCTCATTTCAGCAGGGATAGTGAAGCTGTGCCTAGCACATTACATAGCTCAAGTTCTGATACCTTTCCAGGTGACTGTAGATAGCAGCTATTTATTCAACAGAACCAGCAAGTAATTATTACTCCTCTACCAAATGCCAGGCACTTTTTATCCCTGGGGATATGGTGATAAACAAAACTCTCCATGTCCCCAAGGAATTTATTTTCTAGTGAAAAAATTAAGATACCAAAACATGTTTACACAACTGAAAACAGAGGTAAAATCATATTTGGTTGTTTTTTTTTCTATTTTCCCTGTTAATGGTGATCTTTAATGCCATTATACGTCTTGCATATTAAAGATACTTTTAACATATGCAAGTACTGAAAATAATGATATCCAACCACTCATG